>NC_056744.1:913355971-913715971 GCF_019279795.1 Protopterus annectens | reverse complement strand
TACAGGAATTAAAATCAGGGAGTGTTATCACTGTTTGGGCTCACACTCACATCACTAGAGCTATGCATCCACCATAGAAGCATAGTGAACAAATTAATTTTTTTCTTTAGTGACATTTACCCTGCACAGTACTACCAAGCATCTCAGCTCAAAACACATAAATAAAATGAAAAGGGTGTAAGTAAGACAGAAATAAAATATTGTTGCCTGAGTGATGCACATCTGTTGTGTTACTTGCTAATCTATTAAAGACTGTTTTAGGACATATATAATCTAGGAAAAAGGGAAGCAGTTGTGTTCCTAGTTAATAGCTGCCCTGTTACACAAAAGAGAGAGGGAGTGTTGGTAGAGTTTTGCAGTAAGGAATCATAGGGACAAAGAAAGCATGGTACAAATTAAAAAGTATGCACAGAAAGCATGGTACAAATTAAAAAGTATGCATAGAAAGCATGGTACAAATTAAAAAGTATGCACAGAAAGCATGGTACAAATTAAAAAGTATGCACAGAAAGCATGGTACAAATTAAAAAGTATGCACAGAAAGCATGGTACAAATTAAAAAGTAGGCACAGAAAGCATGGTACAAATTAAAAAGTATGCACAGAAAGCATGGTACAAATTAAAAAGTAGGCACAGAAAGGCATGATTGCTAGTGACGAAGTTGTTTCTCTGCAGCACATATTAAACTAACCAGTTTTCCCCAACTCGTATGGTTGGGGATTTATTACAGCACTTCAGATGTGTTCTTCAAAACAGACCTTAAATATCTAAATAATAATAATATATGTATATATTTCTGTCAAAAGCACATTCTGACGTACTCAAACTATATATCAAAATACTGTTCTGCAAATGGGCATGTGTACCTGTCACCTAATGAATGACTGTGAAGTATTTCTTCTATGAGGAGGGTTTGGCCAAAATTTATTGATGTAGCAAAATGAAACTGTCTGCAGTTCTGCAGAAATCAACTACATGCATCATGTCAGTTGTTGATATTGGCTATGGTGAGCATGGATTGCAAATGAGGACCAGCCCTCTAACCTGTTAAAGAAATTGATAGATAGACACAATTAAAAAGATAAAGTAGTAAATAAGAAGCCGAAGCACTTTAACAGTGGGTATTCACTTGCTCGACACAATAGCACTGAAAGCTTTTCTCCATTGGAAATCACTGCTGAGCAGATTTCTAAGTGTGACCCAGTGGTGAAGCCATTTTTTGCGAGTTTCTCCATTTTTCCCATTGGTGCAACTTTGGAGTTGGTATATAGAAATTTGGGCCATATCAAGGGTGCAGGAGAGCATGCCCCCTGTCCTCCTGGAAAAAATACTAAAAGTTTAGTTTTTAAGAGTCTTGATTTTCAGGATTTAGGTTTTGTTAATCATTATTGTTGAGGATTTGCTGTTTGTGGTTGTAAATACATATGACTAAACACTGATAATGGGGAACTACATACAAATTTAAAACTGCATGGTGGATCCCTAAAAAATGTGATACAAATTTATAATTGTATGTCAAATATTGGAATATATTTAAAAGCCATTGAAAACATAACAGTTGGAACATTCAAAAGATTTCTTAAGTTACGCTTTATAACCTTACAAAATAACAATGTCCATCCATCCATCCATCCATCCGTCAGTCCATCCAACCATTTTTAATGAGGTTGTCTTGGGATGGGGAGGCTGAGCAGGGAAGGAGCAGACTTCCCTATCCCTAGCAACAGTTTGCTACTCATTCTGCGTGTTCCCCAAGTGTTGTGAGACAAACCAAAAGATATAATCCCATCCATACAGTGTATCCTATGTCTGCTTAGTGGAGACAGTTCTGTGGGAAAGGACAAGCTGCTGTTGTTTATGGAAAGACAGCATTATTGGCTGGAGTCAAAAGTTATTTTTTCATTGATTTGTACAAGTTTTAGCTCATCTATATTGCAGTCAGTTGCAGTTCATCCAGTGCCACTCAAACCTACACTAAATGGATTCAGGCATGTTGATTTAAATTCTACTCCTAACAAGCCAAGACAGAGTCATGCCAATAGCAGACTGTGCTAATGGTGCTACCTCCAGTAGTTAACTGCTGTACTACATTGTTTGGTACTCACAAATATGTAATATTCAGTATGCATAATAATTATCAAGGAAAAGAAGTATTTAATGTTTTGTATTCAAATGTATTTGGTAGACAAACAAGCAGAAAAGCACCCAGCAAACCAAATGCCATACAAATACCATAAAAGTACTTGACAAATACCATGCAAATAAGTCTTATATTCCCAAATGTCTGAAAACTTAGACTAAATGAGAGGCCATCCAGCTTGTTTTCCCTTGGTCACCAGCCTCCTATCACTTGTTATACTCAGGCAGTGTAGCAACTGCCTCATGGTGACAAAGAATGAAATACTACATATCTCATCAAAACTACCTGTGAGAGATCCAAGTGTTTAACTTAAATGGAGGATTCATTGTCACAAACACCTCTGAGGACAACACATCTCTGCAGCGCTCACACAAATACATGAAAAATTACCATATGTAATGGCTGATAACAAAGTCCTTGACTAAGCCAAAAAGGTCAAATAAGACATGGCCTTAACAGAAATTAAAAAACACAGTCTATACTGACAAATACTTAAATGAGAGTCACCAGGGAAAAAAAACTCACCCCAAACCAAATAAGTTTAAACCTCCAAAATAAAAATGTACTGGTGCTTGGTGGTTCCATAGTAAGGCGTACACTCTGCTCTCTTCATTGTCTTTCACGTGCCTCTACCTCTAATGCCTCAAGGGCCAGCAAGATCCTCAAGATGAAATGTATGACCGCAACATGATGGCAGTCTGTGTGTGTAACTGACTTGGTATGCAAAACCCTAAGGGATATGTAGAGAGACATTTCCAGGCTCTCCATGCATGTCACAAATGCCGAAAAATACTCTTGTACTGAGTGAAATCCTGCCTTTACACTGGTCAATAAATTAGAACAACTAGATATTGATGTATTCCTGATAAAATGGATAGCTGCATAGCTTACAAATAGGACATGGCAAGTATCATACAGCAAGTGGACAGGTGAAATTCCTGGTTACAATCAGTGTGTCTCACATTGCACTGTCCCAAGCCTATATTTGTTTAGATTGCATCTTTCAGATCTAGCTTTTTCATCTGAGGTATTCTAAAGTCTATATGCAGATGACTTGAAATATGTGTTACAGATAGGACATGTCTGCAAAAGAACTTGACTAAATTGACCATTTGGGCAAAGGAGACTAATATGCTGATAAATACATAAAAACTAAGCATATTGGATTCAGGAGACATAAATTAAAAGGTGAATATTTAACACAACACAGATTGATTGAAACTGTAGATTCATTTAGCAGCCTGGATATATGGGTAAATCCTGCTATGAGTTTTTCTAATCATATCAACCGATTGCTTAATGATAGCTATAGAACTATAGGCTGTACAAAAAGATTTATAAAGTCTAGGAAATCAGAGATGATGAAATCATTTATTTGTTAGTTACATTAGACCCAAACGTGAGTATGGAATAACAATATGGAAACCTTATAAGAAAAAAAACATGAGTAAACTGGAAAGATTACAAAGGAAATATACCAAAGGCATCCATGGATGTGAAATTTTAAGTTATTATGAAAGATTAAAACATATGAACTTAAACAGTGTCTCATATAGATATTTAAGAAGAGATCTTATTCAGGTATATATAGGGCATTTAGAGGCAACTACCTCTAGTAATATTTGGGTTTATCAAAAAGTGGTAGAGAATCATCAGACAACCGATGTAGAAGATTTTATAGAAATGAAAATTGTATTAATGATATTCTGATAGAACAGCTGGTGCAAAGAATAGACTACCAAATTACATTAAAGTAAGCACTAGTTTAGACATTTTTAACAACAGCCTGGACACTTATTATGGGAAGAACTGTATTTGGTCTATTGGCAAGCAAGAAGGGCATTAATGTCCATGCTTGAAGTATTTGTAAGCATGTATGCATTCATCCAAATGTATTCAGTGATGCTGAGGTACAAGGAAAAGATGAGTGATTTTAACAACTGGATGAGTAACTGGTGTCATTTAAGGGGGACCTAGTATACGTCAATATAAAATGAACAACTGCATAGCCATACTTGCTTTGCCAAGGATGGACTGTTCCTTTCTTTCCAGGGTTTCAATATACTGGATAATGCCTTAGCTGCCCCGATAGTGCTTTTCAGATAGAATCCAATAAATGGACCTTCTAACCTAAAAAACATAGCAAGCAAAGCACCTTTAATACCAAAGTTAGGAGGCTAAATAACAAATTGATTGACCTTGAAGACATTCTGCATTTGGTGTATATTTATATGTGTACTATTATTGAAACCTGGTTTTATAAGTACAGACTTTATCCCCTTTATACCAGAGCCTTGTGCCTACCACATTTTTAGGCTCAATGAGAACTTTGACAGAGTATCCATAGTAGGTACTTTAAGGCAAATTCCCAGAAACCCACAAACAAAATTTATTGAGATTCAACTCACTCTAAATTAAACCAGCTGTCAGATCATAGCATGTTATAGGACCCCCCCCCCCCTTTGACCACACTATGTATACTTCGTGAAAACATTTGATGAATATCAAACGCACAAAAACTCCACCATCCTGCTAAACCTTTAATTACCTGACAGTAAAATGGAAGACCTATACCTCAAATATAGGCTATATCCCAAAAGTTCGTCATATCATAAATGAGAATTCTCTGGATCAAATAATCAAAGAGCCCAGTGAAGGACAAAATGATCTTGATCTGTCTCTTACAAATATAGCATCTATTTGTTCTATCCTACTGGTGTAGCCTTCCCAGTGAAGACTGACCACAAATTGGTGGCATTGTCTTTCAAAATCTCTAAACCAATGTATGCAAACATCATGATATTCAAAGACTTCAAAAGTTAAAATGTCCTTCAATTTGACAATGACGTCTCTAATAATTTCAGGTATTACAGTAACCCACAAAATGTTGTGAGGGCTAGTACCATCAGGAAAATAAAGGCTTCCCATCAACTTAGGCTAGCATCTCAAGCTAAAGATAATTATAAATCTTTCTTTACATACATTAGGAAGTAACAAAATAACACCTTCTTCTTCTTCTTCCTCTTTTGGCTGCTCCAGTTAAGGGTCGCCACAGCAGATCATCTGTTTCAATTTCTTCCTGTCCTCTGCATCTTGCTCTGTCACACCAACCACCTGCATGTCCTCTTTCACCACATCCATAAACCTTATCTTAGGCCTTCCTCTTTTCCTGTTACCTGGCAGCTTCATCCTTAGCATCTTTTTCCCAATATACTCTGCATCCCTCCTCAGCACATGTCCAAACCAATGTAATCTTGCCTCTCTGGCTTTGTTTCCAAACCTTCCAACCTGGACTGACCTCTAATATACTTATTCCTAATCCTGTCCACCCTCGTCACACCCAGTGCAAATCTTAACATCTTTAACTCTGCCACGTCCAGCTCTGACTTCTGCCTTTTTGTCAATGCCACCATCTCCAACCCATATAAGATAGCTGGTCTCACTACCCTCTTGTAGACCTTCCCTTTCTCTCTTACTGGTACTCGTCTGTCACAAATCTGTCCTGACACTCTTCTCCACCCACTCCATCCTGCCTGTACTCTCTTCTTCACCTCTCTTCCACACTCACCATTCCTCTGAACTGTTGATCCCAAGTATTTAAACTCATCCACCTTCACCACCTCTACTCCCTGCATCCTCACCATTCCTCTATCCTCCCTCTCATTCACACACATATATTCTGTCTTAGTCCTGCTGACCTTAATTCTTCTTCTCTCTAGAACATATCTCCACTTCTCCAGGGTCTCTTCCACCTGTTCCCTACTCTCACTACAGATCACAATGTCATCTGCAAACATCATAGTCCACGGGGACTCCTGTCTGAGCTCATCTGTCAACCTGTTCATCACCATTGCAAATAAGAAAGAGCTTAGAGCTGATCCTTGATGTAACCCCACCTCCACCTTAAATGCATTTGTCACTCCCACTGCAGACCTCACCACTGTCACACTAACCTCATACATATCCTGTACCACTCTTACATACTTCTCTGACACTCCCGACTTCCTCATACAATACCACAACTCCTCTCTAGGCACCCTGTCATATGCTTTCTCTAAGTCCACAAAGACACAATGCAACTCCTTCTGACCTTCTCTGTACTTCTCCATCAACAATCTCAGAGCAAACATCGCATCTGTAGTGCTCTTTCCTGGCATGAAACCATACTGCTGATCACTAATTATCACCTCCCTTCTTAACCTAGCTTCCATTGCTCTTTCCCATAGCTTCATGATGTGACTGATCAATGTAATCCTTCTGTAGTTACTGCAACTCTTCACATCACCCTTATTCTTAAAAATCAGTATCAAAACACTTTTTCTCCATTCGTCAGGCATCCTCTCAATTCCAAACATTGAATTTATCTGGAATGTCAGTGGTGAAACAAGCAACACACTCACCTTTGGTGTAGAAGGCTGAGAATTAATTTCCCATACCAGATAGACTGATTGCTGACACTGCAGAACAGCTGCACTCCTGAGTTTGCCATCCTTTAGATGAGATGGTATACCGAGGTCCCATCTGACTGAGATTGTAGTATCTCACATGAATGCAAAAAAATCCCATGGCACCTATCAAAAAGAGTAAGATTCCTTTGTTTATATACAAAAAAGAGCTCATATTTACATATTTACAAATATTAACAGATATACAAATATATAAATATGCAAATATATTTATATGTCTTCATTATTTTTCTTACAATAGTACTAAATTTTCATCCTTATTAGACCCCCACTCCTTTTCCAAAACAACCATCTGATTTTACTTAATATTATTGCTAAAATCCATTTACCATTAAACATAATTTAATTTATTATCTCATTCCATATAACCCATATGCCATAAAATAACTCTTTATCTATTCATTTAACATATTCTTTACTTCTGTTCTTATAATATCCATATTTAATCATATCCATGTTTATTTTATCAACTTTTTTTATGTTTTCCAAAAAAATACTTCTTTATATTAGTTTTCCCCACAACCTTTTTTTCCTCTTACATTTCAAAAGCACGTGTTCTGTAGTTTCTTATTCTTGACAATGTAAACATATCTTACACTTTTATTTTTATATGGCATATAATGTATATATATATATATATATATATATATATATATATATATATATATATATATATATATGTATATATTTTTTTTTTTTTTTACTCTTAATGGCAATGGTTTTACATAGTAATGTTTTATCTTTACATTCTTATACCATACTTTTCTTTCTTTTTCTATATCATCAATTTTTATTTTCCACAAAAATATTTTTTTCTTGGTAACATTTTATTTCTTCAGTTATATATGCTTTTTCTCTTTTACTCTTTGTTTGCGATACCCCACAATTTATCATACTTATATTTATACAGTTTTACTAATAACCTCTCATCTTTTTCATGTATCCAGTTTAACACTTTGTACAAATTTAATGAAGCAGTATATACTACTGAGTTAATTAACCCTAAACCCTCTTCTTCTTTATTTACATACAAACTCCTCTTTTAACTGGGTTTAACCTAGAACCCTATATAAATGAAAAAAAATATCTGCAATAATTCTTTTTCTAAATCTTTAGGCAACATAAATAAATGTGCTAAGTATGTTGTTTTTCCCATTAGTACTGAATCAAGTAAGCCTTTTTTCTGAATGATAATTGATATGTTCTCCAGAAAAAAAGCAGGTTTGTTTTACTTCTATTTTTTTCCATTGAATTCTACTTACTTCATTATTCCGAAATGTAATACCTAACACAGAAATTCCATTCATTGTAAAATATATTCCTCATATCTTTACAATATCACCTAAACCTTTACTTTTCTCTTTAAAACGATCCCTATCACCTCTAGACACTTCTTTGTTCAAATTATTACTTCTTTTATCTAAATTTAGTTTTTTGCAATTATTATAATATCATCTGGATATGTTAAAGGACTGGAATTCTTAACCCTTCAAGTGTTATATATCCCATTTCCAATAATAAATCCAAAAATGTCACCACAAATAGAAAATAAGGAACTCCAAGGCCAGGCAGGATAGCAGAACCAAAAACATTTAATGCAAACCAGCACAGCAATGAAAAAATAGACACAAGGTAACACAATGTCACCAGAATCACAAGGTTAAGCACTTTCACCTGGAACACCCCCAAGCTTCCTCAGAACAATGCAACTGCCTGAATCATTGCTATAAATACTATCATCAATCATAAAATCACAGCAATTGACAATTAACTACAGCATTAACAATTTAAAGAGCCCTATACAGTCAATTCTAAAAATAAATATATGCATCCATGCCATATAAACTTAGGTTGTGAAATGCAAACATAAATTGAACATCATCACATTAAAAAGCGTAAACACAATTATAATACAATGTTAAAAGAACATCAATATGTCATCAAAAGTGTTTTTGGATAGCATAAGTTGTTTTAAAAATGTTATACATTTTTAAAATATTCCACCTACATCTACTTGTAAAGACCCATATGGGTAAATGTGATGTAGTTCGTATTGTTGTGACACTCTTATAATTTTGCTGCTCTTGGGTTTTAATACACTGTTGATGATAATTTGATCATTTTAAACCCAGGGTCCTTCCTAAATCTAACTTAAGTTGCCAGAAAAGCTCCCTATATTCTAGCCTGGCTTCCCAACAACCTCCTCAGGGATCAATAACCACCTGTTCTAATACAAAGAACTTAGGTTTCATGTCATTGCATACACTAGAATGCTTATATAATGCATTAAATTCTTTAGCCTTGGTGTATACCAAACTTCCTTCATTTTGTAATTCATTTCACATGCTATCATAATCATAACTAATGCAAAGAGTAAAAAAACTGATTGGACATACCCGTCTTACACCACTCTTCATATGCACATCTTGGCTTAACCAGCCATTTACAAGTATTTTTTACTTTATTATTACAATACTCTGACATACATCATTTTCTAAGTTTGTCACATATCATATTCTTTCATTATTACCCATACGATTTCACATCCAATTGTATCAAATGTCTTATTAAGGTCTCTTATTAGGATTTTTGTTTCTGATTTTCTGTTCATAATATAATCCGCAATTTCTCTATCATTAATGTGTCTTGACAAAATTATGTATACTATCTTCTATAATAATTTCCATTCCAGTTTCAAATCTAGTTTGTATTATTTTCATAAAGATCTTATAATGACTATTATTCAGTACTATTAGTCTCCAGTTTTTAATTGTCTTCTATCTTCCATCTTCCATATGATTTTTAAGTATTCCACTACATAATTTTTTACATGCAATACGTTCATTTAACGACTCACTCAAAATCTTTAAAAAAAATGCCAGCCCCTTAAATTCTTATACATTTCCTACCATATTCCATCTGATCCTGCAACCAAAGCTATATTTTCTTGTCCTAATACTTTAGCTCATATAAAGAAAACTCCTTTTGCAACTCCTTATTCTCTTTTCTGTTAACCTTTTTATTTTACATGTTTTCACTACATTCTTTTTAAAACATCTATTGTACATGCTGTACTACACTATTCATAATCGTTTCCCTAGTTCTTTCTATTTCTCCTTTTACATTTTTTATTTATTTCATTACACTGTCATCTTCCTTTACTAATCTGTTTAAGTAACTCAATATTTCTTCTTTTTTCTTTTTAAAAATATCTTTGCTTATATAACAATTCTTGCATTTTTTCTTGATTTTTTCATAAAATTATTTTTCTTTGTCAAATTACTTTCTATCATTATGTGCTAAATCTCCTAATGCATCATTATATCTTCTTTTATATTATTTCTTTTTTAATTTTCTCACATCACATTGCTACTGTAAAAACATTTTTATTTTACTTTGCTTAAATATTATACACCATTCAAACTATTTTTATAACATGTTCTCATAGTAATATGATCTTTATATAATGTATTACTAATCTCTTTCCTTCGTCATTCCATGCTGTCTCATTATCCTTTTTATTCCCTTGTCAATTTCTACATATACCTTGTTTCCCTTTATCTCTAAACGTATTACAAGATGATTAGAAAATCCTGTTTCAACTACATCACCTTCTCGTTTTACTAAACCTTCTGATACTATAAAATAATCTATTTCAGTTCTATACAAACCACTTTATTATGTCCATGAATTTTTGTCCCAAAGTTTTAGCTTACCACACCTTATGACTTCTAACATTTTTCTTATATCATACATACTTCTTAAATCAGAGTTAAAGTCTCCTTTTATTATGATACTCATATTTATCACTAGATAGTTCAAAACCTGATGAGATAAGCTTTCCTTTTCTTTACAATTAGTATACGCATATAATATTATAATTCTATATACTTGTTCCATTTTAAATCTACAATAGTTAATCTTCCCATTTTCCTAAAGTTACATTTAATATATTTACTGTATTTTTGCAGAATACAGCTATTCAAGAACATCTCTCATTTTTAAAATTCCACATTATCTTTTCTCAACATGTTTTTTTTTTCTTTATAATCTTTCTTCATTTGTTAGAAATCATGTGTCTTAAAATATAATTGCATCTACACCACATGAATTACACCACTCCAAAATACATGTTCTTCTTCCTACATCCTTAATACTATTCACATTTACAGAAAGCACTCTAGAATTTTAATTTTCCCTTTTCCTTAGATTCATAGCTTCATAAGTTTGTAGCTAATTACTAGGCTAGCTGTCTTAATGGGCCCTTCTAAGCCTAGCCAATTTCCCTCCCGAAGGTTAGAATCAAACACAGTAATTGTGTTTGTAAGTCAAACACCTTAACCATTTTACCAGCCCCCAGATATTATATATATATATATATATATATATATATATATATATATATATATATATATATTTATTCTTTTTCATCCATTTCCTTTCATCTTTCTTTTGTCCTTGTCCCGTCAAAATTTCTTTTTCTTCTTTTATTCTTTTACCAGTAGTTTGACATCCCCACTCTGGGCCAGTAATCAAGGAGCCTGAATCCTCACCTAGTATTAAAATATAATTTTTAGTGATAGGTTACAGAATGAAATCGCATACATCTGGTCATCTGGATTCTGGTTCCCATGCTACCCTCCTTGGCTAGAAGCTGTCATGATTTAGTACATATGTGTCAATAATACACACAGAGAGAGCCTTGCTATGATCTACTGCAGCTCTGGGAAGTCATTAAACAATTTCAAACCTACACCCTTCCAGAGCAGCAGTTAGTTCACCACAACGACAATGCAGAAAGATTCCTAGTACAGCCTTTTTGTCTATGGCTGCATTGAGAACTATAAGATACAATCTTTATGGCCTAAGCCAGGTAATTTAATTTCAAACTATTTCCAAAGATAGGTGGGTTGAAAAAATTACATTTAAACAGTTACAATAATACATGCATATTTCATTTTCTGTCCAGCAGTGCAAACTATTAGTACATGTTTAACATAAGCAGCTTTACAAATACATTTTCAACACAATCATCTGTACAAATCAGTTTGCTATACAAATGATGTGTAATTCTTTACAAAATTCCAGCTAGCTGTGCTGGCATATGTTGCACATCCACAGCCCTACTTCTACTGGCTTAGCTGGCAATACCGCACATTGTCACATCTCTCCCCAATTGAAGACTCAAGCTAATTTTTCAAGTGACCCTTGAGAAACATTGCTTGAGAGTTATGAGCCTATCTGGGAATATATTAACCTATACCCTGTCTTGAGATCCCATCTGTATTGGCTTTGCTGACCCCACTGCAGTGCTGCACTAACATGATATATGCCTGCAACCCTAGGCTCCACCTTAATAACTTGGCATTTTGCTGGCTGGCTCGATGTAGCCATAGATCCCCCTTCAGACTCCTCCTGCATCCTACTGTAAATACTTAGCACAAGGGCCTGCCTATCATGGTAAGGTTTCATCATGTAAACATGGTACAATTTGTGCCCCTGTCTCCTGCCTAGATGTTCTATCATGAAGTTAACATCACTGATCTTCCTTACCACTTTGAAGGGTCCATCTCAAGTTGCCTGTAGCTTATTGTATCTGACAGGAATAAGAACCATAACCTGCTGTCCCATAGCATAATCTTGGGCTTGAACATTCCTGTCATACTAGATCTTTTTCTGCTGTTCGGCTCCTGCCAGGTTCTCCTAGGCCAACCCATGAACTTCTTACACCTTCTCCTGAGGTTTAGGACATATGCCACAACAGACTGCTTGTGGGATTCACACCATCCTCCCACTCAGCACAAATCACATCTAAAGGCCTCTTCACCCTATGCCCATACAGCAACTCAAAGGGTGAAAAACCTGTGGATTCCTGGGGTACCTCTCTGTATGCAAACAGCAGACGGAGAAAATATTTGTCCCACTCTCTCTTACACTGGTCTGCAAATGCCCGTAGTGTGGTCTTTAGTGTAGAGTTTAACCTTTCCACAAGACCATTAGTCTGGGGATGGTACGGGGTGGTCCTTAGGTGTTTCACCCCACAGGGCTTCCACAGACAAGGCAGCAGGTCTGACATGAAATAGACACCTCTCTTAGTTAGTATTTCTCTCAGGAAACCTACCCTGCTGAAAATCAGTAGCAAAGCATTTACCACCTTCTCTGCCTCAATGGAGGACAGAGCCACTACCTCAGGGTATACTTTTTCCCTGTGGAACTTGGAGCACTTGTAGGCCTTACAGGATCCATAGCTACCCTCTGAAATGGCAACTCAATCACGGGCCAAGGTATCAAAAGAGCTTTGACCATCTCTTCTGCCTTGTCTACTTTTTGGCACTGTTCACAAGTCCTGCAGTACCCTGTTACATCCTTTGCAATCCCAAGGCAATAAAAGTTCTGCACGATAGGTCTCTTTGTATGCTTTATGCCCATATGACCTACAAAAGGAATGTCAAGGCCATGGCTAGAAGTGCCAGATGGTAGACTCTAGGCACTACCAACTGCTGTATGACCTCACCCTCTAGCCCTCCCTCAGGGGTCCACTCGCTATGCAGTAACCCTTTGTTCCAGTATACAGAATCCCCTTTTCCTTCAGGATCAGGTGCCTCCCTAGCTACCTCCCTCAAGCCTCTTAGTGTATGGTCTGAGAGCTGAGCTTGTCTCAACTCTATCTTTGTGACCCTTCCCAGCTCTCTTTCCACAGGAAGGCTGCTATCCTCTGACAGTGGTGACTCACTGTAAGCCTGGGTACTACCACTCACCTCTGTCCTTGCAGTCACTCTGTCCAAGGGAACATCAGTACCAACCAGCAGCTGTGGCTTACCTTCAGGCTCACTGCTACAGGTTAGATCTCTCCCTGAAATATCCACTTCACCAGCCCTGGCTTCAGTTGTGGGGTCTGTCTGGGTCTCCCTCAGACTACCAGACCCACATGCCTGTCTCCAAGCCTAATTGCATGTAACTGCATGCACGCAAGGTACTGCATTATCAAAATCATTCCCTATCAAGATATCTGCATGGATATCCACAAACACACCTACTTGTTTGCTGCCTTTTCCACCTTCCCAGTCAATGTGAACCCTGGCCAAAGACATTTGGAATGGGGACCCTCCTAAAGCACTGACTGGAGTGGACTGCCCAAACAATTACTGCTCCTCTTTCAACACTGCAGGCTTCACAATGGTTATGTCAGAGACTGTGTCTGTCTTAGCAGTGGCCTGTTTTCCATCCACCATGGTGATAGCTTGGTACTCCTGTTGTCTCCAGACAACTTACCACTGCCTTACTGTTTTTCCCACTTGCTGACTCCCCCACCTTTGGTTCCCCACTTTATCTCCATAGACATTTATATGATACATGGCCCCACTGGTTACATTTAAAACAATTAACTGTTGATCCTGACTTTGTACCTGAACTGGTGGCTGTCTCTGTTGCTGGTAGACTCTTTTGAAGTGGTTTAGGCTGCCCACCATGGGTTCCCTAATATTTATTTTATTTTTTTTTATTTTATTTTATTTAACATTTGTTGACCGGGAAAGTCCGACTAGGTTCCACAGATCCTGTTTTCAGCGGAGGCCCGGGGAGAAATGCTCCAGACGCATGTCTTTAGAATGTGGGGGGAAACAGGAGTACCCAGAGGAAACCCACGCGAACGCAGGGAGAACATGCAAACTCCACACAGAAGGCACCCCGGCCGAGAATCAAACCAGAGAACCTCTTGCTGTGAGGCGACAGCATTAACCGCTGCACCACTGCGCCGCCTAATATCCATGTACAGCATTGGGTACCCCTTTCCTGTGCAGTGATGCCCTGCTTGCTAAGTACAAATCCACTTTTTTCCCCAGTTCATCTGCAGAGTTACACTCTTGGGATGCCAACTAAATTCTCATCTCCTCAGGTAAAGTACTAAGGGTTTGTTCCCTCAAGAAAAGGTCTGCCAGCCCTTCAAAGGTGCTGACCTGACACCCACTCACCCACCTATGAAAATAAGTGCTTAACTCACCAATATAATCACATACACTTTAATTTGCCTTGGGACTATGTTCACAAACATTTTTTTCTGTAGCTTCAGGTGTTTGCTTAAAACAAAGCAAACATTTCTTTACTCTATCATAGTTTAAACAATCAATATCTGACAATTTAGAAACAGCAGTTACAATTTTACCATGGAGTAAGGGGGTCAGGAACCATTCTCAGAGCCCTTGGTCAGCATTATAATGTTTACATACTCTTTCAAATATATGAATACAACTATCAAAATTATCACCCCCTGTAAATTGTGGAAGACATTTACTGACCTTTATTGCTTATGGGGTTTGGTTATTCCCTTCCTAATTACCTCCATGACACTGGCAAAGAGTCAGCATCGCCCTCTCATGTTGATGGTGCTTCTCATTTTCTTCAGCTTCAAACACTGTAGTCTCTCATTTTCTTCAGTCTCCAAACACCACAGTCTTTCTGCTGGTTCTAATTCCATCTGTTTCTCCTTTTCTTCAGCCTTCAAATGCCACAGTCTCTCTGCTTATTCTAATTCCAAACATTTGGCCTCCAGTTCATGTCTCTTTAACTCCAGATGGATTTTTAAGTCCTGTGAGGAAAAGGTGAACTGTCCTGTTTCTGAGGGTTGCAAATCCTCATCAACAGACTGGTTATAGTCTTGGTTGCTGGTCTGAGCTGCAACTAAGGATGAAATCATTTCCTCTTTAGTCAGCTTGGCATGCACCATTTCTTTGGCTTCATATGCCTTGGCCAACTGGTTCTTTGTCAGCTTGCCATAATCCTCTGCTGACATCTTTGCCTGCTTTCCCTGACTAAACTAAACTAACAGAAATAAATAAAAACTGTTGTGAAGAAGAAACTCTGTATGTTTAACTTGTGGTTGCTTGAGAGTACACCCACATTCAGTGACAACCGCCTACAGGCTACAGAAGTTCAATTAATAACCACACCACTGCTCACCAATATGTGATGTCCTCATTCTGAGCCAGTAATCAATGAGTCTGAATCCTCACCTAGTATTAAAATATAATTATTAGTGATGAATTACAGAACAATATCACATACATCGGGTCATCTGACTTCTGGTTCCCATGCTACTCCACTTGGCTAGAAGCTGTCATAATTTAGCACATAGGTGTCAAAAAGTCTCTACTAGGAAGCTTTCTGCACTGTCTTTGGGGTGAACTAATTGCTATTCTGGAAGGGTGGAGGTACACACACATCAGACTTACAGGCCTCATTTGTAAGGCTATGGAAAGGGTTATAACAAACCTGAAAAACTACAATATAAAAAATCTTACAAGTTTTGATCCCTTGTTTTAATTTCTCCAAATCTTTTGTGTTTTTAATACCGTGACAGGAATGGACCCCATTCCTAAGTCAAAGTACAATTAAAGTTCATGAAATTAGTATTGTTTCAGTCGTTGATGTTAGCCAAAAGTGCTCTTTGCAACACCTGCAATGTGTCCAGTAATGACACCTGCAATTTGTATGGAGTTACATGTATTGGTAACATATCCATGTGAATTCTATTTTATAAGACCTGTTGCCCAAATTCCTACTGGGACTGCCTGGGTATCCTTCTTCCACATTGCTATCATTTCCACCTGCAAATCCTGATATTTTATGACTTTATGTCTCTCTATATGCAAGAGACTGTAGTCAATGGGTGTAGCAATTTCAATGATCAGTGCTAGATTTGTCTTCTTTTCATGGACCACTATATCTGGTTTTGCCTCATCTGTCTTTTGAACTGCTGGTAGTGAGTGATCTCATGTGATGTAGACTTCATAATTTTCTATTATACTTTGTGGCTCAATTTTCCAGTGTTTTTTCAGCCACTTCAATACCATAATGTTTGCACAATCCCCAGTGCAACAGTCTTGCCACATTATTATGCCTTTCAGTATAGTCCTTCTGCCATTAGTATGTCACAACCAACAGCAACGTGTACAACTATTTCCAATTCTGTTTTACAACACCTATATTTTTCTGTTTCTTCCACATGTTCAATGGACTTTGTAAACCAAAGTGTATGTAGTCCACTATCTTGGACAGCCAATATTAATCTTTCATCGTTTGGTTTGAATTCGCCTGTCCTTAACCATTCCTGCATTCGACCTTGATCAACATAAGGTTCTTCAAGGGGTTTTCTATGCTTGCAACTATAATTATGGATTTTTCACTTTTCCTGGCTTTTCATCTGATCCTTTACCTTATATTCTTGCATTTGTTTTTTGGAAGATTCAGCTGCTGCCTGATTTTTAGGCTCTGTATTAGAACAGCGCATAATTAAAATGTTGCTCTAAAGAGCCAAAATGCCAGACCTCGAACCCCCACTAAATATATATACCAACTCCAAGATCACACTACAGTGAGGAAAGAGCAAATATTCTGATCTTCACTGTACTGTGATCTCCCAAAAAACACTTCAGAGGTCCAGCATTTTTGCTCTTTAGGGCATTCAACATCTTAATTATTTGTTGTTCTAATATAGACCCGATTTTTATCTACTTCTAGTTTGATTTCCATTCCACTTGATGCTGATATGCTTCTGTTAAACTAAGCAGGGAAGTCATCATAGATTTATTCTCATATTTCACAACTTTTACTGCTTTTGGGACTGGTGAGGTCAGCAGATATGTGTGCAGCCTCACAACTGCAGATCTATACGTATAATCAGTTAGGAGGAGGCCTATACCCTCTTCAGAACAGGGAATATATAATCTTGGTATGCACTGATTTTTATAAATCATTTGATGAGCATGAAGCATCCTTCTTGTTTTCCTATCCAATCTAGCCAACACCTTTTAGGATCAGTCAATCCCTCCAGAACTGTAAATTAAAACAGGAAGAGCAAAATGGTTTATAGCTTGGACTATCCTAGATGTCAATGCTGTTTTCAGAAATAAATTAAATCTAGAATATTCCTTACTGAGTTTTATTTGCATTTGTTCATGTTTACTTGTTGATCCTTCATCAGTTCCCTATACACTCCCTCTTACTCCAGTTCTTTTATATCACATTCCTGTCCCAAACTGATGTTTTTTTTGATGCTGCACGTTTCATGCTTTAACGGTTGCTTTTGCACATTTATCAAGACCAAATGCCATTCTTATATTATCTGAAACATTTTTGACCACTTGCAGTTTTGCTTTCAGTTCCTCCTCTGATGAGCTATACAGTTTTAAATCATCCACAAAGAGAAGATGATAAGTCTTTACACTGCTATTTTCTAGGAGCCAAATTATAGCCATGTGCTAATCTATTAAGTAGACAGTTTAATGGATTAAGGGCAAGACAGAATAGCAGTGGTGACAAGGAGTCATCCTGGAATAGTGCCCTTTGAATTATTATCCCTGGAATAATCATTTGTCCTTTATCATGTCTTAATTGCAAAGTGGTCTGCCACTATTTCATGGTCACTGTAATGTAATTGATCATTCTAGGATGTATCTTAAACATTTTAAGCACTCTTTTATCTATGCATGTGGGATATTGTCAAATGCTTTTTTGTAGTCAATCCATGCCAAACCTAGATTCTTCCCCTTTTTACAGTTCTCCATTATGACTTTATTTATTAACAAATGATCCTTTCTTCCATATGACTTTCTTTTATTACTCTTTTGTTCTATTGCCATCATTGAGTTTTCTTCTAAATAACCATAAACTCTGTTGGCATCAGTTCAGGTATATAGTTTGTACATTGCCCAGGGGTGGCTCGTGCTATTGGGCTTCAGAACTGCAGCCCCCCCCCAGCTGTAAACAAAGAAGAAAAGAAAAATAAAAGAAAATACAAAAATAAAGCAAACATAAGTTATGGACCATCGCCCATGTGTGGCATTTCCAGACTGCTGGTGAACCAGTGTGGAGCATGCGCACAGAATCCAGACTGTCTTACCAGCAGTCTGGCTTAACTAGCAGTCTGGATTAGAAAGAGAGCATGCAGAAGCACTATCCCAGAAGTTTAGGCAGTTACAACTGCAACATCCACAGGCTGGGTAGCACCCAGCTTGCTCTGCTCTCGTGGGAAGGACTTGCTCTTTTTGTTGCAGGCTAGATGGATGCATTCACAGGCTGTGAATGAATGGATGTTACAACCTGCTTTTATGGACTTTGAAGTAAGGAATGCAAAGTGTGTGTGTGTGTGTGTGTGTGTGTGTGTGTGTGTGTGTGTGTGTGTGTGTGTGTGTGTGTGTGTGTGTGTGTGTGTGTGTGTGTGTGTGTGTAATGCTCCACATGATATATAGCGGTGGGTAGCAAACAGGCTTGAACCCTGTACCTTAGGCCCAGGTGGCAAGAGTCTGAATTCCCTACCCACCACCCTTTGTAAAAAATTTGCAGATTTTTCCCTCATATTTGTTCTGTTCTGTTCCTCATAAAATCTGTGGTTTGATGGAGAAGGCTGTGGGTTCTACTCCCACAGTAGCTAGATGCATTGCTGATACTGTGTTGCAAAGGGGGTAGATACTGCACTCCTTTTTGGCAAAGATATCTAGTAACTATGAACCTGTTATCAGTTTGCTGTCCATTCCCTATTGCAATATTACTAGTTTATCTTTTTTTTAGTGTAACATAGGCAATTTATTCCTCAAGGACAACAGGCAATTTATTTGTAGATGAAACAATGAAATATAAAGTTGTTTGCTAGCATTAACCTCTTCATTAGTTACAGATCTCTTTAATGTGGAATTATTTAGATGACTTTTACTTCTTCAGAGATTGTGCATATTTACTGATATTGGTGGACTGTAGAAGTCTGAGTAGACTTTTATGATGGAAATGTTCTGAATTGGTCAGTTTTGTCATTATTGGTGCATGCATTTTGTTTCATTGTTTACTGGAAAAATGTTCAAAACAATAAATTTAAAATGCCCTCTAAAACTGTACTGTATTGTACAAGGAATATAATTTAATACAATCAGGAAGGTGTATGAAAGAGCATGTGTATGTTTCGTGTGCAAGGGGCCTGTGATTTGAAAATAGCCCAAACTCAAAGTTAATCTTTATCTGCCACTGGCAAAATGTATTTTCTTTGAATGTGGGTTTCAATGCTGTTTCAATGAATGAGAGTTTCGAGGGCAGAGAAGTTTTAATGCTAAGTCTGTTTTCATTGTGAGACTGCATTGCTTTGTTTAGCAGATATCTATTAGTGTTTGCACTGTAAAATGCAAAATAAAACTTTCAAACGAAGTCCAAATCATCAAAGAAGTAAAGCAGTATGCACATTAGTGTTTATGGTAAATGGGGTGAAATAGCCGAGTAATGGTTCATTGGAATGGCTGCAGTGGGGGAGGCTCCATTCGACCATGATTTTTTGAGGGGGGAAGGGCAGCAAACTCAAAGACAGCCTGGCTGAACTATAACTCTCCACTGTCCAGATTTTTGCAGAATGAAAAGATTGCTTCTTATTTTTGGTTTGTTCCTCATAAAATTTGTGATTTTCTGGCAAATCATTTAGGAATTAAGTCACTAAATAATGACAGACACTGTGTTTCAGACTTCATAACTTTCAGAAAAATGCATGCTAAAGCAAGACCTGTTATCAACTGTCTCAGTTTATACAAGAGCAATTTTTAGTACCGTTTATATGTTCCCCCAATATATTTGGCCTTGTCCAAGATTTCTTGCATTAACAGGTTGAGAGGTATGTGCAAATAAATTGCTTTATAGAATTAGGCATATCCAAACCTCTCGACTGTCCCCGATTTTGGCTCAAAATGTTGCTCTTCCCCTAATAATCCCTCCGCAAAATGGCAATCATGGAAGAAAACGTGGAGGGTTTACAATTAATAAATAACTAACTGTAATAATCAGAGTTCTAGATTACTTTTACTTCAGAATTGCATGTAGATTCTTTTATTTTATCAGCTGCTCAAGTTAGCAGTACTGATATTAAAAAAGTGTCCCTTTTTTGACAGGTTCCCAGCTGTATTGTGTGGCTATTTTATTTTTTGCATCACATTTTTGGTCCGTTTTTCATAAAATTGTGTGTTTTGGCAAATTAGTGGCAAATTATTAAAGACTGAAGTTAGAAATAATGACAGACATTTCAGTTTCAGATTTCATACCCTTCAGAAAATTCATACTAATACAAGACCTACTATTCTATTATCTTTCTAAGTTTATAAGAGGAATATTTAAAAATTGTCCCTATTTTTGGGCCTTTGTCCCACTTCTATGTGTGTGTGGCTTTGTCCAGATTTCTTGCTCTGAGGTTGAGAGGTATGACAAATGTGTCAGGGCCATCACAGTCAGCCAGAGACATTTCAAATTATGACATACTTGTTGCACCCCACTCCCCCATGTAGTGACTCTGGATGTGTCCGAGCAAGGCAATGAGCAGTTATGCAGTGTAAATGTGCAGAGTATCCCCCATCCAAGGTAGACACAAGTACTACAGTGGCTTTTCATCTGTCCTTGATTTTGCAGAATGTTCTGGTTTCTGTCATATTTTTATACTGTTGATTTATGCTTATTATTATTCAAAGTGCCTGCTGCTTTGTGTTTAAGTAGCAATGCTTTAATGACCATCAGGTAAGCTTGTCTGAGATTGTAAGATGCAAGTAAGCTTTAATAGGCATGCTGTTAAAGAATTGCCAACATTGAAAGCCTTTCTGTTGTTGCCATGCAGAGAATACTTACATAACTAGATAACATATAAGCCTTGGGTATTGAAATGCATATGACAGTATTTGTAATAAAGGACAGGATTACATTATTTTAAGAAGCTCATTACATTTGTTGGAGACTTGCAGTCATCTTTGCAGGCTTTGCCTGCAAACTAAACAGAATGCCAATCTATCATGTGTGGTTCATAACCTGTGCAGTAATCCTTTAAGCAATGTACACTGAGCTTGTTTCTTGTTTGCTTTTTATTTTTTACTTTGATCATGTTTTCCGCATGAAACAAGTAGATATTTGTTGTCAGGCAGCAGGTCTTTTTTGGATAAGAAACATTTTTACAAGTGGGGGTATCACAGAGATTGCTACTTTCAGCATGTTACTTGGTACTTTAACAAAGCTGAGTATAAATTATAATTAGAACTGCAGTGCAAAGAGAAGTGGTTTGAGTTGAGTGCTGCTTGTTTTTCTTATACTTGATTTTGACTGGCATTCCAGTAATGTATTTAAAAAGTAATTTATTTTTTCACGCCTCACAACCTTTTTGTTTCCATCTAGATAATAAGTAAGCTGTCATGCAGCCAATGCATTGAAATATTTTTTTTCTTCTGCACTTCATTTTTGTCATGATTGGACTCTCATAATGATGGTTTGGTGCCCAGGGCAGTGTATTTAATTAAAGTTACAGTTTTTGTGGTTTTGAGCATAGCTCCTTCCCTTTCTAGTTGGCCACACCCATTCCCATTGACCCCACCTGCTCAGCTGTCTCCTGCAACCCACTTTTGATTTGAAGTCACCAGCCACCACTACACGCACACACACACACACACACACACACATACATATTGTATAAATATATATATATATATATATATATATATATATATATATATATATATATATATATATATATACGGTGGTGGTGCTGCGATAGCGTTGTCGCCTCACAGTAAGACGCTGTCCGGTTTGATTCTCAGCTAGAGCATCTTCTGCGTGGAGACATGCGTGAATGGGCATACCTTCGTTGAAGGTTGTGCATCAGGGCTGGTAACTCGGCACGTAAAAATCAACTACCAATCATTAGCGGACTGGAGTTCCGCTGTGGCGACCCCTAACCGGGAATAGCCGAAAGACTCAACAACTCAACATATATATATATATATATATATATATATATATATATATATATATATAAATATATATATATCTTTATTTATTTATTTATTTCACATTTGTTAACTGGGTTAGTTCAAATGAGTTTGCAATCAAACCCATTTTCAATGGAGACCCGAGGGGAAAGAGCCCCAGCAAATATAAATAAACATAAACATACAGGACAAAAACTATAAAAATAACAATGCAAATTCAAAATTAATTATAAGGAGAAAAAGAAAAGAAAAAAATAGAAAAAAGAAAACATAATTATGAACATATATTTGTGTGTATGTGTGTGTGTGTGTGTGTGTGTGTGTGTGTGTGTGTGTGTGTGTGTGTGTGTGTGTGTGTGCGTGTGTGTGTGTCTGCATGTGTGTATTTGGGGGTAGAGGGGCATTAGCCTACCAAAACACTCATTTTACAATAGACATATTGTTGCCTGCTCCACTTTTTACATTTGAAGCTAGAAATCATCTAAATCATGGAGAATGAGCCCAGCAACCTGAAAAGGATCCTTGTTTCTATGACATGTACCTGTGATTTCATCTGCTTATTCACTATCTAAAGCTTAATGCCAAAGATAAGGATTGGGGCATACACTGAGTTACATGATCCTATGACTCACTTCCTGCTTCACCACCACAGTCCCGTAATGTTGCCTTATCTGTTTAGTGAACTGCACCCTGATATTCACTTAGTTAAGTAATGAACAAAACCCCTCACTTAGCTGGTGTAGCTGATCCCCTCTTCCCTTCAAAGAGCAATCAACTCATTTTTGGAAGAGGAGCTTAACTTCTGATTTTGAGGAGCTAATTTTCATCCTAGATACATCATACTCAGGAGTGAAATGCTGTAGTGCATATCAGAGATCACAGTCACTTTGGCCAATAGAACAGTAATACTTGTAAAAAAAAAAAACATTGAATGCAACTTGAAACCTTGTCTATGAAAATCACAAGCAGGAGAGGGAAACAAGACGACATTGTTGGTGAATGCCTACACACAGAGAGAGAACATATTTCATTAAATGCTGCAAATATGGACAGAACTGTCACATTGCATATTAAAGAACCAAATGACTTGCAGCAACAACCCTTGGACCCCATGTTTTAGCTCCTTTCACATGATATTCTGGTTCAAACAGAACATATGATATGAAGAAAATACACATAATATTCTTCACATATTGATGTCTGCCAACATCAAAAAGCCTCAGGTTTTTCTTGGATGAATTGGCAATTCTTTTGAGTGTAGTGTTAGTAATTGAGATGTAATTATAAATGACTATTTGAAGACAGTCAGAGAGAGAGAGAGAGAGAGACAGAGACAGAGTGAGAGAAATAGTATGACACAGCAGGATAAGAACTCAGGCTTCCAGTGGTACATGCGTTCAATGTGCTTTCATTCCTTGAATGAATGAATGAATAGTAACTGACCAAAATTATCGACCAAATATGTCAAGCATGAAAGCAGAAGCCACAGACTTCTTCAACAGCTTTCATTTATTTAAATCTAGTAATTTATTTATTTCTTTTGTTAATAAGATTATCCAGTTGGACTAAGGCAGACTTTTATCAGAGGTCCAGGAGAACAGCAGAGTGGTGCAGCAGATGCATGTTTGGGCCCATAACATAGAGGTCGATGGGTCAAAACCATCCTCTGCTATGTAAAGGATAAAAGCAAGATTTGGAGAAGTGTGGAATTTTGAGTGTTTAGCTTTTCAAAAAAAAAAGGGAGAATTCAGTTATTTTAATCATTTCAGTTCTGATGCAGTTATAGTTACCTGTGTGGTGACATTACTTTGCACTTTTCTGCTCTGTTCCATCTGATTACGTTTTTAGGTTTGTTAAGGACCTTAGTTATTCTGCATCTCTATTTCCACAATTATAATTACTTATAAAAGCTATCTGTTTGTGTTTTAAACCCTGCTGGGCCAAAGTCTTGTAGTTCAATTTCTACTACCAAGACATGTGCCATAGTCATTTATTACTGCATTTTTTTCACAACAGTATTAATAGTAAACTTCTGCATAGTCTGGTACCTTAAACGGTAGTGCAAATTCAATAGTGAGAGAGTGTTCTCTGCTCCAGTTTATGCTTCAGTGCTTTATTGTTCTACTTATCATTTACATCCTTGCATTCTGTGTCTGACCCCTCCCCTGCTATCACATTAAGCTAAAGTTTCTGAAAGAGCTCCAATAATGCCTTTATTGGTTGCTCACCCCTGCAGGTGGTCTGTTTATACCCTTTAAGGTTTCCTAATCCTCTCATCCTTCTGCTGTTGCTGTTGTTTAATAATAAGGCTGTGTCACTGCCCTTCACCCCTTATGATTATCTGATTTCCAAAGCCCCCTCCCTCAACTCTTTCATTGCTGTGGACTGTAGAACAAGCTATTTATGTATTCTTCCCACCCATTGTTTTCCACAGACCCATGATACTAAGTACCCACCCAGTAAACTAGTATTGTTCTTGAGTAAACTCCTTTACAATATATTATCTCCTGCTCCTTTTTCTGGAGCTCAGCAAAGCTTGTAGTCCTAGCCTACATCTAGAAGTTAATTGCTTGTACCCAGAGTCATCCAGAGAAAGTTCAGAATTTTGATTGCTAAAATCGCACTTAAGTTATTTTCAGTGAATGCTTTTGTTTCCTGCTTTTGTGTGTATATTTCACTGCACTTTTTATTTAAAAAATGCATTTCCTCTCACTGCTACTGTCTTGAAATTACCTTCAGCAAGGGATTTCCAGCTAGTTGTTTAACTGGTTTGTGCTAGTGTTGCACTTGAGAGTCTCTTCTGTGGTGTTTGTACATCAAGAGGACTGGGTTTATTCACCTTGTGGCAGGAGGTGCTTGCCTGGTCTATCTGACTTGGAAAATATACAAAAGGACTCAGGGTGTAGACATTTTATTGGCCAGAGAGGTCATTATTTAGTTTTCTGGGGTGGTGGGTTGGGCTGCTATAAATTTTGCATATTTGTATGGGTTACCAGTATCCTATATAGTTGCAAACACGTCAAAAGCATTTTTTTTCTGCAAAACAATCCATAAAACTGTAACATGTAAAGCAGCGAGATAGTCAAATACCTTGTGTGCCAACAAGCTTAGAGCAGCTAGTTGGGCTTTGAGTAGTAATAGGTACAGATTCATTAGCATTCAGTATTGTGTAAATATTAAAGTTAGTAGAATTTAGGGCTGTTTAATATTCCCCAATAAAGCACCCTTATCACTGTGTGCAAACAAAGCATCCTTAATAGCCTTCTAACCCCAATACAACAAAGTCTTGTAGGTCACAAATCAAAGGACTGGACATTATGGATATGCAATTTTCTAACTTCTGTTCAGCCAGCTTGGTGGATACGGGCACAGGGAGACAATGTAACAATTTTCTCATGTTTACTGACAACTACTGTTAGTTGCTTATCTGGAGCCAGGATCCACCAAATCATGCATGCATTCAAGTCATTATACCATTGATATCAGTATGATTCCATTATAGTCTATGTAGGTGTAATGACCAGAGATTTACCTCCCTGAACTATAAGAAGGGAGGTATTATGGAACTTTCAGATTATGTGTCTCAGGCTGGTATAAGCCAGACAGTCAGCAGCATATTACCATCACCGAGGATTATGCCACAATACGAGCAAAAAAATTATTGATTTCAACAACTGGCTGTCTTTCTGGTGTCAACAGACCATGCTGCTTTGTTAAGAATTTTCTGCACCTTTCCCCTCTAGGCTTTTAAATACTGGCTAAGGCATTGTCAACCCCCATAGTGCCTTTTTTTAGCCAATGCCAAATTGACAAACCCAGCAAAATAAACTCAACAAAACCTCAATGTGTTACTGCTCACTGCCAGGAGCCTAAATATAAAACTGCACTCCCTCCAAGCTCTACTCACACTTGGGACTATAGATATCTGTACATTTACAGAAACATGATTTAAAGTGGGAGATGGTACCCTGGCAGTGCAAGGTTTCAGTCTTTTTTAAACTAGTAACTCCACAGACAAGGGCCAAAAGTATTAGTAACAAACATGCCTCTAGGGTAATCAAATAGCGTGACATGCTGGAGTTCCTTCATGTGCAGATCACCATAGATAAAACCCTGTGCCATATCCTAGCCAGCTGTAGGTCACCCTCTATGCCTTAAGAAGCTAACAATTCATACTTGGACCTACTGGAAACCCTTACCATCCAACTTAACATTCTACATGTGGGAGACTTTAATTACCCCTCTATAGATTGGGAATCCTACACAGTCTCAAATCAACAGGCACAGAGATGTATGGTTTATTATCAAAATGTTGAATGACACGTACGCGGATTTCAAATTTGAATAATCGCTTGAGCGACTTGTGAAAACAGAGAATGGGTAAAACTGAAAGCAAGGAAGTGATTGGTTCTTGCAAAATCGACGTTGACTTGAACAGTGATTTTAAAGCAACATTCAGACTGCCTCAAATGTCAAATGTCATTTTCACCATTTTCAAGATTTGGCAAAAACGGCTTTCACAAATTCAACCATTTGAGTGGATGACGTGACTCCAAAATGTTGCGCCTTTCATCAACAGGATAGTAAACTGAGATTTCTGGACTTTGTAACTAGAAAAAACTTTGACCAAATAGTGAATATTCCCACTAGAGGGCTCCAACATACTGGACCTTATGCTCACAAATATGGAAGAATGTTGCAACCCCCCCCCCCTTCCCACACACACTAATTTATTTTCCTCCCTCGCAAGGTCCAACCATAAAACTGTCTGCTATGAAATCAAAATCAACTGTGCAATCCCATTAAAACCATTAACAGTCAGGAACTATTCCAAGGCAAATTATGTGTTATTAAGTGATGAGTTGTAAAAATTCAATGCCCCTCCAGTTCCCGAGATCACAATAGCCTATACTGAATTGCTCTTAGAAACTCTGTACACCCATGTCAATGACTATATACAGGCTGCTGTACCAGAAGTAAGCCCAGAACTAGCCCCAAAAACAGACTGCAATGGTGGCACCCCAAATTAAACAGGATATACAGCAAAGGGGAAAAATGTGGCAAGAATCAGGAAGGGTAATTCCCATAAAGACAAAAACTTTGTCATCAGAATAAATAGGCAACTAAAAGGGATAATTACATCAAGCAAAGCCAGCTTTGAGGTAAGATATCCTTCCAGGTAAAAAGTAACCATAAGGCATTGTATAGCTATGTCAGAAACTTCAAGGGCAGTAATCAGCAATGTGCTGAACTGGTGGTTATTGGTGCATAGGGCTGTGTAGAATTCACTGTGTCTGGCAATATAGTAAACCTGTTAGCAGACAATTTTTTTCCCTTTGCAGTATATTCTGTCAATCAATATTATCACTGGCTATATACCTCCTGGCAACAATATTCCCTCCCTAGAAGCCCTTCTACATTCGATTAATCAAAATCTACCCCAAGAAACAATCAGCCTAGGTGACTTTAATATTGACTGGCACACATGCTCAACTATTAACTCCACCAACCATATTAATCTCTATAACTTCTCCCAAGTCATTCACTTTAACACTAGGCTAGGAAACACTAAAACCAAAGAAAGTCTCCTACATTGGATCTTGATAAACAAGACTAGTGCTCCATACCAAGCAGGTGCCCTACCAGACAACCTCAGTGACCACCAACCCACCTTCTTACTAAAATACAAAATCGATACCAACTCTACACCACTATCTCAAACTACCTGGAACAAACACAACTTCGACTGAAACAAATTCAAACTTGAAATAAAATACCAAAATTGGAACATATTAAAAGAAATTCCGCTATAAGAAGCTGTTAATCAGTTCATCAATACTTTCCTAAAAATCCTAAATACCCATGCTCTGCCTCATACTACAAAACTCAAAAAGAATACAGCCCCCCTGGATCACCAAAAAAAACTAAAAATAAGATACACAAAGAAATAGAGTCTGGCATCACTAGAGAGCCACAAAAACTACAGCAACTAGAGAACACTTCCAAAAATTTAGAAATGAAACTAAAAAAACTATTTTCTTGGAAAAAAATAATTATTTCCTACATTTGCAAAAGAGGCATCAACACAATCCCCAAAAAATTCTGGCCAGGAATAAATAAACTACTTCGCCCAGGAAAATCCTCCACCCCACCACCAACATCCACAATGGAAATTACAGATATACCTGACTCATTCAATAAATACTTCATAGACACCATCTCCAAACTAGTTCAACAACAGCCCACTACTACTAATACCAATATCCCTGAACCTACAGTCAGTTCCAAAACTACCTTCCAGTTTCAACCCTTCCCCACCAATTATGTAAAAAAATTACTAACTAAACTTAAACCTACTACCCTAGCAGCTAATGGCATCCCCACAGATTACCTCCAGTTGGGTGATAATGAGCTTGCCTACCCAATCTCTATTCTGCTTAACAGATCCATATCAGAAAGCACCATCCCATCTGTCTGGAAAACCTCCTACATCATCCCTCTACATAAAGGTGGTACATCTACTGACCTCACCAAATATCACCCTATTGCCATCCTGTTGCCACTGGCAAAAATTCTTTTAAAATGTATACACCACCAACTTATGCCATACCTACTTAATAACCAACTACTCTCTCTCCTACCCAGCATGGATTCTGATCTGCCCACAGTAAAACCGCAGCCCTTTTTTTCCTTTACAGACCTCATCAACCAAAACAGACACTTAGGTAAACTAACATCTGCCATATTTTTGGACCTGTCAAAAGCCTTCAATATGGTCAATCATCCTAAACTGCACCACTCCCTCACTAACCTTGGCCTTACTAATCACTCACTAACCTGATTCCAGGACTATTTACAAAGGAGACATTAAGACGTTCGATGGGATAGCAACCTATCCTCACTACTACCTATTACTACTGGAGTCCCACATGGGTCCATTTTAGGTCCCCTTCTGTTCTCCATCTTCATTAATGATCTCCACAGCATCTGTCAAGATGCAACTGTCATACAATATGCTGACGACTCAACATTAGTTTGCTCAGCCAATAACCTCCATGAACTCCTTTCCATCACCCAGAAAGCCTTCCAAACTATCAAAACCTGATTTATTAACAAAAACCTTTTACTTAATCCCAAAAAGACCAAACTGTTTCTATTTAAACCAAACAAATCCACTCCAATGCCCAACTCATTCAATATTGTGTCCAGAGATGGGACTATTATTTCTCCAGACACTCATACTAAACTGCTAGGAGTGACCATTGACAACAACCTCAAGTTCGATCTACATATAAACCAAACTATTAAAAACATCCATAAAAAAACGGGCAGTCTTTATAAAAATAAACCATTTCTAACTCAACCTGCTAGAATAACCATAGCACAAACCCACCTCCTCTCCCCACTATTATACGCCACTCCTATCTTCACAAACCTATCCAAAACTGAAATGGCCAAGCTCAACATCTGCTACAATCAAATTGCCAGATTTGCTACTGGTGCCACCAACCGTGCCCACCTCTGTCAGTCACTACATCAACTTCATTGGCTTGAATTCTCAAATCGCCTCTCATTCCACCAGCTCTCTTTCTCCCATAAACTCCTACTACTTCCTGAAAAAACACCAGCACTATCTAATCTACTTAAAGTACAAGCCAATCCCAGACAACTTCACTCAAGTGAAAAATGACTAATGAAGGTGAGCAAAACCAATAACTCAGCAAGTGACTCCCTGTTCACCAACTACATAGGTAAATTCGGCAACTCGTTACCTTCTGCTGTTACCTCTGCTAACTCAATGGTCACATTCAGAAACTACAAAAAGAACACCTAATACTCACATGGAAATCCCTTGCCACTCTCCAGCTTGACCTCCTATTATACTCACCCTCCCACCATCTCTCTTGCTTCCTCTCACTTCTATCCCTTGTAGAAGAACCATAACCTCCCCTTAAGGTGCTTCACCTCCAAACACCATCCCAAACAGTCCACGAGTGAACATGTACCAACCCAAACCCAGCAACTATCCACAAAACAAACCATAACATTCTCTCTCAAACCTATCTTACTTATGTTTGTCTCAAGCAATGTTATCTCTGGAATCCTGTACATTCCATGTACTATCCTACTTTTAAACTATGGTATTTTGGTAAATCTTGCTAAAACCAATGAATATTGTACTTTTAAACTGTAATCCTATACAATCTTGTAAAATCATGTGTTCCTAAGACAATTTGCTTGGTATGTATAAATATCTTACTTGTATGTTATTATTCTGTGGAGCTTTTCTCCTTGGGCCTCTGCTGAAAATGGACATGTATCCAGTTGGAATCTACCGGTCAACAAATGTAAAATAAATGAATAAATAAATTCAGTTCCCACTTTACCCTCCTCTCACCCCCAACTATTTCCCCAATAATACCCTCAAACATAACTTCTGCCTATAACTAAGGAGCATGTACCAGCTGTACTCACTAAAGCCAAGAACACAGCCTCAGTGGGTCCTGACAACATCCCAGGATGCATCGTGAGTAGTCTAAAATACAACTTATTAAGACCCCTGGAGTCATTATTTAACCATAGTGTTAAAACAGGCTTTGTGCCACATGAATGAGGACTGTGATGATCATCCGACTTCTTAAGGGAGGATTTTCTCAACAGATCCTGGAATCTAAACACCCATTTATCTGACTAGTCTTAATTGAAAAGCCATTGAAAAAATGATCATGAAAATTATCAACAAGGACATAGGAGACCATCCTAGTTTGGCTTTTTCAAAGAAAGGTCATGCTTACCGAATCTGGTGGACCTCTTTGAAAAGGCCACTAATGCAACAAATGTCGGGAAAACTGTGTATATTGCTTACCTAGACCTGCTAAGGCATTTGATACAATACCTCTCTCAGGCATTGTCAACAAACTTATGGAACTAGGTATAATACCCTTTATAACAAGCTGGATAGTGAGCTGACTCACTGATAGGACCCAGGAGGTTAGAATCAATGAAGCCATCTCCACAAAGAGTCTAGTCACCAATGACATCCCCCATGGCTCTGTGCTTGGCCCAATCCTTTTTGGTATCTACTTCAAAGATGTCAAAACCAAGGTAAAAAGCCTCTGACTAAACTAAGTTTGCAGATGATTGCAAACTGGGAGCAGTCACTGAATACCCACAAGATGATAACACCCTTCAGAAAGATCCAATACAGACAAAAGCTTGATAACAAAGCAATGGCTTAAAACTCAGTAACAAGAAATGCATTATACATGTTGGGAAATCTGCCACTTTGGATAACTACATCATCAATAAAACACCCTTAAATGTTGATTCACTACTCAGAGATCTGGAAACTCATGTAGATCGAAACCTTGCCTTTAACCAATATATGTCCGAAGTAGTAACAAAATCCTTCTATGTTGCTGAACTTATAAGCAAGGGCATGGTATCTAGGTCCAGAAAGATCATCATGTCACTGTACTCAGCCCTCATCAGGCTCATCATAGAGTATATAGCCCTCTTCGTTATGTACTTCACCTGAGACATGCAGCACCTGGAATGTCCACAAAGGTTCCTTACAAGAGAAATAAATGGAGTAAATATAATATCCTATACTGATTGGCTCAAAGCCCTGTCTCTTTACTCAGTATCACACATACTTTTGAGAGGTGATCTTTGCCTGGCATAAAAGGCATCCCTGGACCCTGTTTTGATGAATCTTTTTGCACATTCACAAATTAAGCAGTATAAATAGGGCATACTGGAGAGATGGATATGTTTCTTAGAGAATTCCCATTCTCTGGAACAGGATCCCTGTTACTGTGAAGCAGAGCTCCTCCCTATCCCTGTATAAGCTCAACTTGGACCTGTGGATGGGTAATCAGAAATTCACCCCTGGCTCTGATGTACAGAGACAGTCAGTAAATCACCCCTATAAATCAAATGTATGCATCACATTTGGGTTAAGCGGCTAACCTTTTAAGGGCCTAGTGACTGTTAGCCTAGTATACACCTAAGAACCTATGAACTTACCAATTCACTTAAATTGCTTGCTTAGACTCTTATAACAGGGAGATGCAAGAGACCTTCTGAGAAAGCTTTGCCCAGGGTTTGTGTGTAGATTTAGTCAGTGAATGGTGCAAGGAAGGAGAAGCATTTTAGAGAATCAAACCAAGGACTACAAGATTAAATTTGTCTGCAGCTGATAGCCTTAATCCTCTGAGCCAAGAAACCTGATTTTTGAGTTTATAATATATAATAACAGAGTAGGGGACACAGCCCCTACAATGTCCTTTTTTTATAGGCTTCAGGTCTGGCCAACAACACTCACTATCAAGAATCAATAAATCTGACTTTCTCACATACCGTATTTGGGCAGAGTTTATCAAACAGTAAACAGGCGATCTTAACCACTCTACAAATATAATATATCATTCCAGTGGTGCATTTTCATGTGTATTTTAATAATTTTACATTGTTTCAAGATATTCTTTGCAACAGTTTGAATTTCAATTCTTTATGTTTTATTTTTAGTGTCACCATATTTTAAAAATTATATGTATTTCATTCAGTGTTCTGTAAAATGGCTACTAATGACTGCTAACCTTTGAGGAATTTTTGAGGAATGCTGTTGAAAAACTGTTTTTCTGATTCTATATAAGCACAGAGTTTGCATTAGGGCTGCTCTCGGCACAGCAGAGGTTAACAGTGCCCTGTAGAGATGCAAATGCTTTCAAGCAAAAGTTTCCCTTAGAATAACGATCTCTGCAACCTTCCCCAGTCCCACTGCTGCTCCAGGAGTATGTGAGTGGCATGCAGAGCAGCATCACCTCGTTGGGTAGCAGCATTTCACATTGAGTATAGCACCCATTCTCCATCTGTGTACTGTCATCTCAGTCCCTTTAATTTGCCCCATTCTTCTCCATGGTTAAATCCTTATTAATAAACCTGAAACCATGAATAAGCACTTTCCTGCTATCTCAGTGGCCAGCCATGTAGACATGGGCATCCTGATGCAATGTAGCAATTGTCTCATGTATACTGACAACCACTTAATCCTCAAACACAGTATGTGAGAATGGTAGTTACACAATGGAAATTGAGACACGACTCACATACTGACAAATCAAATGACAAACAGATTGTCAGCACATGCATATCATTTTCCTCAGCAAATGAGGACTTGACGCATAAACCCACATATGCAGAGGTACTCTCAAGTAAATTACCAAACCCTCAGAGACCCCCATACGCTGCCCTCAGAAACTGCATACAAACAAAACCAATTCAACAACAAATACTACATATAAAAATATTCATCATAGTGTCTCCATAAGCAAGCCCCCAAGGCAAAACACCACACATTCAAACATCTTGGTCATAGGAGACTCCATGATGATACACACAGACACCTTCCCTCATCAGTGTGAATAAAGAGAAGGTTACAGTCAGTTAACTGTCAGTGGACAGGATTCAACAGATCATGCAGGCACTCAAGTCACTCAACCACAAGTACCAGGATAGCTGAGTCAAAGTCCATATGGCTATAAATTTCATTTATTTATTTATTACATTTGTTAACAGGGTAATATTATTATAAATGCAAACAACAATAATAATAATAATACAATACAAAACAAAATATAAATTCAAATAGTGTGCACAATATATACAGAGTAGCATTAACAGACATACCAACACAGTAGCAGTACCCATGCCCAACAGTTCTGCAGAAAGCAGATGTCAATAAACAATTCAGCATCAAGATGAAAGGAAAAAGTGGTAAAATATAAAAGCATCAGGAAAACGGCTAAAATTAAGAGGAGTAGAATGAGTGATGTAGTTAAGGAACAAGTAGGCATTAGCCTGGAGTATAGCAGGAACAAAGCAAGTGATTAGCTAAATAGTCCTTTAGGAGTTTTTTTATCTCAAGATAGTTAAGATTTTTTGCAATGAGCTGAGGAATAGTGTTCAAAAATTTGACAATTTTGTGAGAATAGAGGGAGTCACCGTGACAGTTGAGATGTACCTCCCTGGACTATATGAAGAGAGACAAGATGGACCTCTCTGAATATGTGCCACAGGCTAGTATGAGCTTCACACGGAGCAGCATCTTACTCTCACCAAGAATGATATCACAATACAAACAGAAAATGATAGACTTCAGCAGTTGACGTAACTACTGGTGTCATTCCAAGGTGATCCAGTATTTGTCAGCCTGGGACGACATGACTGACAGACCCCGATGCTTTGGCAGACATGGTCTGCACCTGTGGCCACTAGGCTTTCAAATACTAGCCAAGGCATTAGCCACTCCCATAGTGCCTTTTTTAGGCAATGTCAAACCTATAGACCAAACAACTTAACAAATTATTTTAATGCCATGCTGAAGGTACTAGTGTTCAATGTTAAAAGCCTTAAACAAGAAACTACACTCCCTGGAAGCTTTCCTCCCCCTAGTGAATGCCAGTGTCTGTGCAGTTACAGAGATTGTGGTTCAAGGCTGAGGAAAGCACCCGAGCAGTGCAAGGCTACAATGACTATCATACATTCAGACCATCCTCTGAAAAGGAAAATTTGAAAGGAGGAGGTGTTTTCATTTACATAAAGAGCAATCACACTTCTAGACTAGTCCAGCAAGATGACTTGCTTGAGCTACTCCATGTCTAGCTATCTATAGGCAAAATCCCCCACCATACCATCGTTAACTACAGGTCCTCAGCCATGAACCATGAAAACCACCTCACATACATGAAGTTACTAGAAACATTTGCCATTCAGCCCAGCACGCTACTCATGGGCGATTTCCACTATCCCTCCATAAACTGGGAAACATACATGGCCACTAACATGCAGGCTCAGAAATTCATGGACTTTATCAAAGAAAATGCTCTGGAGTAGCTGGTCTCCACTCCCACTAGGGGCTCATATATCCTCAACATAGTACTTACAGACATGGGGGAGCATTGCACACACCCCAGCACAGTGTCCTCATTGGTAAGATTGTTTTAGAAATTGGTATCCCCTTAAAATAAATGTAATGGTAGTACCCCCATTAAACCCTAAAATCCTAAAGAATTATTCCAAGACAAATTACCTTCTATTAAATAATAGCATAGGTAATTTTAAAGCTCCCCAATGCCAAAAACACAGAAGCCTATGCAGAAGTAGACATGAATGTCCTGTACAACCATTTAAACAACTGCATAGAAACAGCAATACCTGACTGATTTAAACCTCAGGTCTATCTAGAAAAACAAATCAGCCTGATGGGCCACTGGCATAAATAGACTATATAACAGATGGAAGAAATTTTTGTCTAGAAGTAACTGGGATGGTGCACAACAGAGAAAGAAATCCCTCATTATTCCCAACAGGCCTATAGATGGAATTTTCCAGGCCTGTAGACGGTTTTCAGCTCAAATTTGCTGATGATTGCAAGTTGTGGGCAATCACTGAGTTCCCAAACAATGTTGATATCACAGGGAAAGATGTGATGCAGACTAAAGACTTGTGTCAGAGAAACGGCCTCAAAATAAATGTGAAGAAGTGCATAATAATACCTTTTAGGAAATCAAATATCCCTGCAAATTAAAACACTGACAGCACCATCCTCAAGAGTGGACCCAGTGGTGAGAGATCTAGCTAATAAAACAGGGAGATGGTAATCTGAACTTTGACCATCATGTGTCTATGGTGGTGAGGAAATCATTCTATGTGGCTCAGCCTATAAGGCTTGGCATCCAGATCAAAGGATGTTATAATACCACTGTACTCAGCTCTCATCAGACCAGTAACTGGGTATAATGTACACATTGACATGTACCTCGCCTGATATTTGGAGCATCTTCAGAGATTTATCACCAAAAAAATACAGGGTATAACCAACATGTCATATGCAGACCAATTAAAAGCCCTATCAATGTATTCAGTTTCTTACCAATTACTGAGGAGTGATCTGTGCCTGACCTTCATGGCAGTGTCTGACCCAGCCATAATGGAAATGTAGAATATTAGCAAAACTAACTGCATGAGCGTTACCCGCTCTAAAGATCTACACTTGATCTTTGACATGAATAGATCATGCTGGAGAAAGGGTTCCTATGCCAGTAAAGCAGAGCCCTTCTCTTACCATCTTCAAGTGTAATCTGGACCAATGGATGAGAAATTGCAAATTCATACCTGGGATGGCACCCATGTCCCTTATGGACAGAAGAATTCTGTAAAAATGTCCAGAATGCCACTTGCCGACCCTTGTTATCTTTCCCCTAGGGATAGAAAATTGAGTAAAAGCTGGGTAAAATGGGCCAGACTTGTAAGGGCTCTTGAGCCATTAGCCTAGTAATCTCCTATGAACCTATGAACTTACGAATCCATGTGCATATCTATAGCAGACTCACCTATCTAGCAGCCAGTGTCATTTACGTATCTAGCTCCCCACAATTATAAGTTGAGGAGAAAAAAAAAATAAAAAAAAAATGTCTACAGTATACCTGGCACTCCTAGAGCGTATTAACTAGCCAGGTCCTGTTTCTGTTCTGTTCTGTGCCCTGCCCCCTAAATTCCAAGCTTTGTAGTAAGCAGCTTGTTGCAAGGTGCAACAAACATGAAATGCTAAAGTGCTTTAGTAATGTAGAAAAGCAGCATCAAAGTTAATTTATGTACTGACATTCAAAAATGCCGGTACAGAAATGAATACAAGACAGTGCATTACTCATCAACCAGTCAACCAACTCCTGATAATTCATCATAACACCTTAATCTTGCGGCAGCTCCCACTTTGTCCCACCCAAGCTATGTCACTATCCATGTGCACATTTATGCATGTAGGAAGTAAACTAATTAAATAACAAATCTTGTAGATTATTAAACAAAACTAGGAATGGCTGCAGGAGATCCTTGTGAGAAATCTCTGACCGAGAACTGTGTGTAGATTTAGTCAGTGGATGGTACAAGGAAGGAGAAGAGGGAGGACATATATTTTGTGCATGGCTTCTCCTTTCATTAGCTTCTTTGCAGGCATTCTTTTTCTAATCTTTCCCATACCATGTTGGGCTTCAACATACCTTGTACAGCATTTCTTCTGTGAATAGGCATTAGGCAGGCTGCCTGATACTCGACACGCCTCTTTTTTAATTTCTCCAAGACTTTTGAGTTTCTAATACCATGATGGTAATGGACCCCATTCCTAAGTCAAACTATGACTAAAGAAGACTTTCAATCTTTGATGTTAGCCAAAAGTGCTCTTCGCAGCACCAGCAATGTGTCCAGGACTGACTCCTTCTTCAATTCATATGGAACTGCATGTATCAGTAACATATCTAAATGTGTCGATAAAATCTTTTTTATGAGACCCATTGCTCCTACTAGTATTGGAACTGTCTGGTATCTTTATTCCACATTGCCCTCAATTCTGCCTATAAATCCTGGTATTTTATGACTTTACATCTCTCTGTACTTAAGACAGTGTAATCACAGGGTGTAGCAATTTCAGTGATCAATGCAACCTTTGCCTTTTTTTCCTGGACTACTACACCTGGTTTGCTCACATCCATTTTTTGAACTGTTGATAATGTGTAATCCTATGTGATATAAACTTCATAATTTTCTATGATGCTTTGCAGCTCATATTTCCAATGCTTCTCAGTTACTTCAATATTATAATCTTTGCACAATCCCCAGTGCAGCCAACAGTCTTGTCACATTATTATACCTTTCAGTATACAGACCTTCTGCAATTAGTTTATCACACACAGCAACAAGATGTATGACTGCTTCCAATTCTGTTTTACAAAACCTGCATTTGTCAGTTTCTTTAACATGTTCAATGTACTTTGTAAACCAATGTATGCATAGTCCTCTATTCTGGATTGCCAATATTAACCTTTTGTCTTTTGGTTTAAATTCACCTCTACTTAACCATTCCTTCATTAGATCCTGATTGACATGAGATTGTTCCATGAGTTTTATGTACCTGCAACTATATTTATGCATTTTCCACATTTCTTACCTTATCATTTGGTTCTTCACCTTATATTCTTTATTTTGCTTTTTGGCACATTCATTTGCTGCCTGATTTTTATCTACTTCTGTTTTGATTTCCATTCTTGCTTGACACCATTATGCTTCTGCCTGACTAAGCAGAGAAGTCATCTTAGATTTATTCTCTTCGTGTTTCAAAACTTTCACTACATTTAGGTCTTTTGAGGTCAGCAAATATGTATGCAGTCCCATGATTGCAGATCTATACATGTAATCAATTTCAAGGAGCCTCATACCTCCTTCAGAATTGGGAATATATAATCTTGGTATGCAATGACTTTTATAAATCATTTGGTGAGTATGAAACATCATTCTTGCTTTCCTATCTAATGCATCCAACATGTTTTGGGGCCAGTCATTCACTCCAAAACTGTAAGTTAAGACATGGAGAGCAAATTGGTTTATAGCCTGAATTTTGTTCCTGGATGTCAAGTCTGTTTTCAGGATTAATTTAAGTCTTCTAAAGTATTCCTTACTAGGTTTTATTCACATTTATTCATTTTTTTATTGTTGATCCTTCATCAGTTCCCAAATATTTGTACACTCCCTCTTGCTCGAGTTCTTTTATATCACATTCTTGTCCCAAACTGATGTTTTCTTGGCGCTGCAGTTTTCCTGCTTTAAAGGTTGTTTTTGCACATTTATCAAGAAAAAATGACATTCTTATATCATCTGAAAAAATTTTGACAACTTGCAGTTGGGCTTTCAGTTCCTCGTCTGATGAACTATACAGTTTTAAATCATCAACAAAGAGAAGCTGAGATCTTTACAGTTTGTTGTTTTATAGGAGCCAAATTATAGCAATGGCCTAAGCTGGTAAGTAGACAGCTTAATGGGTTAAGGGAAGGCAGAATAAGAGTGGAGACAGAGGCACCCTGGAATATCTCCCTTTGAATTTTTATCCCTGGAATAATAATGTGTCCTTTATCATGGCTTAATTGCAATGTGGTTTACCACTGTTTCAGTGTCACTGTAATGTAGTTGATCAGTGTAGGATGTATCTAATATATTTTGAATACTATTTTATCCATGAATGTGGGATACTATCAAATGTTTTTTTATAGTCAATCCATGCCATACTTAAATTATTCCCCTTTTTACAGTTCTCCACTATGACTTTATTTAACAACAAATGATCCTTTGTTCCATATGACTTGCTTTTATTGCCCTTTTGTTCTATCACCATAATTGAGTTTTCTTCTAAATGACTATACACTCTGTCAGCATCAATACCAGTGTATAGTTTATACATCGTCAGAAGGCAAATTATTGGCTTATAATTTTTAGGGTAGCTTGCAGGTTCACCTTTAAGTAGGAGCATTACTTTCCTGTTGTTAGCCAGATTGGTGTATGTTTGGGGTGCAAATATAAATAGTTCTTACTCATGGCTAAATCTTCATGTAAAGATGTTAATACTTTTAACCAGAAGTTATGTACTACATCTGGGCCTGGGGTTTTCCAATTAGAAGCCTTTCTTAACTGTTTCAGTCTCTATGGCTGTTACTTCACCCCATTTCATATCCTGTATCATTAAGCTTTTTATTCTTTCTTGTACTTCTTCTATCCATTTAGCATCTTTATTATATTCCACAGGATCATCATAAATACTTCTTCAAAATGTATCTATTTCTTCTTTTTTTGTGTGGTCTTTCAATTCCTTTTACCTTGATTCCCAGTTCTCTATAAAACTTTTTTGGGCCATCAGTAAATTGCTTATTTTGTACTTTCCCTTTATATTTATTTGTGTATCTGCTAAGATTTTCCACCTGTGCTAAGTTTTTAGTTTATTTGCGATAGTGCATGATAGATTCTGATCTCTTCTAATACTGTGCAGTGCTTTTATCACATCTATCTTTCTAAGCATTTTTGTTGATCTGTTCCCTCTTCTATACTCTTCTAACAGTGACAATTTTCATCTTAACTGCTTTATAGTTTTATCTATTCGATACTTCCATGATGATATTAGATTTCTCCTATTCCTTTCCCTCACTACCCTGTATTCTTGTGGTAGAACTTTATCAGTTATTAATTTTGCTGCACAGTAATATATCCTGTTTATTTCACTTAAATTGCATGGATCTCTATGGACAGTCTTAATTACTGCTTTAATTTGTTTTATCAAACTTCTGACTTTTTGGGGTTTATTAATCTTCTTCAGTCTATTTCTTTCATTGATCTTATTATATCTCTCTATCTCTATTAAATCAAGCAACTCTTCTCTTAGCTCATTCTCTTCTAAACTGAGGACACATTTTTTGTTTTCCATTTGTTGCAGGCATTCTTTGGAAAGTGTGATAATATCTTCATGTGGCACATTCTCTTCTGTTTCATCCTGTGCCATCCATTGCTCTGTCATATGGGAACTCAATGGCCTATCACTCCTCAACATTGACTGCGTCAGAGTTCCTACAGTTTCCTGTTCCTTCCCTTGCTGTCTAGCTTCACATGAAAGTTTCTACTGGTTTCCTGTGGAAGGCTCCAAAATATCTTCATATGGCACCTCACCAGTTGCTTCACATTCCACTGGTTTCCCCTTAATTTGGAGTTCCATTGCTCTATCCTGTTGTGGTGCTTTCTGAATTAGATTTTCTACAGTGAATCCTTAACTTCACAGGTAGTCTATAACTTCATTTTCTTCTTCTTCAACTTCTCCATTACTGATCTCCTTTTATTACTTTTCCTCCTTGACTTCTTATTTTTTGTATTGTAAGGTTTCCCATGTCTGGATTCCTTTGCCTGTATTTCTCTTCAAATATCTTTGACACTGCTCTTTTTCATTGATTAGTTTTGCTTTGTGCTTTGCATAGATCATCATCTTCTTTTGGCTATTCCCGTTAGGGGTCGCCACAGCAGATCATCTGTTTCCATTTCTTCCTGTCCTCTGCATCTTGCTCTGTCACACCAACCACCTGCATGTCCTCTCACACCACATCCATAAATCTTATCTCAGGCCTTCCTCTTTTCCTCTTTCCTGGCAGTTTCATCCTTAGCATCTTTTTCCCAATATACTCTGCATCCCTCCTCAGCACATGTCCAAACCAACGTAATCTTGCCTCTCTGGCTTCATCTCCAAATCTTCCAACCTGGGCTGATCCTCTAATATACTTATTCCTAATCCTGTCCACCCTGATCATCCCCAGTGCAAATCTTAACATCTTTAACTCTGCCACATCGAGCTCAAACTCTTTTCTTTTTGTCAGTGCCACTGTCTCCAACCCATATAACATAGCTGGTCTCACTACCCTCTTGTAGACCTTCTCTTTCACTCTTACTGGCACTCGTCTGTCACAAATCACTCCTGACACTCTTCTCCACCCACACCATCCTGCCTGTACTCTCTTCTTCACCTCTCTTCCACACTCACCATTACTCTGAACTATTGATCCCAAGTATTTAAATTCATCCACCTTCGTCACCTCTACTCCTTGCATCCTCACCATTCCTCTATCCTCCCTCTCATTCACACACATATATTATGTCTTAGTCCTGCTGACCTTCATTCCTCTTCTCTCTACAGCATATCTCCATCTCTCCAGGGTCTCTTTCACCTGTTCTCTACTGTCACTACAGATCACAATGCCATCTGCAAACATCATAGTCCATGGGAACTCCTGTCTGATCTCATCTGTCAACCTGCCCATCACCATTGCAAATAAGAAAGGGCTCAGAGATGATCCTTGATGTAATACCACTTCCACCTTAAATGCATCCATCACTCCCACAGCAGATCTCACCACTGTCACACTACCCTCGTACATATCCTGTACCACTCTTACATAATTCTCTGACACTCCTGACTTTCTCATACAATACCACAACTCCTCTCTAGGCACCCTGTCATATGCTTTCTCTAAGTCTACAAAAACACAATGCAACTCCTTCTGACCTTCTCTGTACTTCTCCATCAACACTCTCAGAGCAAACATCGCATCTGTAGTGCTCTTTCCTGGCATGAAACAATACTGCTGATCACTAATCATCACGTCCCTTCTTACCCTAGGTTCCACTACTCTTTCCCATACCTTCATGCTGTGACTGATCAATTTAATCCCTCTGTAGTTACTACAGCTCTGCACATCACCCTTATTCTTAAAAATTGGTACCCAAACACTTTTTCTCCATTCCTCAGGCATCCTCTCACTTTCTAAGATTTCATTAAACAATCTGGTTAAAAACTCCACTGCCATTTCAACTAAACACCTCCATGCTTCCACAGGTATGCCATCTGGGCCAACAGCCTTTCCATTCCTCATCCTCTTCATAGCTCTCCTTACTTCCTCCTTTCTAATCCATTACACTTCATGATTCGCTATCCCCACATCATCCAACCTTCTCTCCCTCTCATTCTCTTCATTCATCAACCCCTCAAAGTACGCTTTCCATCTGCTCAACACACTCTCCTCGCTTGTGAGTATGTTTCCCTCATTATCCTTTATCACATTTACCTGCTGCACATCATTCCTAGCTTGGTCCCTCTGCTAGCCAATTGGTACAGGTCCTTTTCTCCCTCCTTAGTGTCCAACCTTTCATACAACTCTTCATATGCCTTATCCTTAGCCTTCGCCACTTCTCTCTTTGCCATGCACCTCATCTCCTTATACTCCTGTCTACTTCTTCATCTCTCTGACAATCCCACTTCTTCTTTGCCAACCTCTTTCTCTGTATACTCTCCTGTACTTCCTCATTCCAGCACCATGTCTCCTTGTCATCCTTCCTCTGTCCAATGTCATACCAAGCACCTTTCTAGCCATCTCCCTTACTAGCTCTGCTGTAGTTACCCAGCTATTTGGAAACTCTTCACTGCCACCCAGTGTCTGTCTTAACTCATCCCTGAACTCCACCTCACGATTACCCTTTTTCAATTTCCACCATTTGATCCTTGCTGCTGCCCTTACACTCCTCCTTCTCTTCTTGATCACCAACGTCATCCTACAAACCACCATCCTATGCTGCCTAACTACACTTTCCCCAGTCACCACTTTACAGTCTCGAATCTCCTTCAAACTGGCCCTCCTACATAAGATATAATCCACCTGTGTGCATCTTTCTCCATTCTTGTATGTCACCCTATGCTCCTCCCTCTTGTTAAAATATGTATTCACCACAGCCATGTCCATCCTTTTAGCAAAATCCACTACCATCTGACCTTCTGCATTCCTTTGTTTAACACCATACCTACCCATCAGTTCCTCATCCCCTCTGTTCCCTTCACCAACATGCCCATTGAAATCTACTCCAATCACTACTCTCTCATCCTTGGGTACAGTCATCACCACTTCATCCAACTCACTTCAAAATTTTTCTTTCTCATCCATCGCACACCCAGCTTGTGGAGCATATGCACTAACAACATTCATCATTACACCATCAATTTCCAACTTCATAAACATCACTCTATCCGACACTCTTTAAACCTGCAAAACACTCTTAGCATACTGTTCCTTCAGGATAACTCCTATGCCATTTCTCCTCCCATCCACACCATGATAAAACAATTTGAACCCACCTCCGATACACCTAACCTTACTCCCCTTCCATCTGGTCTCTTGCACACACAATATACCAACCTTCCTTCTGTCCATCATATCAGCTAGCTCTCTCCCTATACCAGTCATTCTGCCAACATTCAAAGTTCCGACCCTCACTACCACAGTCCTAGCCTTCCTCCTCTCTTTCTGCCTTTGGCCATGCCTTCTGCCTCTTCTCCCCCTTCGGCCAACAGTAGCCCAATTTCCGCCAGCACCCTGTCGGCTAACCGTACTGGTAGCGGTCATTTTTAACCCTGGCCTCAACTGATCCGGTATGTAAATATTTACTGCTGTCCGCATGAATAATTTGGTGAAGTTTTACACTGGATGCCCTTCCTGACACAACCCTCCCCATTTATCCAGGCTTGGGACCGGCACAAAGAAATGCACTGGCTTGCGCATCCCCAGTGGCTGGGTTCTCCTTTGCATAGATATTACACTATATTCAATTTCTTTTTCTTTCCTATGTCCATATTTCTTCTTCAGATGCCTCCTGATCTTCCTGTTTCTCCATACTTTGGGGACTTTTCCATGATGCTGTGATGTAACCTGTGTTAGACCTTCTGCACAAAATCCTTCACTTCACAGGCACTCCATAACTTCATCTATTTTTTTTTTAACTTCTACTTTACTGATCTTATTTTCTACACTCACCTCTTTGTGATATTATTTTTTATTGTGAAATTTTCCATATCTGGATGCCTTTGCCTGTATTTCTCTTTGAATATCATTGGGGATACCTTCTTTATATTGATTAATTTGGCTTTTGTCTTTGCATAAATATTGCAACATATCAAATCTCTCTTTCTTTCCCATGTCCATATTTCTTTTTTAAATTTTTCAAAAATCTTTATGTTTTGTTGTTTATATTTTTGCACTTCCTCAGATGCCTCTTTTTCCAAACAGATCAAAGTTTCCTGGTTTATTTACTGTTGTCACAAATCTGTTGTATTAATGAACACTAACTTTTATTTGAAGCTTCTAACAGTTTTTGTTGTGGAAGTATTTTTCTTTCCTCTAATTTCTCCTTTAATATTTTTGTATATCTTGTGTCTGGAAATTCTGGGCTTTTTGCATAATAGTAACAATACATAATTTATTTCTTATCCTCAATATTCCACTCTGTCGTATTTATGGCTCTTCTTTGGCCTATCAGGTTTTGTGATTTTTGTGGACTGCTACTTTCTTCTACATCAGGGAGGCCAGCCTCACCCTGGGCCTGGCCTGGCCCTATTGTAGGAATGTTTCCATATTTTGAGGATTCTGCACTTTTTTTTCAGTCCTGGCACCAGTGCACCTATCAGGATCGGGCACTTTTTTATCCTGGGTCCTGTGCACCCAACTAACTTTTTTTTTTAAATTTTGACCTACTTCTGTCCATAGTATATACTATATAAATACAGTCTATATACCAGAGTCATCTTGGTGAGATTTTGTGAAAAACAGGTCCACTTCGTGAAGGTACTCACCAAGACTTGAGGATGAATTCAGTTTCAGCACTACTACTCTTCTTTGCTTGCTGACTTATCATGTCTCCATTTGGACCCTAACAGCTTCCCCCTGTATTAACTATTGCCTATTACTCCACAACATATGGGAACTCACTGGCCTATCACTCCACAACATTCTTCCCTTGTTGTGAAACTCCAACTGAACTTTTGTACACCTCCTGTGTGTTTTAAGAGATGAGATGGCAATGATTTTATGCACTTATATACAGTTAACACATGCTTTTCTGAAATTGTGCTAGCCATTTTAACATGTATAGCCTGATTTGTCAGAGTAACCTTGCCTTTAATCCACTGGGGAGTGAAGCAAACAAACAAATAAATATGTATGGCAAACGTCTTTGAATGAGATGTATGCAAATAATGAAAGTACCTTGTGTTGTACAGAGTGGTCTGTGTTGTCCTATGTATATCCTCCAAGGACCTCACTAGGAAGTACTGACTGCCTATGGAATGTTTATATAATTATGTTACATGTTTACACCATGGTATATTCTACTATGCATTTCAAACATTCAACACTAATTAGAATTCTGGTGAACACTTTGTTATGCAGCTGTGCAATAATTATATATCACATATTTAATGCATGCTAATACTATTCTAGCATACTTGCTGACCAGATCCATCACCTTCCCATCTGCCAGGTTTATGTAATGTTTATTGTTCATAGAGTACCACCCACTTCCCATAATGAAAGCTTTATGCTTTTGTCAAGGAGGAACCACACACCTCACTCATACTTTCACACACAACCAGTGGTGCAATGCTAAATTGCTCTAGTAATCTGCGTCTCCATATGACATACCAGAGAAATTCATAAATATGCTGCATTTGAAGCACATTTACATGCCTCTAGAGTTGTATGATGTTGTGTCTTTCGGCTTTTCCCAGTTAGCGGTCACCACAGCGGAACTCCGGTCCACTAATGATTGGCAGTAGATTTTTATGTGCCAAGTTGCTGGCCCTGACGCACAACCTTCAACGAAGGTACGCCCATTCATGCATGTCTCCACACAGAAGACACCACCGCAGTTGTATGACACTGTAAACAAATGCAGCTTATTTATGTGCTATTTGGTATATACATATATTCAGTATATTTATGTAGTTCATTTACGTTCTACAGAGTTCATGGCACTGTAAAGATATTCAACTCATTCGCATGTTACTTATTTTTCATGGCACTGAATACATATGCAGGTCATTTGCATGCCATGGTTTTATAATTATAATAGAACTGTATACAAACACAGCTCATATACATGCTATTGTGTTATCATGGCTTTGTGGCAACTTGTTTATGAGATACTTTTCTGTCATGGTACTGTACACATACCCAGTTTATTTACATGCTACTATACTATCACTGTTTACATTTGTAGCTCATTCACATGATGCTTTGGTAATATGGCACTGTATAAATATGCAGCTCATGCGCATGCTGCAGGATTTTATTGTGAAATTGTGTAGATATAGAGCTTATTTAAATGCTACTAGGTTTTCCATGGCACTGTAAACATAGCAGCTCATTTGAATGATACTGGGTTATTATGGTACTCCATACATAAACTGCTCATCTACTTGCTATTAGGTTTTCATGGCAATTTAAACATATGCAGCTCTGTCTGCACTGCACAACTCTTTGGAGTGAGTAGAGTAACTGATGAAACCCCTGAGTGGCATGGCTGGTCCCGTGTTTGTATTCCTATCTCCCATTAAAACTTTTCTATTATTGTATTACCAGAGAAGGGTTGGAGAAATGATGTAGCCACACATCTGGACTTTCCACCAAAACAATGTGTTGTAGTCTTCCCATTTCTACAAGACACATTAAATTAATTTTAAGCCAAGATGAACAATGCACATTAATTCCATTATGTTGCACTGTATTGGCTAGTACAAAGTAGTGTAAATCACTTAGGCTAACTTATGTTGTACAATAATTTTGCCATGTTTTTTTTTTTTTTTTTTTTTTTTTTTTATGAATCACACTATCGCCCTTGTAATAATCTTGCATAGTGCATATTGCTATAAGTGACCTATTCCAATTTGTGCAGTGGAATACAGCTTTATGAACATCATTCTACCTGTTGTGTAAGTGTGGCACCATCTTTACAAAGATGTATTTTGTGTTCAGAGTTACAGCAGAAGGTTAGGGCTTTGAGACACTAATGAGGTTTATCCAATAGTCCCCGCTGTGATTTGTTTAGTCTCCATTTATCTACTGAGTGACTCTGGGAAAGTAACTTAACTAGATGCACCTGTTCATAGTGGGATTACTTTTTAACAAATACACTAAATAAGACAGAAGTAGATTAAGTACATTTTTAACTATACTATACTAAGGACCATAATGATATATTCATCTAGTATAATTCAGGAATAAAGATATGTTAAAACAATGTACTGGGGTGACTGGATTAAGGCAGGTATTAAGCTGGTGAATGACCTCCTTGAGGAATGTAAGTGAAGTGTCGTCATTCTGGGTCTGGGACATACTTGTAAAGCAGTTTAGGTTGGAGGAGAGAGTGGTTAACTTGAAAACAAACTCTATCCCTCCTTTTCTAAAAGTTACTCCTGCATGAGCGATATATAGGTACTTACTACAAATAACATTTGAAAAAGGACTGTTTAGAGTGCATACTAGTTAGTTGCAGACTGGGGGGGGGGGGGGAGTGAAGTGACAGGGACCAGAAGGAAACCTGGTTTTGGGCCGGTATATAAAAGTTTCACCCAAGGCATGAAACCAATAGCTGTGGCATCATCTCATGTGGAGAATATGGTATAATGGTGATAGCAATTACTTGAGATGTGTGTCAAAGTAATCAGGCCTTATTCACATGCTCTGACACTGTTGGTTTTCTAGAGATTAAAGTTAGTCTGGAAATACAGCATCCAAAACTAGGAAATTTGTACTTTCTGATGTATGTATTCATTCTAAGTAAGGAAAAATAGGAACTACTTCACATTTTGCCTTTATGAATTTAGAAGAAAAGTGTTATAACTCATAGCTGTAAATGGAAGAATGCATTTCATTCTAAATCTACTCAGGGATAAATGCAAGATGTATCAAGTTGGCTAAATGCAGGTACAACACAATGAGGAAGGGAAGCAAAAAGGCACAGAGCACTAGATTATCATCTTAGATAATTTAACACTACACCATGATAAGCCACACTGAGTAGGTAAGATGCAATACATTTAATCATCAGGGGGATGTGAAGTTGGAGGTAGAGTTGGGAATTACATGGGATCTTTCCTTAATACAAGGGTCCAATAGGGGGGAGGAGCATCATCATGTTTGGTAATTGTTGTCACATGACATTATATACAGATGGAATAACAAAATGCAAAATATATACAAATGTTGTATATAAAGTGAATATAATAGTTGGTTTGAGGGAATAAAGGCAATAGATAAATGACATTATATACAGTGAGTGAAAAAAAACAACATATACATGCATTATATAGATAGTAGAAATCAGACTTGGCATGCTGAAAGAGTCAGAATAAAAAATAGAGTCAAGGAAGGTATGTAGACAAAAGAAGGGAATAAAAAGGTTAAGTTACATGACAATAATATAATCATACATTGCCTGCTACTCTCTGCACTAATTGAAAACATTTAAGTAAGCAAATACATTAGATAAGAAGTCAACAGTTAAGTCTGAATTTATTTGCATGCTGTCAAAGTAGGTTTAATGCTCTGAATAGTTAAGAAGAATCAGACCAATGGATTACTGTTTACAGAATGAGGGCAATCCAAGAGACAGTTAAGTATGGTAAATGTTGCAGGGCAAGAATGAGACTGATAATATGGAACATGTGAGGTAGATGACACAAAAGATGCTGCAGGGACTAGTAATATAAAACATAGCAGGTAACCGAACACCTGAACTCTCATAATATGTGTTAGTGTTATGTCTTACTGGATGTGCGCTAAGCTTACATATACACATTTAGCTATTACAGGATGTATGCTTTGTTCACCCCTGCAGAAAGTTATCCCCATATGTGTATGAAAAAGAAATAAATCAGCTACTGTCATTGTCAAAGAATCACACAATTAGCTAAGTATGGCATTATTAAATTAAACAGATGTTTTTAAAAGCATGGAGCTCTTTTAAGAAGTGAGATGGAAACCCATTGACACTGATGGAGAATCAATAGATCTGCCATTTTTATTAAAATACCTTGGAGATGGCCTTGTTTTTCTCATCTGCAAAGCAGGATCATTAGAAGATGCAATCAGTGGTCAATCAATTAAGACCGAAAAAGGCTAAAACATTGACTTTGCCAAGGATTATTTTTAAGACACAGATAAAATAATGACATAGATAGATTTTTAATGACATATTCTGGTTTTAAATGCAAAGATGATGTACCTTAAATGACCTTTAAGGAAATGTGCTGGTATTCACAAATAAATCATTTAAATCATAGTATAGTCATGTTCTAATATACTGTAAGCCTGGTAGGGGAAGGCATGACAGGATTCCGTCATCAAATAGAAGGGGCTGATATAAGTGCAGTGAAGCAGATGGCTACTCTGTTCCATGTCAGCACAATCCTTAACGGGATTATTGTGCATGTCATTGAAAAAGTGACCATGCAAATTAGCTGTTCAGCATGTATGCCTACAGTGGCAAGGTGGTATTTTTTTTTGTATCCGTCAGGGAATAAATAACAATTGCGTTTCATGGAATGCAGCTGTAATGGATCAAGGAGTAAACAGCTGTAGCAGTAACTTGTTCATCTCACAGATGGCATTACTGCCTCTGAGCCAGCACATGCACAAAGTTCGGGCTGTCTCCTGCATGCTATAGACATACTGATAAATATCAGCTGCGTTATCTGACATATGTTAAAGTAAATATCCCACTCTGCCTATTCTTATAAAGCAAATTTTCATTTAGAAGGTTACTTATGCATGTCTGTAGTATACTTTTCAATATTATGCATATTTGCTGTAAATATCACAAGTCGAATCCATGACTGTTAAGAAAGTCAAGCTGTAAATAACCATGTGAGCATTATTCAAGTAATATAACTTACAGTGGCAAGTTTGCAAAGACTGCAACAAACACTTTGGTAATGGAAATGATTATAAGTGATAATTGGAACATTCCGGTAGCGACAGGACATTTTTCATTTCCAAATCCACAGTTTCTTATTACTTTTAAGTAGTTCCAACTGGGAAAGCTCTATGGCCTTTTTTTCTTATAAAAAGCAGGTTTAACCTAATCTGTTCCTGAAGACATTAGAATTACCCTAGGTGGTACTGGAGTGCAGTGATTTCTTTCATTCTTAACAGTACATTTTAAAGTCAGAAATAAATACAAACAAGATTCAACAGAATGTCACAGAGATGATTCTGTGTAATACAGACTGTAAGATGAACTTCAACGAGGAGACAATATCTCATGATAAAGGGAATCTGTAAATGTATGACCATAGAAACTGCTGTCATATCTGTGCGGAAAGAGTGGATTCTTCAAGCTAAATAATTCATATGGCTACTTTCAATTATGTCAGGTTGAAAAAAAAAGAGACTAACAAAGAAAGAAAGCAGTACTGTAATCTGAAGACCCCAGGAGGTGGACATGAATCACTAGAGTCTTAAGATTAGTAGGTAGGATGTATAATTAAGTTCAGTGAAGTGAGACGATTCTTTAAAGTTACGAAAGTATGATATTGCTAAATTAATTATTTTTTGTGCATAGGTGTTACAGGGAAATATATGAATTAAAGGGAATAAATCACTTTGACTGCCAGGCCATACTTCTTATAGATTTTGTTTGGGAGAGAATATATGTGGTCTACCCTAATTGAGAGATAAAGAGTTGGAAGTTAGACTTTGCACAAGGGGCTTCTATAATGACAGTCTAAAATGGCTGATTATGATTCAGAATCATGTTCTTCCCTAAGTCTTGGAGACATAAACCTTATCTCACCATTACCTGCACTGTATATCTTATTAGGATATAAGAATTCTGATTATAATTCGACTACTGACATGCATAATGCTTGATTGGCTGGTTTGGGTACAACATAAACCAGCTTTATGCAGAAAAAGGTAAAGGCAAAGAAAATAAAGAGAAAAGGCAAAAAAAGTTTGATTCATCGTATGCATCTATTCACTGCAGTGTGTAAGTGTACAGTAGTGCTATGGGTTGGGGGTGGGATTTTGCACAGACATGATAGGAAGTAACCTATCAGAAACTGCCATGTCACAGAAACTGTGACAGCTGTCAGCTAACCCCATACCAAGTGTTATACAAGTATCCTGATATTGCCAAAATAGTGATGCTGTCATTCACTTACACATAGCTTTTTTAGGCTTTACTCTCATTCATACCTTTCAACCTGCAGACATTGAAAATAGGTAAAAAGGCCCTTGAAAAGTAGATGCATCCAGTAAAAATCTAGACATCTAATTAGCAAGCAATTTGAATGCCAAGTAACACATAACTCTTCTTGTCTCCAGCAGGACTGTAGAATAATACTCAGAAACACATTAAAAAAAAAAAGAATGACAACAATTATGGAAAAATATAAGCACATTATCAAACAGAATGTAACATCTTTAGACTTTAATGAGCTGTTTTGCAAAATTCAAACACAAGGAAATAAGTCGGGAGTCTTCTTTTTTCAAAATTATTGGTGCTACAAGTGTGTTGGCCATATAATGTGTTTTTGTGTGTGTGTGTGTGTGTGTGTGTGTGTGTGTGTGTGTGTGTGTGTGTGTGTGTGTGTGTGTGTGTGTGTGTGTGTGTGTGCACGAGTGTGCTACACATCTTCAGAAATCATGTGAGATGAGGGAGGATTCGGAAAATTGTGTATGGAGGGATAAATCAAGCATGAAAATAGGGCATATATCCAAAATAGGCACATTATGTTCAGGGGTAGATCAGGCCAGAAGATATGAATATTTCCCCAAAATAGGGACAGCTGAATAATCAACCCCCATTTTCCCATTTTTCTACATATGTGAGCTGGGTATCATGTCAACTGTCACCATTTTCTCAATTCATTGCCAGTCTCCCACCTTATTCAAAGGTCAGGCCTGATTGCTGATAGTCTTCTCCCATTATTCATCTCTTTGCTGGACTCTCTCATTTGCCTTTGCCTTCTTCCTTTCTCTCCAAAATCTTTTCATAGGTCCATAGGTTCATAGGTACGTACTAGGCTATCAGCCCAAGGGCCTACTTAAGCCTAGTCAACAAGATTCCCTGACTCACACCACCCAAGAAAGTTATTTTCCTGTGCCACTGTTGAGCAGAGACACAGAAGTGATCCCCGGGGTGCATTTCTTATTTCCCATCCACTCATCAAGATTTTTCTTGAAGAGTGCTAATGAAGAATTTTACTTGACATAGATGGGTAGCCTGTTCCAGAGTATGGAAAGTCTCTGGGACAGGAATCTATCCCTCCAGCATGTCCTGTTTTTTGTGGTGACAAGGTTTAGGTCCCTAGAGCATGTACCTCGGAGGGAGTGGGATTTCTTTAGGTGCAGCATGTCCTACAGCTCTGGGTTTGACATAGCTTTATATGTTAGGCAGAGATCACCTTGGAGTAGGCGATATGCTATGGAATAAAGCTGGAGTTTTTTGAGACGGTCAGTGTAGGGCATTTGTTTGAGGCCAGTAATCCTCTTTGTGAGGTACTTTTGTGGCCTTTCCAGCTGCTGCAGATGTCTTGTGGGGTACATTCCAAAAGTGGTGTTGTACTCTATAATGGGTCTAATGAGTGTCGAGTAGAGGGGAACAATGACCTATTTTTTCCTTGATGAGAACCCTTCTATAATGAGGTGTGCCATGTAGAAGGACTTCCTGACTACTGTGGCAATGCGGCTATCAAAGGAGAGACTACTGTCCCCCTGGGTCCCAAGGTCTCTTATCACACATTCGGTGTTAAGTAGATTGCTGCCTATGTGGTAGTTCATGGCTACAGAGTTTTTACCAAAGGGGATGACACTATACTTTTTGGCATTGAGCTTGAGGCCATGGCTCTGACACCAGGCATCTGTTTCAGCGAGGCCCTTCTATAGGATGTTCACATCATTTGGGGACTTGACTATGGCTCTTAGTTTGCAGCCATCTGCGAACTTCATTAGCCAGAGGCCTTCTGTGTTAGCCTGTACTTCAGAGAAGTAGATACCAAACAGGAGAGGTCCCAGGACTGAACCCTGTGGTACTCCACTTATCACTGGTTTGAGGTCAGATTTGGAGTCTGCAACTTTTATAGTGTGGGTTCTGTTAGTGAGCCAGTTGGCAACCCATCTTGTAACGTAGGGATTTATACCTAATTTAGTGAGTTTAGCTATAATTCCAGAATAGGGGATGGTGTCAAAAGCCTTGGTGAGGTCAAGAAAGGCTGTGTGAACCACCTTACCCTCATCTACAGCTTTGGTTCCTGCCTCAAAGAAGTCGATCAGGTTCAAGAGGCATGATCTGCTTTTCACAAACCCAAACTGGGTGGGATCCTGAGTTTGGAGGTTACTAATGTCTTTGTTTATGAGTTCCATGATGATACTTTCCATGGTCTTGCAGTCCAGGCTCGTCAGGCTAATAGGTCGATAGTTCCTGGGATCAGTGGTGGCTCCCCCTTTGTGGAGTGGGATAACTGTTGCTGTGAGCCATTCAGTGGGCACAAAGCCTGAAGCAAGGCTATTATTGAACATGGTGCTTAAGTGGGGAGCCAGTTTGTTCTGAAGTTCGTGTAAAATGCAGCCTGGGATGTTGTCCAGTCCCATGGATGCTGTGTTTTTAGCTTTAGAGAGTGCAACTTTTACCAGCATAGTTGTGATTACAGGGACTCTGCATTCTTCCTGTATAGATATGGGCCCTTTAGGGGGTGGGGGGTGGGGGTAAAGTTAGCACTGAACCTATCTGCCAGGATGTTGGCAATATCAGTTGGTTCTGTAATTTGCATGCCGTTGTGCTGTAACTCAGAGCAGATGTGGGTGTTACCATCGAGATTCTTGACACAGCTATAGAATGCTTTGTGGTTGTCCTTAAAATTAGCGGCAATTTTGTTTTTGTAGCTAGCTGTGGAGGATCTTATAAGGGATCTCAGCTTCTTACTGAGGCTGACCAGGAAGCTCCCCCACTCGTGGGATTTTACTCTCTTTTGCAGCAGTTTCTTCCTTCTGTTGTACAGTTTGTTTATGGCAGGAGACCACCAGATTGGCTTCTTTTTTTTGGAGGATAGCATATCGGTTCTGTTTGGGATAGCATGATCCATGCCTTCATGTAAGTGCTTATAGAGTGCATTTGTGTCGGAGTCAGCAGTTGTAACTGTATTGTCCATCTGCATGTGTGTCATGACGTTCACCACTTCTGTCTTAAGAAGCATAAAGTTGGCTTTGGAGAGATTTTTTTACCATAGTTTCCTTAATGGGAGGTGGGAGTGGGATGTGGATATTAAGGGTGATTAGCTTATGGTCGGTCGGACCAAAGAGGAGTTGACTTCAGGTGTGGAACACCGGTCACTCGTTGATAATGACTAGGTCTAGGATATTGTTGCCCCTGATGGGGGTGTGAATAAGTTGATCCAGGGCATTGGAGTTTATAAATTCCAGAAAGCGTTGAGCTAAGGAGTTGGTACACGAGTAGTTTTCCCAATTAATGGTGAGGTAGTTGAAGTCGCCCATTATTAGGTTGTTTGGATGAACCCTAATATTTTCCAGTACATCAAGAAAAGAGGAGTGGGAATCCTGGGGCATGGTGGGGGATCTGTAAAAAGCTACAATTTGGATTGCAGTTTTGCCTAGAGTTAGTTGCACTTGGATAACCTCTGATGCATTATGCTGAGCAACTAGCCTGGAGGTGTGGATATCCTTAATGAATATGGACACACCTCTGCCTTTGGCGTTTTGGTCCAGGTTACATGGCCGAAAAGTGTGGTCTGAGTTATAGCCTGGTAGTGCAGGGGTGCTCTCTGGATTGAACCAGGTCTCAGTCACTGCACAGATATTGATATTCTCCATTTTAAGGGGTGCTTCGAGTGAGTACATTTTGAGATTTAGACTTCTAGCATTGAGTAGCAATACCCTCAGTTTTTGCTTGTTTGTTCCTGTTACGGTGGTGAATTTGTCATTTGAACTTTGCCTAAAAAAGGCACTATAGGGGCGGGTAGAGCCTTAGCCAGTATCCGGAATCCCAGGGGTGACAGGTGCAGGCCATCTGTGGCAAAGCATTGTGGTCTGTCGACCATGTCATCCCAAGCAGACAGATACTGGATCCCCTTAGAATGACACCAGAAGCTTAGCCAATTGTTGAAGTCAATCATTTTGTCCTTCGTATCATTCTGGGCGATGGCAGAATGCTACTCAGAACTAGGGTCATACCTGCCTGGGCTACAAGATCGGAGAGCTCTTCCATGTCTCTTTTCATGTAGTCCAGGGAGGTACATCTCAGGTCATTCACACCAACATGGACAATGACAGAGTCATATTTGTACTTGTTGTGGAGTGATCTGAGTACGTGGGTTATGTGGCAGATCCTGGCACCCAACAGGCAGCTGACAGTAACCTTCTCCTTGTTTAGCCTGGTGAGTGTGACATCAGTGTGCCTGAATATACTGTCACCTATGACTAGTGTGTTGGGTACATTGTTTTGCCTTATTGGCTGTGGTTGAGTGGCACACTGAGTCTGTGGGCTATGTGTCATTTGTGTTGTGTTGGTGGATGGAAGTTGCTTGCATTTCTACTTTGGAGGTCTCTGTTGCTTAGACAGATTATTATTGAGAGCCACCGCAAATGTTTTTGTGTTACTATGTGTGGATTTTGGTGGTGTAGATTTAGTGAGACTATGTGATGAGTGTGGTATGGTGCAAATGTTTACCTTCTCCACTTGACTGTCAAGTTCAGTCTTGGTTGGAGAGAGCTTTACCTCCAGTTTGGCTAGATAAGTACATATCTCACAGGTTGGGTGGTAGGAGGAGAGGGTTGTCTGTGTACGAGGGAATTAATACATTGCCTCAAGATGCCCAGATTCATCAGATAGACAGGAGAGAACACTGGGAGCTGACCCTTGGACATGCCTGAATAAAAAACTATTTTCCTCTAGATAAGTGAGGAAAGTGAGTACAAGAGCTGTTTTTCTCTAAGCAAGTGAGAAAAGTAAGTACAAAAACTATTTTCCTCTAGGTAATGAGGAAGGTTGAGTGCTATAGTAATTAGTAGCTTATTTAGTGCTTACAAGTTCTGAACAAGTGCTGAGCACGAATAAGCAAATTCAAGTGCTAAAACTAAGAATCTGTATCTGCACTAGATGAGTTACAGGACAGAAACAAGTGGAAATGCGGGCTTTCAAATCAGAAAGTTGAGAGAGATGGAAAAGATTGCCCAAATGGCCAATAACTACAATTTCTGGGCCAGAACCACTCCTTATGTGATAGACAGGTTACCTAGTGCTTTCCACTCCCACTGATAAGCTAGAAGGCTTCCCTCCAACACATGTGCCCAAACCACAGTAATCTCTTCTCTTTAATCTTCTCTGTAATTGGAGCAATTTTGGCTTCTGTTCTGATGTCCTCACCTCTTCATCTGTCCTACTGTGTGCATTCTACTGCCAGTCTCAGACACTTCATTCCCCTCTCCTTTAATGTCCTTATTTATTCTGCCTTCACTGCCCAGGGTTCTGTATCATACAGTGGTACTGGTTGCAACTCTGTTTTCTGCACCTACATTTCAGCTTTTTTGGCATTCTTCTATCACACACTACCCATGACACTCTGTGCCAGTTGGTTGCTACTCCTCTTATTCTAACTTTGACCTCCTCATTCAAACTTCCTTTCTCCTCACCCACACTCCCAAATACTTGAATTTGCTCATCTATCAGACTGCTTTCTCTTCTACTTCTATTTCCAGCTTAGTTTGATTCCCTTATTTGCTAACACAAAAACTGTCCTGTCTGTACTCAATTTCATCCTATGTGCCTTTGGTTTTGCATTGCATTTCACTAAAATTTGCTGAAGTTCTTGTTCAGAGTCTGCTTCTAATACCACATTTTCTGCACAGAGCAGCTTTCTCAATCTGTCGTTGTCTGTCTTGTTTGCTAATGTGGTCCATCACTAATATGAAAAGTAGTAGGGCTCAGACCTGAACAGTGAGGTACACCCACTCCCACTGGGAATCACTCTGTGAGTCCAAGCACTGTTCTTACTTGTGTCATTGAGTCTCTGTCTATAGCCAGCACTAACCCTAGCAGTATTTTGGGGACTTTGAACTGTCAGAGGACTAACCAACATGCTTTGTACAAGTCTTGGAATGCCCAGTTGGAATCTTTCTTCATCTTTTGCTTCTTCTCAGGTTTCTGCATCCCTGCAAAGATTGGGTTAGTTGTGTTGCATCCTGATCTGAATTTGAACTGCTCATCTCCCATTGTATTTTCTACTACTCTGTGTATGTATTTATCTGTCACCCTGTCAGCATTTTTACGCAGTGTGAAAGGAGTCTGACACATCTATGCTGCACACAGGTGTGAATACCCCATTAGTTCTTGGACACTGGCAATGGAATGCTTATTCTCCAATCTTCTGGGATATACCTTTCTCTAAGTGTAACCTTTGGAGCCATTTCACCCCAAACTCACAAACCATCATGATCATGTCTGCTGTGACCTTATCTGAGCCTGCTACTTTCCCTGATGTTGTGCTTCTTCTAGGGTGGGTTCTCCTTCCTCTTTCTTCACAGGTTGTGTCTGGGGTCGTACAGCTTCTGTAGGGTTTTCTTCATTCAGAAGTTGTTGGAAGTATTCTTTCCATCTGCCTTTGATGTTCTGAGGAATGTCGAACAGGTTGCTGCTGGCATCCCTTATGAAGAGTGTCTGAGACTTATAACCTGACAGAGTTTCTCTGTGCCATCTCCTGAGTCACATTCCAGAAGATAGAAGAGTGTGTCTGATGCCTTCTTCTTTGCTACTGTAACTGTTCCCTTAGTCTTTTTTGTTAGCTAACCAGTATTCCTTCTTTTCCATATTTCACTTTTTCCTGCATTCCTTTCTTTTGATGACTTTCTGAACTTCTACATTTCAGCACCAGCTTTTCTTATGTGCCTTGTTTCAGTACCACGTGTCCTACACATATCCATTCTGCAGTCCTTACACTTGCTGGTTTAAGATGCTACCATGCTTTTTCAACTCATCATTTTTCCATTCTTCCTGAGGGGTCTATGACACAACATCGAAAAGGCCTTTCATCAAACAGCTTAATAATCGAAAACTGCATTAATAGAAGTTGATTTTGTGGGAGGCTGTGCCCCCCCACACCCCCAGGGTAAATATATATGCCAACTCCAAGATTGCACTAGAGTGAGGAAAGGGCACATTTTCCGATGTTCACTCTACCGTGATCTCACAAAAGCAACTTCTATTAACACAATTTTCGATTATAAAGCTGTTTGATGAAAGGCCTTTTCGATGCCGTGTCATAGACCCTTCCTGAGGTGCTACAGCCCTACACATTTTCTTGAACTCTTGAGCTTTCACTCCAGCCAACTTTCAATTGTTCAGCATAGCCTCTATTGAACTTATAGCATTCTTTGACCACTGTTTGCAACTGACCATGGTCACGGATAGTCTATGCTGTGGGGCCAACTGTTTTACTGTGCATGATTCTGTAAGCTTTGTTCCTCTTTCATAAATCAAGCCTTTACACAGGAATCCATCATGCACAGCTAAGTGTAGAAATTTGCAAATGACATTTGCAAACAATGGCTTATTATTATTTTTAACACAATCAGGGACGTATCAGTCGGGTGGAGGAAGTTTTTTATTTAATTTAATCATATTCAGCAGCATGACAAAGGGGAGATTGGAAAGCAAATTTAATGCTCCTTTTAAAGATGACCATTGGCATGAAAACTGGTGAAAGTTAGCAACATAATTCTTAATCAGACACAATGAAGGATATGGAAGTCTAAAGAAGGAATAGAGTTGTTCTTGTTTTAATCTGACACAATACCACTCCAGAGGTGGAAGGATGTTATACAAGCTGCTTGTGTAATTCCTCTAAGTTAAGCTTCCACCTAGAAGATGTAGCAGCATTGTACCATGCAACCAGGGTAGAAATGGGAGTTTATTTTTTCAACACTGCATGACTGGACTATTGTGGAACTCAGTAAAGCAATTTTCCTCCATTAATATGAAGAGCAATACTTCTTTAATTCCAGGAATGAGCTCAAAAGGACTTATTATTATTATTAGTGCTATTATATGGTACAAATAAAATATAATAAAAATAGGTAGAAACCATCAATGCATCAATTTACATTTTCCTCACTGAAGGACTTGGTCAAATGTCATTGGAATATTAATATAGGTCACCAAATATCTGAACTGATGAATTAGGAATTAATGTAGTGTTTACATAAAAATAATAAGAATGTGTTGACCATATGTTTGCATATATATCTATATGTATAGATATAAACATATATCTTTGTTTGTGTCTTTCAGCTTTTCCCAGTTAGGGGTCGCCACAGCAGAACTCCGGTCCACTAATGTTTGGCAGTAGATTTTTACGTGCCAAGTTGCCAGCCCTGACACACAACTTTCAACGAAGGTACGCCCATTCACGCATGTCTCCACACAGAAGATGCTTTAGCTGAGAATCGAACAGGACAACATCTTACTGTGAGGCGACAATGCTACTGCAGCACCACCACCGCAGTTAGTTATAACTATATATCTATATATAAATAATTATGTCTATATATATTTTATAGACGTATATACACTTTTGATAGATTATTGACAAATAAAGTAAGTATTTATTTTCAGTAATACCCAAATATTTTTAAAGCAGTTTATAATCTAACTGAAATGATGGCATATAGGATGCATTTTTGTCATACTCAGAAAATTAGCATATAAACAATGAACTAACAGGAATACATCAGCCTCCGAGCAAAAATAATTAAGCAAATCTAGCACATTGTTAAAAATTGTATCTATAAAATTATGATCTGGAGAGGATCCTAGAGGACTAGCTTACTTCTTATTCTGGACCTAGAGAAAGTTGTAAAGAACTACAGACTGGATTTAATAATTCCTTGAGTTTATACCAAATGTCAATGAATGTGAAGCTGCATTTGCCATGCACTTCATCTTAGTGTAATCTTTATTAGTGGGAGTAGCTATTGGGGGAGGGAGAAGCGTGATAACATTTAATGTTCACAGATCATTTTTATTTTATTTTATAAATAAACACATTTATTAACAACAACATATATTCTATATGCAAAATAAGAAAGTACTTCATTTTTTTGTCTTTTACATTGTTTTCAATATACCCAAATATATATTCCTGTTAGAAGTCTATCTATTTGACTCTGAAGGTAGAGCTTTTCAATATATAAATATAATAGCTAAGAGTACCACAGTAACCTGTGTAATCAAAATCTATATTTGTTGGATATATTTTTATAACTTTGTATTTCATTCCCAAAAAGCTATATTTTCTGGGGTATGTTTCCTCCTGTAAGTCATGCATTTCTGTGATAATATAAAGACCACATACTTTGTAGCTGGATACATTCCTAAAACAGCTAAAAATCCTTAGCTGAAGGACATGCACATCAACAGTATGAATCAGACCATGTGGTATCCCACAAGGTTCAGTCCTTGGCCCCCTTCTCTTCAACATATTTACAAATAATCTCCACCTAGCTGCCACTAAAGCCAACATTGTCCAGTATGCAGATGACGCTACCCTAATCTGTTCAGCAACAAACATCCAATTACTTCAAAGTAAAGCCCAATAATCCTTCACTGAGGTAGAGAACTGGCTAAACAACTATCAACTAATACTTAACCCCACAAAAATACAGCTGATACTATTACACTCAACCAAACACTGCAACGCCACCTTTACCATCATGTCTACCAATGGCACCCTCATCACTCCAGTAACTGAGGCTAATCTCTTAGGCATCACTATTGATCACCAACTTAAATACAACAAGCACATATCCCAAACTATCTCTAAAGTCCATAAAAAACTAGGTTGCCTATATCATTGCAAACTATTCCTAACCCCTGAGACTAGAACAACAATAGCCAGAACTCATCTCTTATCAACACTACTTTACGCTTCTCCAGTTCTCACCAATATTAACAAAACCAACCTGAGCAAACTCTCTACATGCTACAATAAAATAGCTAGGTTCGCTGCCACTAATAGATCACATTCCCACCATTGCCTATTCCTAACTAAACTGCACTGGTTAGAATTTCCAAACCTCCTACGCTACCACCAACTGATCATAGCCCATCAAATTCTCTTCCATCCTGGGAAGTACCCTGTCCTTGCCGACATGCTAAATTTTCACAACCCTAAAAGGGAGCTACATTCATGTATCAAAAACCTGATTGAAGTTAATCCATGCAATAACAGTTCTAGGGAGGCCTTATTCTCCCATGATGTTGCCAAAGCATGGAACACCCTCCCACCTGAACTCAGGCTACAAAGTCACACAGGCACCTTTAAAGGCCTTCTCAAATTAACCTCAATACTAACCCTCTCTGCAACTGCAAAGATCCCCCATGAAGACCCACTTTTTCATATGTAAGTGACCCGTTGAAGCCTTTAATGCATACACTATACTCTCACCTGAAATGTACTTTTTGTATATATTGTAAATAATGGTACTACTCTTGCGTATCTTATTGTTCAACTAACTGTTTTTTGTACTTTATTCTTTCTCTTATCTTGTATGCCAGTTTTATTGTTATCTAAAGCATGTATGTACACTGTTATTTCTTTGGAGCTTTTCTCCCCAGGACTCCACTGAAAAAGGATACATGATGTCCAGTTGGACTTATCCTGGTAAAATAAATGTTAAATAAATAAATAAATTAATAAAAATAGTCTATGTGGAACCAATCTGATCCTATGTAGTAATTAAATATATCAGCTTACCACCTTAATATCAATTTAATAATGGAAACTCACAAATTCATCATGCCTACAAGCCATTCAGCAAAGAAGAAAGAACAAGAACTTGCCAATTTAGAATTTCGGTGTGCATTGAAACTGTTCTGATCCAACAGTAGGCAAGCAATTGCAATCAGCAATGACACATACAGATCAACATGTAACATGCCTTGATAAATAAAAATTAAAAAAAAACACTGTTTTCACTAGTGCTGTCATAAGCTCTGAAATTGATTTTACTTGCTTCAAAGAAAAATATCATGGTAAAGCAATGTGCAACCATTTAGTTTTACTAAAAAGTCAATTGCGTTGCTTTCCCAATTACTACTAGATCAGCAATTAACTGAAAGTGATTTAACCTAAGACGAGCTGAAAAATTCTTGGTTTATAATTTATAATCATAATAAAGTAACACACAACATTTTAAAATGATTGTGAAGAAGCAACATAAATCATTTTGCATTTGATTAAGTCATTGTATTGCTTTCAAAATGACTTTTAGTTTATGATCATAGTGAAGCAACATAAAGTATTTTGGGCTTGATAACAATGTCTTATTGCTTACAGAACACTGGCAGAAGCTCAAGCCAGAATCCCTAGCAAATGACTGCCACAGACTTGAACCTAAAGCAGTATGCTTTTGACTTAAAAACTGCATTACTTCAAGAAGTGCCATCAGAAGAAGAAGAAGCAGACAAATAAAAATGATTTTACCTGACTCATCATAAGGAAGCAATCTATACTATTTTGTGATTGATACAAATGTCACTTATTTGACTTCACAAATACCGTTAGAAGTGCTAGCAAATACATAAAATTAATTTTAACAAAGGAAGCTAAAATCTGCATTCTTCATTTGCTATTTATGATTATTGGAAGCAACATTAAATGTTGCACTTGCTAGCATACAAAGCATTACTTTAACTTTACAAACACTGGCACAATTAACACATTTGTTTACAGATGCAAGACTTAAGCTGTCAAACACGTTTTAATTTCTTGCTGCAGCAATTAAATAATTTGTTTCATCCATAGAAGGAATCAGGTCACAGAAGCTGTAATTTGATGTCACCAATTTCAGCATTTTTTATCTATTAATGTGCCATGCACTATTTAAGGTAATGTCTGTCTCATTCAAAACTTAGTATGTCGAAGAGACAATAAAGTCTCTCAATGGCTTGGAAATATAGATTTCCCAAGACTTATACATGCTGAAATACCACAGGTAAAAGACTTCAGGTCACACAGCAATGCAACATAGTTGTGATCATTGATATAGTATATGCAAAAGACCACAACTAAAACAGCTAAGTAAAATGATAATTTGAACTAAATAAATATGAAATGAAAACATAATCTTCTTTTAGTTTTTTTTTTTTTGTAACATAACAACTTTATTCTTTATAAATTGCACTGTTTTCATGTTTATTTTATTTGGGATCCCAATGTATATTTACTTATTTAAATTTGTTGACAGAGTAATTGGGCTAGTCATAGATTCATAGGTTCATAGGTTCATACTAGGCTCTCTGCCCTAGGGCATTTATAAGCCTAGCCAGAGTGTGTTTGGCTTTTGCCACTCATTTTAAATTAATTTTGCTATGCCCTTTTTCGAGGTAAGTATACTGTGCCTCTGTCTAACAGTGACACAGAAGTGATACCCGGGGTAAACTTATGATCTCCCATCCACTCATCAAGATTCCTCTTGAAGAGAGTCAATGAGGGACTCTGCCTAACCTGGACTGAGATTTTATTCCAGAGTGAAGGGAGCCTCTGGGTTATGAATCTGTCCCTCCAGCATGTCCTATTTATTTCAGTGCTGAGGTTCAAGTCTCTCGAGCACGTAGCTCGATGGGATTTGGAATTTCTGAGGTGCAGCATGTCCATTAATTCCGGGTTGGACATGGCTTTATACACCAGGCACAGATCGCCGCTGAGCAGGCGGTATGCCACTGAGTAGAGCTGGAATTTCTTTAACCGGGCAGCATATGGCATCTGTTTGAGCCGTTTGATCCTCTTAGTGAGGTACTTTTGGGGTCTTTCCAGTTGCTGCAGGTGTCTGGTAAGGTACATCCCAAAAGGGGCATTGTACTCAATTATGGGCCTGATGAGGGATGAGTAAACAGGCACAATGACCTCCCCTGATCTAGACGTGAATCCCTTCATGATTAGGTGGGCTATATAAAATGTTTTTCTAACCACTTTGGCCACGTGCTATCAACTTCGGTCCTCAGGTCCCTAATTACTTCTTCTGTACTTAATGGATTACCACCTATGTGGTAATTTGTGGGCACTTTGTTTTTGCCAAAGGGGATGACTATACACTTTTTGGCATTTAGCCTGAGGCCATGGCTCTGGCACCAGTTGTCTGTTTCTATGAGGCCCTTTTGGAGGATGATTGTGTCGGCTGGAGAGTTGATTATGGCGCCCAGTTTGCAGTCATCTGCAAACTTGGTCAGCCACAGTCCTTCCGTGTTGGCCTGTACCTCCGAGAAATATATACCGAACAAGAGAGGTCCCAGGACTGAGCCTTGTGGGATGCCACTTGTAACTGGTTTGGAGTCTGACATGGCTCCAGCAATTCTAACCATGTGGGTTCTGTCCTTGAGCCAGTTTGCAACCCATCTAGTGACATAGGGGTTTATATTTAAGCTGGTGAGCTTATCTATAATGCCCAATTGGGGTATTGTATCAAAGGCTTTTGCGAGGTCCAGGTAGGCTGTGTGGACCACCTTCCCCTCGTCAATGGCCTTGGTGACTGTTTCAAAGAAATCAACCAGGTTTAAGAGGCAGGATCTGCCTTTAACAAAGCCAAACTGGGTAGGATCCAGTGTCTGTAGGTCCCCAATATCTTTATTTATGAGGTCCATGATGATCCTTTCCATAGCTTTGCAGACCAAGCTAGTCAGGCTTATGGGGCGATAGTTTCCAGGATCCGTTGAGGTACCACCTTTGTGGAGAGGGACCACTGTTACTGTACGCCACTCTTTGGGTACATATCCTGTAGTAAGGCTGAGATTGAACACTAGTTTTATGTTTGGGTTTAGCTCTTCTTGGAGTTCATGTAGGACGCAGTCCGGGACACCGTCTGGTCCCATTGATGCTGTGTTTTTTGCTTTGGAGAGGGCAGCTCTTACCTGAGCATCTGAGATGTCAGGGGGGCAGCACTCTGCTAGGATAGATATTTGCCCTTTTGGTGGGGAGGGGGGTGGAGAAGTTTGCGCTGAACCTGTCAGCTAGGATGTTGGCAATGTCTGTGGGTTCGATGTATTTTTTGTCATTTTGGACTAATTCTGAGCATATCTGGGAATTACCACCCAGGTTCCTAACGTAACTAAAGAAAGCCTTGTGATTATCCTTAGTGTCCTGTGCAATTTTTCTCTCGAAGCTGGCCTTAGACGATTTTATGAGTGCTCGTAGTTTTTTGCTAATACTGATCAAAGATGCCTTCTCTTTTTGGGATTTTGCTCTATCATGTAGTAGCTTCCTCCTTCTATTGTATAGTTTGTTTATGGCTGGGGTCCACCAGACAGGACGTCTGCCTTTGGAGGATTGGGTCTTGGTTTTATTTGGGATTGCATGATCCATGCATTCCTGAAGGTGTTCATAGAATGCGTTTATAAAGGATTCTGCAGTCTGGGCCATATTTTCCACAGGCCCGGGGGCTTTGAAGGATTCCACTTCGGTTTGAGGAGTGTGAAATTTGCTTTAGAGAAGTTTTTCACTGTGGTTTTCAGGGCAGGGGGTGGAGTCGGGATGTGAATATCCAGTGAGATTAGTTTATGATCTGATCTTACCAGTGAGGGATACACTTCTGGTCTGGAGCATAGAGTCCCCATGTTGGTGATGATCAGGTCCAGTATGTTTTCCCCTCTTGTGGGAGTGGTAACAAGTCGTTCCATAGCATTTGAGTTTATAAATTGTAGGAACCTTTGCGCTAGGATGTTGGAGCTAGAGAAATGCTCCCAGTCTATGTTTGGGTAGTTGAAGACGCCCAATATAATGGTGTTTGGAGAGACCTTCATATTTTCCAGTGTTCTCAGGAAGGCCGAGTGAGGTTCCTGGGTTTGAGAGGGTGGTCTGTAGCAGGCTATAAACTGGAAGGCAGTTTTACCCACTGTTAGCTGCACATGGATAGTCTCTGATGCTTCGTGCTGTGCCACCAACCTGGAAGTGTGGGTATCTTTCACGAATACTGATACTCCCCCTCCTTTTGTGGTGCGGTCCAAGTTTTGGGGCCGAAACGCATGGTATGAGGTATAACCTGGTAGTGCTGGGGTGCTCTCGGGAGCCTTGAACCAGGTTTCTGTTACTGCACAGATATCGATGTTCTCCATGCTAAGGAGAGTTTCGAGTGCATGCATCTTGAGGTTTAGACTTCTGGTGTTGAGTAGCATTACTCTTAGTTTCTTATCCCTTGTGATACCTATGGAGGTGGGTTTGTCTTTTGAGCCTTGCCTAAAAAAGGCACTATGGGGGTAGCAAGAGCCTTTGCCAATATCTGTAAGCCCAGTGGTGACAGGTGCAAGCCGTCCCTAGCGAAGCATCGTGGCTTGTCGAGCATGCCATCCCAGGCTGACAGGCATTGGATCCCCTTTGAATGACACCAATACTCAAGAAAATTGTTGAAATTGATCATCTTGTCTTCATATTGTGGTATCATTCTTGGTGAGGGTAAGATGCTACTCAAGGTCAGGGTCATACATGCTCAGAGAGCTCCTCTATGTCTCTTTTCATGTAGTCCAGGGAGGTACGTCTCAGGTCATTCACACCAGCATGTACAATTGCCTTGGAGTGACTTGAGTGCTTGTGTTATGTGGCAGATCCTAGCACCCGACAGGCATCTCACCATGACCTTCTCCTTGTTCAGCCTGGTGAGCAGGACGTCAGTGTGCCTGACGATAGAGTCACCTATTACAAGTGTATCAGGTGTGTTGTTTAGCCTTAAGGGCTGTGACTGTTCGGCACACTGGCTTTGTGAGGTATGTGTTGCATGTGTTTTGTTTTGGGGTAGCGGTTGCTTGGGTGTCTGCTTTGGAGGTCTCTGCTGTTTAGGCAGATTTTTATTTAGAGCCTCCAAGTATATTTTTGTGTGTTTATGTGTTTGGTTTGCTGTCGTGGTAGGTCTCTGTGAGACTGGAATTGTAGTGAGTGTGGTTTCCTTCTCCTCCTGACTGGTTTCACCAGTATTGAGTTGAGAGAGCTTAGCCTCCAGTATGGCTATATGGTTGCATCTCTCACATGTGTTGGAATTTGTTGGGAGGAGGAGAGGGTTGTCTGTGTATATGAGGTAGTTGTAACATTACCTCAAGATTCCCAGATTCACCAGCTGGACCAGAGAGGAGATTGACAACTGACCTTTGGACATGCTAGAATAGTATTGGGAATTCCTTTATAATTGAAAAAAAAGGGCCAATGGGGAACAAGGTACTCAAGCGGAGTTTGTGAGGGTGTAGTGCTTTTAATTTTTTAGTGCTGACTTATATAATTGCTTTAGTGAGCAAGTGACAGATAACTTAAATGCAATGTGTTACAGGTAACTTAAATGCAAAAATGACAAACAGTAACTTTCTTTCAAGTGAAACAAGGAAATAAGTACAGTAAGCAATGCAGATATCACTAGGGATCCACAGAAGCGCTGAAAAGCTGTGTTTTAGGTGGAATTAGCGTTTCAGGGAAATAACAAGCAAACAAACAACAAACATACAAACAAAGCTAGATTCAGCAGGCCTGGATCTAGTCTATGCTCCAGCAAACAAGGTGTACCAATTTCAGTAAGAAACAGTTCAAATATGCAGGCACTATAAGCCTTTAACCAGAAATTCCCAGCTCAGAAGGGCAGAGTCCAGCCTCTCCTCCCACAAGAGTGCAGACCATGAACCCTTTTAATGTAAAATAACTGGCCTGAAGCCCAAGTGCTTAAACCAGAATTAATACACTTTTAGAATAACAGACACTGAGCCCTCAATCAGTAGTTCCCAACTTAGAAGGATGTAAGCTGCCTGTCCTGCCACCACAGTGCAGGCCACAAACCTTCCTAATGTAAAACACCTGGTCTGAAGCCCAAGTGCTTAATCCAAAAGACTTAGAATGATAGCTACACTTTAATCAAGTTACTACCAAGCAGTAATAAATACAATTTAATACTTTAAAGAATGCCTGGATTAGTGCTCAAGTTATACAAACAAAGCTAGATTCAGCAGGCCTGGATCTAGTCTATGCTACAGCAAACAAGGTGTACCAATTTCAGTAAGAAGCAGTTCAAATATGCAGACACTATAAGCCTTTAACCAGAAATTCCCAGCTCAGAAGGGCAGAGTCCAGCCTCTCCTCCCACAAGAGTGCAGACCACGAACCCTTTTAATGTAAAATAACTGGCCTGAAGCCCAAGTGCTTAAACCAGAATTAATACACTTTTAGAATAACAGACACTGAGCCCTCAGTCAGCAGTTCCCAACTTAGAAGGATGTAAGCTACCTGTTCTGCCACTACAGTGCAGACCACAAACCTTCTTAATGTAAAACAACTGGTCTGAAGCCCAAGTGCTTAAACTAAAAGGCTTAGAATGAGTTACACCAAGCAGTAATAAATACAATTGAGTACTTTTAAGATGACGCAAAAGCAAAATAAAGTAGGAAGAAACACAAATACAGTAAAAGCAGATAATTTTTATTTTTTTTTTTGAGTGAGCAAATGAGATGGGCCCAGGAGTTACAGGACAGAAACAAGTGCAAATGCAGGCCTTCAAATCAGAAAGTTGAGAGATGGAAGACCGCCCAAACGGCCAATAACTAGAAATTCTGGGCCAGAGCCACTCCTTATGTGGTAGACAGGTTACCTAGTGCTTACCACCCCCACTGATAAGCTAGAAGGCTTCCCTCCAACACAGAAAGGCTTGGGGGGCTCAGAAGCTTACAAATAGTCCTGGATACAGCAAATCTGTATCTGGAACACTAATTACAGGAAAGGTAGGAAACAGGCTTACAATTTTTTTTTTCAGAAAAGTAGCAAAAACAGTAGTAAAAACAATTCACATGCAGTGCAAGCTGGCACACTTGAGTATGTAGCAATATTAGTCCACACACAGTCTGAAAAAATGTAATTAAATTAAAAAAGGACTAAAAGCAAGTGCAGAAATGGTTTATTAGGTAGAATGCGGTAAAGAGATGGGACTGGGGGAGTGTCCTAGATCAAATCTACAGTGGGGCGGGCACTTCAAAAGCCACCAAATTTAAACTACAACCAAGAACAGGGAGGGGGGGGGTGGGGGAAAGTTTCAACAGAGATGTGAGGAATCAGAGTGCAAATTATAAAACCAAAAAAATATATACTGATCTCTGTATATTTGCAGTCTAAGGACCCTTTTTAGCCATGACCCAAGCCAAAGGTAAAATATACAATAAATTACAAATTTTAAGAGGTACATCATATAATAATAATAATATACATTTAGGTAAATCAACATAGCCAAATGTGTATGATCACACTGAAGATATCACATTGAAGGCACAATATAAAATTAGATCACAAAAGATCAAGTTATTATATATCTAAAGTGGCAGTATGAAAAAGCCAACCTTAAGGACTATACAGAAGGAATCTTACAAAATAAAATAAAATGTAGAGGGAAATAGAAATGGAGTTAAAGGCAGCTATATGTTCTGAAGTAGAGTAAAGGTGGAGATGAAAATATTGAGATAGATATTTGTCAGGGATATTTAAGATGACAGACAGACAGTAGATATGAGAGGGCAATCGGGATTGGAAGAAAGTGACAGTAAGAGGAAGCCAGAGAGGGAATCAAGGGTGAGCGTGTGAAAGGAGAGACATGAGGAAAGAAGAGGATATAGGATACAGAAGGGAAAAACATGAGGACCGTACTTGGGTATAGAAGCACTCTAAGAAGGAGCTATTAACTGTATAAAGTTTGTACTCATTGAAGGTGACTTCATTCCCAGAAGACCTGTAACTAGGGAGGAGTGAACGGGGTGGGTGATCCTAGTGCATGTTATAAGGAGACACTATCAGCAGGTGCTGATGGTGCAGGAGTGCAGTACTGTGAGGATACTGCAGCTCTTGAATGAATGCCAATAACGGAGTTGCATGGGCATGGCTGAAGCACTTAGTGTGATTGGATGCTGTGTACTAGCTTTAGCAAGCAGCTACTTACAGTTCTAACAAGCAATTTGATAAAATTACAGGAGCACATAAAAGCTTTTCTTAGCTCCTCAACTTTGAGGTTGGGCACATGGAATGCTGTATAGGGAGCTAGATGAACTAGCCATAGTTCTGATTAAGAGTAAACACAAATAGTTTATTAAATGATATACTGTTAGCAGAGAATATTAAATGACATTTATATAAAAACTGGACAGTTTGCCTAGAAGAGTATACCTTCTTATACATTTTCCATTTCCTTATTGAAATGTGACAGACTGTCAAATTCTCTTACTTTTATTTAAAAGATATATCAAAAATTATTTCTTTTAATGCAGTAACCATGTCTTGTAGAACACACACACACACACACACACACACACACACACACACACACATGTATATCTTGTGATTTCTTTCAACACCCCAGCAGCACAGACCATATTTTACAGCTTATCACCTCTCAGTAATAGTCTTCCAATCTTGACAGATTTGCTCTGTTTTCTCTTTCCTGATAACTTCACTTTGTAGTTCATTGCATTTGTTCTTTCACTCCCCTCAAAACACTATCACCTAGTCAGAAAATTGCTCTTCATGGAAGGTACTTATATCTGATCCTTTCAGATAAATTATTTTTGTCAGGTATTATTATCATAATGTCAGTGGATTGGCCATGGTGATGGTGCAGCGGTTAATGTTGTCACCTCACAGCAAGAGGCTGTCTGGTTCGATTCTTGGCTGGAGTGCCTTCTGTGTTGAGCCTGCATGTCCTCCTTGTGATTGACTGAAATTAAAAGACATGCAGGTAGGAGCATGCATGTGTGTCTTACCCAAAGGTTGGGCACTGGACTGGCAACTCAACACTGTACAAATCACTGTCAATCATAAGCAGACCGGAGATCTGCTGTGGTGACCCCCTAACCTTGAAAAGTCAATAAACTTTTTTTCGGTGCATCTCTTTGTCTTTCTGCATGTACCCCTTAACTATAGGATAATCAGCTTTAGTCTACTGTATACACTAATGCAGTGTTCTAACACACTTAACTCTACTCTCCTTCCTAATTATGTTTTGTAATATCAAGCAGGCATCTGGAATGTTTGCAGTGCAGGAGTTCAAATGGGATAAACCCAAATGAAGCTTGTGAAACTTCAGTTATTACAAGCAATGAGTAAAGCAATGGCTGGTCTCAGTTCTTATTATCATTGCCATATACTTTCCTTAGCATGGATTTCAGTGTTTTATGGAACCTCTGTATTGAAGCTTCAGATTGTGGATGGTACACTGAGGTTATAACTGCTTAACTGTAATGCATTTACATAAAGTGTAATACCCTTGACATAAATTGTTTGTGTGTGTGTGTGTGTGTGTGTGTGTGTGTGTGTGTGTGTGTGTGTGTGTGTGTGTGTGTGTGTGTGTGCGTGTGTGTGTGTGTGTGTGTGTGTGTGTATGTGTGTGCATATGTGCATGTATGTGTGCGCATGTGCACGCATGTGTGCACGTGTGTGTGTGTGTGTGTGTGTGTGTGTGTGTGTGTGTGTGTGTGTGTGTGTGTCTTTGAAGATAGCTTTACAGACGGTGGTAAGATCAACAGTAATACACCTGATCACTTATTATTCACAACTGATGACAGTACAGTATAAAATGTATTTCATCTTCAACTGGCTCACCAATTGTAATGCTAAAATAATGCTTACTTATAAACTAAATCCCCTTCTACTTATCCAAAAATTTAATTGCTAAAATAATCGTTTATCTAAATAAGACCTCTGCCAGGCCACAAACCCTAGGACTAATCTTATAATAATAATGATCATGTTAAAGACAAAGAACTTTCAGCACTAAGGTTATTTACCTGGGAATGTTATATGTTACTTTACTGTGCATGGCTGATTGGCTGATTTGTGAATAAGGCACTACTGCAGCTCATTATAACATCATTTGCATTCCCAGCAGGTCAGAATGGTGCATGCACTCTGCTTAAATGCTGCAAGTGCATTCATGCAAGGGCATCTCAGAACCTTGCAACCAGCCAGACAAGCATAGTGCACAAGGAAGAGGGAGTCCAGACAACACAGACGATAGGAGGCGCATAAGGCTTATTCTGCCTTTATAATCCATAAAGGAATAATACAAAGCAAGCAGTCCTTAAAAGAAAAGTGGCTTTGTTCCAGTTGGAGTTAGCAGTAGTTTGTTGCAAGCCACACTGTTTTCATCTCCTGGACTACACTGATGTTGCATCTATAAAAGCCAAAAATATGAAGAAAAATTGTCTATTATTCTTTGATAACTTAATGGAAATATGCCAGATGCAGCCAGTTGCTCCGTAAAATGCATTGCTAAAGTACTGACAAGTATTACAACACAAAAATCTGCCAACAGAGGACTCCAGGCGTCACACAGTAAAAAAATTCAAGTGTTTTATTAAGCACTTTTCATCCCACGCAATTGTGGGACTTCTTCAGATAAAACAAACTCAAATCAATGTCTATCAAATAATTAAACAAAGAAGGTCATGTGCCCACAACCACCAATACACAAAACTATCTAATTAACAGTAAGCTAAATAAATTAAAGTGCACTAATTAATGTTCATCATGAGTCCTTTATGTCAGTTTGTTTCTCATGGCTGCAGAGAGTCCTCTCAGTGTCCATGTATCTTCTTCCCAGAATGATAACACTGGGAATTTAACTATGTTAATTGAAATGTTATCACAATGTGTTGAAAATTTAGCCATGAGACTGGATACTATGTCAAATGTAGGCATAGGCTCGCAACAGGAAACTTCATCTGTTTTACATACTATGAAGAGCAATGGATTATCAGGGAATCCAACTGGACTTTCCACCAACCCTTTGGCAGACCATATTCAGCTGAATCGATCTGAAGCAGTGGGGCAACTGAAGTCACTAGGTAACAGCAGTTCTGTCTTGACAAGTGAGGTCGGATCCTCTGAGCTTATTGGGGCTCCTAATTTTAATCTTTGGCTTACTGAACCAGTTATTTTACAGCAAGCAACTAATAGTAGCCAAGTAGAGCAGCCGGCTGGAGGATCATTGATATTTTGACTCAACTTAAACAGCTGGACCAAACACTGGTCAAATATATAAAAAACTTCAGTTGGAAATAGCTTATTTCCAGGAATGCATCAGTGAGGTCATTGTACTGAAAGGACTTAGAGTCTGGCAATACCCCACTGGATTGATAGATGGATCAGCTTTCCATAAGGACTTAATTCAACTTTTTGACAGACATGGCTTGGAACTCTTAGACTTGATCTGCAAGCATTATTAGATACTTGCAGACAGTTTAGTATAGGAAACTACTAGGTTGGACAATTCTATTAAAGGCCATATTGATTTTCAACTATATCGTTTTGATTACGATAGGACCTTTAGTAGCACTAACCAGTATATTAACAGATAAAAAAATGTTAAATTGAAAAAGCTAGATAGGGATCGCCATGCCTACAGTGTGGGTGTGGCTTATCCAAAACCATCTCTGTTGCAAGTAGGCCAGTTACTCAGAAGCATTGAGCCAGGGAGAGGTTCACATGGTAAAAGCTCACTGACAGAATCATCTCCAGGAAATTCCACCAGTGAAGAACAAATGGCAGGTGATATAAAGAGGAGTGAACGCATTGCACACAGTAGACCGTTGCAAGTCCATGGAAGTGATTCACAGTCCACCAACCGAAATGACACGTCTAGCTCTTTGGGTTCGGGAAATTTTCAGAATCATGCCTCGAGGTACAATCTATGGCAAGGTACAATTTGTACAGGCAACAACAACAATAGGAGCAGACAGAACAAGTGAGGCAGGTAAACGTCCCACTTGTAGCTGACTGTAAGGGTTGCAAAATTGTTTTGAACTCCAAAAAAGACTTTAAGATTTTCAACTTTTCTAATCTATACATCGACCCTGTATTAGTGGACCTTCTGGCAAAGGGGAATACATTTGTTCCTTTTTCTACAGCCGACTTGGCTAAAACCCTTATTGATTTAAAATTATATGTGAGAAAATTAAACCTAATAGTTTTGTTGGGTCAAAACACTTCTAGTATGAATGCTTTTCATGTGGCTAGTACTTTTTATCCTCCTTTGCAGCCTGTTTTGGCCCTCTTTGAACATATTTGTGAGCTTGACATTCATGACTGTTTAGGCCCTAAAGCAGAACACAGGTATTATGAACATAATGTTAGTGTTGAGGAGAGGCAGGCAGGCATTGGATTTACTTAAACAAGCACCTGATGATTATGTAATGAGAATGAGTAAAGTTTTGGACAGTAATGTATATTTGGAAACTTCTAAAAATGAGCTCAATATAGCATATGCAAGAATATGATCTTTGTTGAATGCATGTTTATTGAAGCCAGGACTGATATAGAACTGTTTAACATTTGAAGCATGCCAGCCCCCAGGATCCCTATTTTGTTTGGGATCCTTAAAGTCCACAAGAATGTTAGTGATCCACCTATGAGACCTTTAGTGGATGCCAGGAACAGCATTGCTTATCCCTGTGGTAAGGTAGTTGTCCAGAGTTTTTAAAAAAAATATGTCTCCCAGGAGAGTCAAATATGTAAGGACTCATGGTGGTTTCTTTCTAACATCAATGATTTAAAATTTGAAAAGGATCTCAACTTTTTGACAGTGGATGTTAACAATTTGTATTCGTTGATACCCCATTTGGAGGGCATCGAATGGGTCAGTTTCATGTTATGAATTAAAGGAGCACCAGTGGCAGAAATCTCTTTAGGTCAGGAATTGGGCATTATTCTGTCTTTCAGTTTCATCACATTTAACAATAAATATTATCTACAAAAGTCTGGTGTGGCTATGGGCTCCGCTTGTGGGTCCAGCTTCGCCAATCTCGTGATGGCATATTGGGAGCAGGAATACATCACAAAGAACCAACAGGTTTCTAGCCAGATCCATTTTTATACACATTACCTAGACGATATTTTTATGATTTTTGAAGGTGACGAGGGGAAGGCAAGTGAACTGATCTCTTATTTTAACTATACAACACAATTCTTGACATTTACATATACTTTTAATACTGATAGAATTGTGTATTTGGATGTCAACCTGAGTAAGGATACAATTAATGAGTGCATATATAGCAAGAATTTTTAGAAAGAAGACATATTCCAATGCATTTTTACACTTATGTAGTTGTCATCCCTTGTTCCATAAGAGATCCATGGTTAAGGGTCAATTAGTCAGGGCTGCTCGCATGATTTCCAATGATGATGATTTTTTGGTTGAATGTGATAAACTTAGGGAGATGTTTTCTAAGAGAGGATCTCCAGTTTCATTGGTAGGTAAATTGTTAATTGAAGTCCAGGAGAAGAGATTATCTGTTTTTTATAAACCAATTTTGGGAACTAAGAGTAGACCTGGCCCTATGATGAATGATCAAAGGGAAGATTAGGATGTGGGTACTCTTGGTTGGTCCAGCCTGATTACCCAGTATAGTATTAATGGCTATGAAATTCTTAATATCATCAACAAAAACTAGGAGTTAGTCAATAGTGAGTGATCCAGTGATGAGACAAATCTCCAAGGACCACCCCGGATTGTCTTTAAATAAGGACAGAACTTAAAGAGCCTTTTGGAATCTAATAAGTTCACTAGTTCCAACAGGAAAGGAATGTTTAAATGCTACATGTGCTATTACTGTTAGTATATGGATATGGGACAAAATTTCATTATTAGGAGGCATAAATATAGTTCTAGATATAAATTAGATTGTCAATCAAAATCTGTAGCATATGTTGCCCAATGCCAACAATGTCCCGTGTTTTACATTGGCAAAATTGATAGAAGGCTCAGGGAGCGGGTTTACGAACATTTATATCAGATTAGAAGGCTTAAACAGGAGTGTGCCTTGGCTAGACATACTGGTGAGTTCCCTGACCACAAATTTAAATTTAGAGCAATAGATTCTATTATGTCTGACAGTCGGGTGGGGGGGGACCAGATTCACTTTTCCTAGAGCGTCTGGAATTACTTTGGCAACTGCGTAGTGGTACATGTTACTATCCAGGACTTAATAAAGTATATTCTATTTTTTGTATTTTAAAATTGAAAAGCCTTATGAGATAAGTAGTAACAATAGATTTTTTGATGATATATTTTTTTTGTCTTGTGCAATGAATGATGTATAGTGTTTTAAGCAGGCATGTTATAGTGACATAGTGATGTTTTTATTTTTCTTTTTGCTAATGACTTTATTGCCTGTATTCTTTTACATCTAGGTTATTGTCTGCCAAGTGAACTGTTTGGGTTTTAGGCTGATTCATTTTTACATGTTTGTTGCTTTTCATGTTAGACTTTGTTGGGTGCTCGAATTAAACAATTTATCTTATTTTACTGTGCACACACACACACACACACACACACACACACACACACATATATATATATATATATATATATATATATATATATATATATATATATATACAATATACATTTTTTCATATACTTTTTAGTCATTGTGTACAATTTTATAAACGTTTGTATCTTTTTTATTGTTTACTTTGATTAGGGAATGTTAGATGTATTAATTAGTGCACTTTAATTGATTTAGCTTACTGTTAATGAGATAATTTTGTGTATTGATGGTTGCGGGCACTTGACCTTCTTTGTTTAATTATTTAATAAACATTGATTTGAGTTTGTTTTATCTTAAGAAGTCCCACAATTGCATGGGATGAAAAGCGCTTAATAAAACATTTGAATTTTTTTTACTGTGTGACGCCTGGAGTCCTCTGTTTGCAGATTTTTTTTGTTGTAGTAGTTTGGTCCTGTTTCTGAGTTCTTACTGGCAAGTATTGGTTACATAATAATTAAATCACACACCGACAAAATATAAGCTGTATATATGAATGACTTTATTAAACAATTAAAACAGTTAGTTATTTCACTCCTATACAATCATAGCAGAAAATCTGAAAAAGTCCAGTGACTGAGTAGGTATGAAAACATTTGTTTTATTTTAATAAAGTTGATCCATGCTGCTTCTCTCAGTGTTTTTTTTCTTTTCTTTTTTTTTATTTGTTTTCCTTATAACACAATTCAGACCTTGCTTATGAAGCATTATGTATGCTTATCTGCAATGATTCTACCTTTTTGTTCATATTTTCATAGGTAAATACACGAGAGTGAGTTATAAGATCATTTTTAATCTAGCCACAACACACAACATCAAGAATTACCTCCCCTCAATTATAGGTACACAGGATAGGCCTAGGGAGAACTTGTGAGGGCCCATCCAGCTTCCTAGGCTAGTCTTGAATGCAGTTAAGGAATAACTTTGTTTAACATGTTGGGGTGGTTTATTTCATTTGTTGGAAACATGTTGGGATATGAGAACCTGTCATGCCAACATACCATATTTGTTTGTTGACACGTGCTTATTTATTTGATACTTTGCCTTTTTTACCAGGAAAATCTGACTGGACAAAGCCCTTTTTCAGCAGATGTCAGGGAGAAAAACTTTACATTACATACATTTGAATGAGCTACTTGTAAAAAGTAAAAATGTATGACATAACACCCAGGGCTATATAATTTAACTGGGCATCACCATGCTGTATATACTGTATACTATATAGTATTTAAAGCATGTTAAGCTCAGATGCACCTATTAAACCTGGTACACAGCTTGTGCAGTATAGTTTATAGCATCCACTCTCTGCTTCTAGTTTCTCTCTTTGCTCCTAGTTTATTTTCTCTCTCTCATTTTTATCTCCACTTTGTAACTACAGAATTAAGTGCAAATGTAAATGAATGCTTTTTCTATTTGTTTTACTATTTTTCTTTCTGGACTTAGCATTTTCTATACAACTAGCTACCGTGTTTACTTGTACTGTATAATAATCTAAGACAACACTATCTACAATGCAAAAATGAAATGTAATAAAAAACATATATATATATATATATATATATATATATACATATATATATATATATATATATATATATATATATATATATATATATATATATATATGTTGTGAATACTTCTAACTTTTGAATGTAAATGTGGAGCTTTTTTCCCTGGCCTCCACTGAAAAGGGGCATTTCTATCCCAGTCAGACATTATCAGTCAACAAAGATAAATACATAATAAATAAATATACAGCATGCAAAGTCCATTGTACTTGTGTTTAAAGAGCAATTAAGTCAATGTAGGTCAAGGAGGGCATTTTTTTTCATGGCATGGAAGGCCAAACATAGATCACCATGCAGTCTATAGAATGTAAGTAGACAGTAGCCAGTAGCCAATCCATTTGGTTAACTAATGAATTTGAAACCTGTGACTTTTTTGCTCAGGAACCTCTGGGTGTTTCCAGCTGAGTGATGCATTTTGCTAGGTACATTCCAAATGCATTATATTCAATAATGGGACAAATGAGAGATGAGTTCAATGAAAGTAAGGCTTCTTTAGTTCTTGATGAGATGATCTTAGTTATTAGGCCATGTAGAATGATTTTTAGCTAGAGTGAAGACATGATGATCAATGGGTAAGGAGTAGTCTACAAGGATGCTTAAATCTCTAATTTCAGTGGCATTCTTAAGTTTTGTGATTTTTATGTGATATAATGATGAATTGTTTTTAACCAACATGAAGCATACTACATTTTGTGGCATTTAGTTTGTGGAAATTGTCCTTGCACTAGTTGTTTGCACAGTCCTACCTATCCTGAAGTACATTCCTGTTAGTTGATGCATAAATCATAATGTCACAGCTTTCTAACTAGACCCGTAGACTATTGGCCTGTAAATCTGACAAATAAATAATAGACTGAAAAAGACTTAGTACCAAGCCTTATGGAATTGAAGATTGAGCTTGCAACTCTAACAACATGAGTTCTGTATAACAAGCAATTAGCAACCCACCTCAACATGTAAAGGTTAATGTTTAGGTTCACCAATTTCTTAATGATGCCTGCATGGAGAGGTTAGTATAAAATGGCTTAGCCAGGCCAGATATGCTGTGTGCACAGCATAACCACCTTCATCTTCTTCAGGTACCTTTTTGAAAAAGTTTACAAGGATAAGAATGCAGGAGCCACCCTTAGCATAGCTAAACTTGATATAGATCTAGTGATAAATGATTATCAATGACAATAATTTAGAGGACAGAAGCAATAGATTTAATGGCTTTACATAACTGGCTAGTAAGACTCATGGATCTAAGGTTACCAGGTTCCATGTTTGACCATATTCCTGTGTAGAGACATCACAATGGTTGTTTTCTCAGCTTTGTAGATGTAGCGCATTGTAAAGCTCATACCAAAGAAGTTTAACAGAAGTTTTGTAGGCCATACTTGGCTCTAGTTGTCAAGCTTCCTGATATACAATCTTGCCCATGGATGTGGTTCTTTGTTTTAGAAATGGTGACTACTTCTTGATCTCTAGTGATCTGAGCAGAAGCCAAGGACTGAGGAATCGGAAGAGCAGTCATGTGATGGGTATGGTAAAATTTGCACTAAATTTCTTGGCTTCACAGAAGGTAGTCACAGTCATAACTGATAACTCTTTTACACATGGGCCACTTCTTCAACACTCCTTGTTTTAAAAGATGTAAGTATTTATCACATACCTTTTTATAAGATGAATTCTAAAATCCTGGTATTTATTTACCATGTTAAACAAACTGAAAAAAAAAATAATATCTTGTGACTTACTGTAACAAATATTTATGAATCCATTCAATGTTATTCATAAAGCAGCAAAAAACACGTTTGCTGCCACTCTGAAGCCTTCCATTTGGCAGAGAGTTTCAGCAGGAAGATTTTCTTCTCATGCAGAGATATTGTAATTCTGGAATTTGTAGGAAATGAGAATGGGTTGGAAACCTGGTCTGTCACTGCAAAATATAGACGCTGCAGACCCCAGACTTGGTCAGTAATAATAGCAACAAAGTAATTAATTATTGCTCTGTGACTGGCAGGCTTTGCTTAGGCTCATACATGCTTTGTTAAATCATAATTAGCAGTCCCAGTTATGATTACAAATACTTGTTAATGGCAATTTAAAAAATCTCACTAACTTTATCTTCTAATCCATTCTGAAAGCTTCTGAAAGGAGTGTGGCATTTGTTACAATATGATTGACAGCAGACATTGTAAATTAGAACTAATCAGGATTATAGCTTTGTAGGAAGGTAAGCTATCTAGATTAGTCCTCTGTGCTTTCCATATGGAGAAAGCATAAGGCAAGGGGAAAATATTTTAGTCATAATTAAAAGGCAACCTATGAAGTTTAAAAATATAACAGTTACAATAAACTGATAATGATTATATTGAATTAAACCGCAATATGCCAAGTTTAAAAAATTATGTCAGAAAAGAAACCTGCCAATATCAGAGCTGTACTGCAACAGTGCGAATATTTTGATAGCATTAAGTCCTAGAAATCTACGAATACTGACATTTGCATGAGAGTTATTTGCCACTAGATTCTCCTTTTATGTTTCTAAGTGGATTACATTCAGAATCTCAGCAACTTATTTCACCGACCACTAATCAGGTGTCTTGATATATCGAATGTTGCATTAATGTAAGCTGCACATATCTGTGATGTTGCATGGAACACTTGGGAATTTATCTCTGCAATGGGGCATACTTCAGTACCTCTAGTAGTCCTGTATAGGGCAGACATACAATATCATCCCTTCAAAAAAGGTACATGGAAATTAATTTTAATGGTTACCTCTACCATTGTGAGAAGGTTAGCAAATTAAGGAAATATTGGGCTTGCCACTACAAGCAGTCACAGAGGTGTAAGGGGGTATATTGTCTTGTTATCTAGTGTTGATGTGATAGAATTAGTTAAGTCAACTGCTCACCAACATTTACCAGATGCTGTAAATATAGAAAGGTAGAGGTGTTGTGCAGATTTTGAATGTGCGCCACCATTTATAGGGATACTCCTTGTCTTGTTGTGGACAATGTGATGTCAACTTCATCCTTTGAGGAAAGTGCGACAGTCCCATCCAGATGGGCATTGCTGCAGCAGGTAAATAGGTTAGAAAAGATCAAGTTAATGAGTGATAAAGGTGAGCAGCTCACCTTGAGAAGTCTTAGGGTGGAGGAGTATATGAGGAATATTGGTGCTTTCATGCTAAAGACACAGTCAGATACAAGTTGTAGAAACATTGTAGAACCTGATAAATATGAGTGTGCCACAATCTGGTTGATGGATGGCACTTTTCTTATCAAAGGAAAATTTTGTAGTGAACTCTGCAGCATACACAGCTTCAACAAATATAGGGCAAACGCAAATGTATGTCACTTGTATTTCACTTGATGACACAAATCCCTTGGGGCATACGGTTTAATTTTTCTATTCACCATTCTGGAACACTTACTTTACTCACGATGTCTATATGGATATTTGTTTGGGGCTTACTGTGTGTATATGGGGCTGTGGGTGAATTATTAATGTGACTTTATTTTTACAGTTAAATGACACAAAATCACAGTGGTGCCAGGGTTTTGACTATATCCTCACATTCTTTTACTGTAGGGAAGCATTGAGGTATGGAGTGTCATTGCCAGTTTATATTATTTGACATTCTGGGTGTCGACATTCCTTGCATTTGACATATACAGTCGTCAGTTATTTATTTCAACGTTTTCACTGTCATTGAAATAAGTCATCAAAATTCTGAATGTGATCCCTCTATATATAGTTAAAACAGACTAGGCAGAATAGTTTGTTTTATGTTTTCTTTATTCTGGTAGGCTAACAGAAATATTTCCCCTGACATAATTGGCAGACTGGTACTCATGTAGAACTAAGGGCAGTATATTGTATACTCTAATGAAACTTATGCTGCACAACACTTGCTGTATAACATTACTTCATTACTCTTACCTCACTTTCAATTCCCCAGTCACATCATGACATAATGGTTAAGCTCTTCACCACCCATGCACAAGGTGCAAAGTTCAATCCTGCTCTCCAGCCAATGTGCGTTTGGAGTATGCATTTCTCCCTGTGTCACTGTGGGGTTCCTCCCACCTCCAAGAAGCATGCTGAGTGTTTGCATCTCAAACGCACCAATGAATGGAGCTGTGGGCAGCAACAGCAGCACAGAATGTACATAGTGCTCTATAGTGGGAATAGTTGTACAGACCAACTGCTTTGGCCATCTACTGTGCTGCACAGTATCCTCAAGATATTAGAACATGGCTCACAGACTGTGCGCTGTGACAGGGCTAGCCACAAAATGGCTCTAGGTGATTCGATCATGTTGAGTAATGTCGCAAAATGGGCATGACAAGTGGGTAGAGGACTTGGCCTACTCTGACTTACTAATGGTGGGAGGGTTGTATGTGCCCCTATTGTCCAGTGTTTGCCCACCATAAATCCCAAGCTACTAGGTGGCTGGTGTCTAGTGGTCCAGCCCAGGTTATCTGGGACAGTTCTGCTGAGCAAAAGCTGGACATAAAACCAGTCGACCTGCCAAACATGGACTGAGCTATACTTAATGTAGGTTCACTGACAGGATGCAGCTTAGAAGAGAATAACACTTAAAAGAAAGCTTGGCCAGGCAAACTGAATCTTGGAAAATGTTTATTGTTAGCGCTTTCATCCACTAAATTAAAATGAACTTCTTCAGACAATTTCACATATCTCCTCCCTCTCCTTATATAGACAGCATTACATCACATGACTAATAAAATTCCTTTCATTTTATAAAAAAGTGTATATATATATATATATATATATATATATATATATATATATATATATATATATATATATAATATATACGTATATGCCTAAAAATGTTCTCAGTATTAAAAAAAATCACAACAATATTTACTAAAAAAACACATACACTTAAATTAAATCCAAGTCCTGTTTCTAAAATTTAATTTAAGCTCTTTAATTTGAAACAGGCTATAAAACATTGGTCATTTAGCCCAGGATAGCAGTAGGCATTCACATAAAGTTGTCACCATAATTCTTATCTCTCCAGTAGTAACCCTAAGTTCTCTCCCCTGCTCCCCAATTTGACTTGATCAATGACCCTAAATTTAAAACAATGCCCTGGATTTTCTTGCATGTGTCTAGCCAAGGCATTATTCTCTTTACATTTTCTTATGCTGCAGACATGCTCATATATTCTTTCTTTCAGTTTGTGTTCAGTCTTACCTATTTAAAAACCAGTGCATTCCTGACATTTCCCCAAGTAAACAACATTTTTAGAGTTATAGTCATATTTACTACTAGTAACAAAACTAGTTCCGTTAATTGGGAATTTCTTCCCAATGTCTATATATTTACAGTATGGCTGGCTTCACATCTAAACATGCCTACTATCTTACTAAGCACCCTTTTTTTACCCTCTAATATAGTTTTTAAATTGAAACCCTTCCTATATACTATGCACGGGGCCAGGCCTAGTCTGTTCCTACAATCTGTATTTTCCAATAGGATACCCTAATTTTTTTCCAAAATTTTTAAACACCCTTGTGTCCATATTAAAAGTAGTAATAAGGCTGATTTCATATTTCTGCACTTGTAGATTTTCATTATTTTGTGGGTCAAAAACTTCAAAATTTCGACTTATATCAAGGGGGCCTTTTAGTAAAGGTGTGAAATGTCCCTCCCTTCTTTTAGTTTGTACCTCATTAATTAGTTCCTGTACAAATACACTAGGGTATTCCTTCTTTAAGAACATTTTGTTCAAGTTCAAACATTCTGCTTGAAAATCTACATCTAGGGTGATCATCCTTGCTGCCCATACTAGTTGACCTTTTACCACAGATTTATTTTGGTAAATAGGGTGCAAATAAAATAGATAAATAGAACAAACAGTCAAAAAGCTTCTATCCCCATATCCTGTAATGGACCTATGATGTGCTAAGTCCACTATGTGGGGTATCCTTTACCTGAAAATCAATGGGGGAAGAATTTACTGGAAGAACTGCGAGCTGGTGGAGCTACTTAGGGTGGAGCAACTTTTAGATGCAAAAAAATGACTTGAATGGCCTCTTCACTCCCTTTGATTCCATCAGAATGGCCTACAGCTTACCCAACTCTAATTTCTGGAGATATCGCCAGCTAAGGCATGTTTACTACCACTCAGCATACCATTCCAGTGTACACAGTTTCCTCACCACCTGTCAGGTTGTCATTTATGAATTATCATCTAGCAGTAAAGAGGAATAACCACAAAGGTTATCAGATATTTACTTATTGCAATCCCAGTCTAACATACTTGCAGTGAGTCAATGGTAATGGAAAACATCAAAAGATTTGGAGGAGCTTTGTCCCAGCTTCCTCAGAATAGAGTATCAGCAATTCTGCCTTCTTGCCAGCAATCCAAGGTTATTGCCTTATCAACTAAAACTGGCATATCAAGGATAATGGACCCTGCTTAAACTGTGTTATAGAGGTTACCACAAGGACGCTCTTTGCCAACACTGTTGTAATATATTAGCAGTCCTCTACCACAAATTCTATGACTGGCCACCCAGTTAAGAGCTTATAGGAATACAGAGCTTCAGGTCAGTCCAAGGTAGTGGGCAGACCTATTGAAACTAAGGCAAATATCATGATCCTAGCCTCTTAACCAACTGAACTATATTATCTCCTGTCCTACACCCCAAAAGTGTGGCTTCTTCAATTATTTACAGTATTGGGACTCTGATTAGCATTGGAATGGAAAACCCCTGTTTCCCTTATTACCAAGACTTGAGAAGTTTCATTCTTCAATACACCACACTTCTCAAATCTAAATCTTCAACCCAATGCCACTTACTGCCTTTATGGGGCTATCTATTACCATCTGTCTATACTTTGTGGGAAAAAAACAAGATATTGTCAGATTTAAGACTAAATGTTTAACCCTATATTGTCAATTTACAAATGTCTTTATCAATTATGTTATCAATTTATAATAGATAGCACTTTTAGAATTTTGAAATTAAATCTCTACGTATACTCTTACTCAATGTTCACTTCTTTTAAGCTGCTGTTAAGGCTAATGTTCAGTTGTTCATCAGCTATGCCATGGTTCTGCTTGTTTTAATGTTTCAACTGTTCTTGTGGCTGTTGTATCTTTTGCAATAAAACAAAACAAAAAAAAAAAAAAGCAAACAAACAAAAACTCTCATCAACCCAAACAAGAAAGTCAGGGGACTAATCAAGTCTACCAAAGCCAAATTTGAGGTAAAATTAGCTTTACAGGAAAAGGACAATCACAAAGCTTTTCTCAATTATGTCCATAAGCTCAAAGGCAGTACACATCAATGTACCAAATTAATTGTAAATGGTGTCCCCTATATGGAGACAGATGATAAAGCAAACCTCCAAGCTGACATATTTAGCAATAATTTTATACTCATCTCCCTAGCAGATGCACCTCAGGAAATACACACATCCATAATTCACCCAACTATCACTAGAGAGCAAGTACTCAAGGTACTGTCCAAGGCTAAGAGCACTGCACTGATAATTCCCAATAATAGCCAGGATGCCTTCTTAATAGCATGAAACATGAATTATTGGGCCCACTATAATGTAGAACTGCAACAGTAGTCCTGCTGCACGAGGATGGGGCATCCATGGACCCAGGGAATTATTGACCCATAAGCCTGGCTAGCCTGATATGCAAAGCTATGGGGAGAATAATCATGGAATTCCTAAATGTGGCCATAGATAACCTATAATCAATGAACCCAAATCAGTTCAGTTTTGTCAAGGGCAGATCTTGCCTCCTCAGTCTGACAGACATCTTTGAGTAGGCCACTAAAGCAATGAACAAGAGAAAGATAGTACATACTGCCTAACTTGACCTGGCCAAGGCTTTTGACACAATGCCCTACTTGAGCATTGTAGAAAATCTACCTAAAATAGGTATAAAGCCTTACATCACCACTGGATAGCCACCTGATAACAGATAGGATCCAATAAGGTAGAACAGGTGAGTCTACCTCTGCAGAAAGACTGGTTACTAGTATGGCTCCTCAAGGCTCAGTGCTAGGGCTGTTTCTGTTTGGCATTTACTTCTCTGGCATCTAGGTTAATGTCAGGGGCCTCTGGTTGACCAAACGCACAGATGATAGCAAATTGGGTACAGTCTTTGAATCCCATCAAGGCACAAATATACTCCAAGAAGGTCTGACACAGGGTAATATCTGGTACCAGAATCATGATCTAAATCTCAATCCCAAAAAAAGTGCATCATAGTATCTTTTGGAAAGGTAGCAACCCCAGCAAACTACTATATTGACAATACTCAGTAGTCAGGAATTTGGGAACCCCTGTTGACAGTGATTTGGCATTTGATCATCATGTGTTGTTTCTAGTGAAAAAATTATTTTATGTTGTGCACCATCTAAGAAGGGTATGTCAACTATATCCAAACGTGTCATTGTTCCATTACTGTCTGCTCTCACAGGATCAATCATTGAGTACAATGCCCACTTCAGCATGCACCTGGCATGGCATATGCAAAAAATGGAGCATCCAAAGAGATTCTTCACAAAAAGAATATATGATGTGGAAAGCAAGATCTTTGTGGATTACCTCAAAGTCTTGTCCTTATATTTAGTCTTCTACAGGCTGCTGAGAGGTGACCTATGCCTGGCCTACAAAGCATCCTTCATTTCAGCTGTAATGGACCTGTTTCACATATGTAAAAAAATAGTATCAGGAACACCAGATCCAGGAACCTAAATCTTTTCTGCAACATAAACAGGACATACTGGATGGAGAGGTATGTGCCTCAGAGTCTTTCCCTTCTCTGGAGCAGGCTTCTCATCCATGTGAAGCAGAGTTTATCCCTGCATTTATTCAAACAAATATTGGACCAGTGAATGAGGAACTATAAATATACCCCTAGTCTGGCACCTCTGTCTCTATTAGAGAAGAAGTTTGTAAATACTAAATTTTATTGGGGAAGTATGGCTAGGCCTAATAAAGGACCCTGTGTTCAATAGCTTAGTATTCTACTTTGATACTATAATACTTTGCAACAAAGACATATACTTACCAGAAAATAAATCATCTCTCATTTTGTCTTATTGCATACTTATAGCATTCAAGTAAAAATGTACCATTGTGTAGTTTAAGGACATGTGTAACAAGTCAAAATTATATGATTACTAGACATTAATATGTCTAGACATTAATAGTCACTGGATAAGATCATTAAATAGGCCACAAAAATCATAGGCTCTAACCTTCAATCCCTACAGGACATATATTCAAACAGATGCTATGGTAGGGGCTGAAAGCTATTGAAGGCTATACACCATCCAGTTTATAGACTGTTCAAACTCCTGCCAACAAGGAAGTGCTACAGAAGCAATAGATGAAGGACATCCAAAGTCCATAAAAACTTTTTCCCACACGCTATCAGACTGCTGAACAACAAACCCATAGCCTAACGTGCTAAATGTGTAAAACATTATTTATGTGCAATATGTCATTATTATTTACATAACTACCTTCATAGCTCACTTTATACATCTCTATCTGTACTATAAGAACTGTAAACTGTAAGTGTATGGCATATATTGGTGGTGGGTAAGATTTACGTGTGCCTCTTTCTTTTATTTATAGTAGTTTTTTTATATATCCTTTTATTTTTGCTGAGTCTGTTCCTGTTGTTGTATTTGTTTTGTTTCTGCTGTAAAAAGCTTTCAGTTTGTTACTTTATTTTTAACATCTTATTTTGATTTTTTTATTTTTACTATTTACATTTTTATTCATTTAATCTATCTTTCTTCTGTAAACTACCATTCTTATGCTACAACCCTGAGTATCGAAATTTTATGGAGTGATATGCACTTTTTCCTCTGTGTTGATCTGTATGACAAAGTTAACTTTGACTTTGAAGTATATAATGAAAATTAGCCTTTTAGCACATGTATGTTTTAACAGATACCACTTTACTGGAATGGCATAGTTAAACATAAAATAACTTGTTCATATTTAAGGTAAAACAAAAATAAATGGGAAAACTTGCATGATATATTAAATACTTTGTTATCCAGCTCTGGGTTGATCAATGAAAGCAAAAGACTCTTAATAAAGCATACAATATGTTCACAAACTAAAATAGAATATATAAATACCATGCAGCTTTAGTTATAAACCTCATTTTGGATAAACTGTTTACAAAGAACCAAATCAATAATATGGTAAACATTCTTATAAGGGAATGAATACCGAAGGCATTTCTACAAATTCTAGTAGAGTTACACATAGCTGTCACAGTGCAAAAAAGGAAGTAAAAAAAGAACTTTACCCTGTATCCCTCTAATAACAGAGAATGTTTTTAATCTTTTAGTTTGTACATAAAAATATACCAGTATTATTTCCAGTTATGCACATTTACTTTTCCAGATGCCCAAGCTGCCAACTTACTGCTTAACTGAATAACTTTCTCAATGCATCTTTCAGGCAAGGATTTCCAGAACTGAAAAATGACTGTTAAAATATTGTCCTAACTGAGTGGATCCAGACTTTTTCTGTCTTTCCTGGATCTTTCTTTCCTTTCTCTCTGACTGTGCTAGCACCTGTTACCCCTATTCCAACTGTTACTGTACATCTGAACAGGTGTTAAATGCCAGTAATCGAAAACATTTGCCATAGCAAACCATACTAATTGTAGCCAGTCTGCATGTCTAAGCTATTTAAAACCCTTTAACCATTCATCATAAGACAGAGGCTATCTAAGCATTCTATTCCAATCATCTATCTAATCAGTTGCAGTGTATACCGAGCTGAGTTCACTTTCACTCAGTCCATGACTTTCCTTTCTTCTTTCTATTAACACTGAGGTTATCTTCTCGCTCTCACTCTTCATTCTGTTGAAAATTGTCCTAGTAAGCACTTTTCTGATCTGCAGATATTGCCACCATCTAGTGCACAACTTAGGAAATTTGTTGAAATAAGTAAACTTTACCCAATACAGTTATCCATCCATCCATCCATCCATCCATCCATCCATCCATCCATCCATCCATCCATCCATCCATCCACCCACACCCCCTTTTCTGATTTTTACACGTGAGATCAGGGTGTCATTTCAAAAGTAACAACCACCTAGACCCAAATGTCATCCCCTAAAATGAAACTTTCTATTTTAACCCGTCTTTAGACTGAGAGCTGTAGCATGGCCTGCTTACCTTTGAGTGTGATACCTATTTTGAACCAAATAATTTTTTGACTTGTAAGCATACACACACACACACACACACACACACACACACACACACACACACACACACACACACACTGCTTTCTTTCTTTATTTCATTTATGTAATATATGAGTAGGCTTGTCAAAGGATCTTTTCCAGCTATTAACCAAGCCATAAGGTGGCAATATCTGCATATTAGAACACTGCTTGCAATAATGCAGTTAACATAAGTTTCAACAGGAATGGTAAGGCACATACTTCACAAATTACAGTTTTGCAGTTAAGATTTTCATGTTATCTCAAAAGAAATGAAGCATGCAAGAAGTTAATATTTTCAGACTTTACAGTTCTAGTCAAACATTCCAGGTTGTTTCTATAGACATGACATATTTAATAGTTTAATATTTATAATGTTTACAGTACTATAGTCATGAGCTATAAAAGAGTGAGCTATCATGTGTGATTTACATAATATATATTTCTTTAAATAGTAATAACATAAAATGTCAAATTAGGTTCAGACATTCATAGGTGTTTACAAGCTATTGATCCATGAAGATCTTCAGAAGCCTAGCCATGCATTCACAATAAGTTTATAGCCCTTGCAAGTATGAATAACCCATAGCCTTTGCGGTTGGAGTACAAGTAACCCAGAGCCCAGACATTTATGTGTTATCCCTATCTATAAAGGGCAAAGCTGGTAAACCAGGGGTGAAATTGGTGTTTCCCATTCATTCATCCAGATTATGCATGGGTAGAATAAGAGATGCACTGTGCTTTATGAGGAGAGGAAGAAGATTCCAGAAAAGTGGTATTCTCTGTGATATGTACCTATCCCTCAAACCAGTTCTATTCATTTTGCAGAAGTGGTTCAGATCTATTGAACAGGTGTTTATGCCACCACTGGACTTCCAGATGTACTGTAGGCCTGAAAGGATGGGATAAGGTGAGGCTCTGTAAGCATGGCAGAGATCACCCCTCAGTAGCCTGTAAGATACCAAGAAGGGCAAAGTTTTGTTATAGTCTGTGTAACTTTAATGATTTAGGACCCTGATTTTCATGGTGAGAAAGTGTTCTGGTTGTTAATGTTGTGTCCGATGTTTGGACTGGTACATACTGAAGGGACCATTATATCAATGACTGGGCTAGTAAGTGTGATAAATAAAGTGAAATTATTACACCCGTAGACCTGGATGCCATACCCTTACAGGTAAGTTGTACAGTGAAGAATGGCTTCCTTACAAAATGGGTATACAGTGACTGAAGGACAGTTCTTTGTATTTGTAGGTCCTGAAACTCTAACTATTGCATAAGTTTTCAGGGATATGTCATAGATGTAATAGATACAGAAGATGTCAAACTTGCTAAAGAATACTATTACACATTTTTGGCATAAAGTTTTAGGTCAGGGTTTGGCACCATCCATTTGTTTGAGTAAAGCCTCTTAGAGGATTTGGTGTCTTCTGGAGCATTTACAATAGCAACAAGTTTATAGTCATCTGCAAACTTGGTCAGCCATAACCCTTTAAGATTATCTTTGACCTCCATGAAGTAAATGCCAAAGATGAGTGGCCTAAGGACTGAACCCTGAGGTACATAGGTTCATAGGTGTGTACTAGACTAATGGCCCTGAAGCCTTTACAAGCCTAGCCCATAGGAATACCCTGGCATCATGCCAACCGACCTTAATTCCCATTTCCTCTGTGAAGTAGAGCCACTGGGGTGAATTTTCTATTTCCCATCAGAGGGCCAATGAGGTGCTCCGCTTGACATGTATGGGAAGTCTATTCCATAGCATGGACAGTCTCTGGGTTATGAACCTGTCCCTCTAGTTTGCTCTGTTGATTGTGGTAATGAGGTTGAGGTCTCTGGAGTGTGTAATGTGGAGGGATTGGTATTTCTTTAGATGTAGCATTTCTAAGAGAGCTGGGTCAGACATGGCTTTGTAAGTGAAGCAGAGATCGCCTCTAAGTAGGCGATACGAGACAGAAAATAGTTGGAGTTTTTGAGTCTGTCCATATAGGACAAGTATTTAAGGCATAAGATCCTCTTTGTGAGGTATATTGTGGCCTCTCCAGTTGTTGTAGGTGTCTAGTGAGGTACATGCCAAATGGGGCATTGTATTCGATGATTGGTCTAATGAGAGAAGAGTAGAGGGAGACAATGACTTCTTTCTTCCTGGATACAAAACCCTTAGTAATGAGATGTGCCACATAGAAGGTCTTTCTGACCACAGTGGCAATGTGGTGGTCAAAAGAGAGGTTGCTATCAACCTGTGTTCCCAGATCTCTTATGACTCCTTCTGTGTTCAGTGGACTACCATTGATGTGGTAATTCATGGGAACCAGGTTTTTCCCAAAGGGGATGACGACACATTTTTTTGCATTGAGCTTAAGGCCTTGGTTCTGACACCAGTCATTGGTCTCAGTGAGGCCTTTCTGTAGGATGTTAACATCACATGGGGCGTTAACTATTTATTTTTATTTAACATTTGTTGACCGGGAAAGTCAGACTAGGTTCCACAGAGCCTGTTTTCAGCGGAGGCCTGGGGAGAAATGCTCCAGATGCATGTCTTTGGAATGTGGGAGGAAACTGGAGTACCTGGAGGAAACCCACGTGAACACAGGGAGAACATGCAAACTCCACACAAAAGGCACCCCAGCCGAGAATCGAACCGGAGAACCTCTTGCTGTGAGGTGACAAAATTAACCGCTGTACCACTGCACCATTAACATCACATGGGGAGTTAATTATGGCTCCCAACTTGCAATCGTCTGCAAACTTTGTCAGCCAGAGTCCCTTTGTGTTGGCCTGAACTTCAGAAAAGTAAATAACAAACAGGAGAGGACCCAAGTCCGAACCCTGTGGGACTCCACTCATGACTGATCGACAGTCTGACTTGGAGTCAGCTACTTTCACACTGTGGGTTCTATCTGTGAGCCAGTTTGCAACCCACCTAGTGATAAAGGGGTTGATGCCTAGCTTACTGAGTTTTTTTTATGATTCCTGTGTGGGGAATGATATCAAAGGCCTTGGCCAGAACAAGGTAGGCTGTATGAACCACATTGTCTTCATCTGTAGCTCTGGTGATTGACTCAAAGAAGTCAACCAGGTTAAGCAGGCATGAACTACCCTTCACAAAACCAAACTGTGTGGGATCCAGAGTTTGGAGGTTCCCTATATCTTTGTTTATTAGGTCCATGATGATTATAGCTTTGCGTATCAGACTTGTCAGGCTAATGGGGGGCGATAGTTCCCAGGGTCTGTAGCCACTCTTCCTTTGTGGAGAGGGATGACTGTAGCAGTGCGCCATTCAGTAGGAACAAAGCCTGAGGTGAGTCTGTGATTGAAGAGGGCACACAGGTGAGGTGCCAGTTCACTCTGTAGTTCATGTAGAACACAAGCAGGGATATTGTCAGGTCCCATAGAAGCTGTATTCTTGGCCTTGGACAGTGCTGTTTTAACCTGTCCAGCAGTAATACTGGGTGCCTGGCAATCTACTGGTATTGTGATTGGTCCTTTGGTAGGGGAGAGAGAGGTAAAGTTGGCACTGAATCTGTCAGCCAGTATATTGGCAATATCTGTTGGCTCAGTATAGGAGGTGCCATTGTGCAACAGCTCTGAGCAAATCTGGGTAGTGCCGTGGAGATTCTTTATATAACTATAGAAGGCCTTGTGGTTGTCTTTACTAACTGCTGCAATTCTGTTTTCATTTCTAGCTTTAGAGGATTTGATGAGGGATCTTTACTTTTTGTTGAGCTTGATAAGAGAGTTTTTCCAGTTTTGGGACTTCATCTTATTTCTCATCAGTTTCCTCTTTCTGTTGTAGAGTTTGCTTATGGCAGGGGACCACCAGATTGGCTTCCTTTTTTTTGTGAAGAAGAGTGTCTTGGTTCTATTGCGTATGGCCATATTCATGCATTTGTGTACGTGTTCATACAGGGCATTAGTGTATGATTTGCCAGCCATGCAGCTGTTCTCCAATTGCATGGGTGCCGTGAAGTTAGCCACCTCTGTTTTTAGGAGCCCAAAGTTAACTTTGGAGAAGTTTTTCATGGTGGTTACCTTTGCAGGGGGGTGGGATGTGGATTTCCAAGGTAATTAGTTTGTAGTCGGGTCTAACCAGGGAGGAGTTGACTATTGGTACAGAGCAATGGTCACCCATGTTAGTAATGACCAGGTCAAGGATGTTGCCACCTCTAGTGGGGGTAAGAATGAGCTGGTCCAGGACATCGGAATTATTGATTTCCAGGAAACATTGGGCAAGTGTATTGGTACATGAGTAGTTTTCCCAGTTAATGGAGGAGTAGTTGAAGTTGCCCAGTATGAGAGTGTTAGGTTGGACCCTAATATTCTTCAGGGTACTTATGTGGAGTGTGAGTCTTGGGTCATGGTTGGGGACCTACAGCAGGCTACAACCTGAATCACTGTCTTACCCAATGTTAGCTGCATCTGAAGCATCTCTGATGCGTCATGTTAGGCTACCAGTCTGGAGGTGTGCACATCCTTTATGAATATGGAAACACCACCACCTTTGGTGCTTTGGTCTAAGTTCTTGGGCCGAAAGGTATGGAATGAGTTATAGCCTTGTAGTGCAGGGGTGCTATCTGCTGCCTTGAACCAGGTCTCTGTCACAGCACAAATGTCAATGTTCTCCATTTCAAGGAGTGCTTCGAGTGAGTGCATTTTGAGATTTAGACTTCTAGCTTTGAGCAGCATGACCCTCAGATTGCATCTGGTTGTAGCTGTTATGGTGATAATTTGGTCTTTGGAATACCACCTAAAAAAGGCACTATAGGGGTGGCAAGAGTCTTGGCCAGTATCTGGAAGCCCAGGCGTGACAGATGCAGGCCATCTCTGGCAAAGCATCTAGGTGTGTCATTCATGTCATCCCAGGCAGACAGATCCTGGATCCCCTTAGAATGACACCAGAAACTTATCCAATTGTTGAAATCAATCATTTTCTGCTTGTACTGTGGTATGACTTACTGCCTACTGTGATATTTAAAAAAGATAAGAGTTTATTCTCAATTATCATCTGCACTTTTGATTTAATATGTCTGTAATTTGTACAACTTTTTACTCTTCTTTTTGTTGTGTGATAGAGCTGAATATCTGTTAGTGTTGACCTCAGTTGGTACTAGTGAAATCCATTGTCTAGAGGCCTATCTGTTTTCTTAGTGAGAGAAAGTGAACAGAACTGGTTTAATCTAGCCAGGGCATTCCTGCAACTATTATTGTTTTGATAATTGGTTTGGTTTCTGTTTCTGTGCCTTAAATAGCCAGTGTTTTAAATCAGATATACCTGTTGCTCAAGCTGTTGCAGAGAAACTGACATTGCCTACTGTAATATTTAGAAAAGATGAGTTTTTTTTTGTTTGTACTTTCGATTTAATATCTCTTTAATCTATAGAACTGTTTTTTACTGTCCTTTTTGTTGTGTGATAGAGCTGAATATCTGTTAGTGTTTACCTCAATTTGTTGTGAAATCCTTTGTCTAGAGGCTTATCTGTTTTCTTAGTGAGAGAAAGTGAACAGAAAACAGTCACAAGTCTTTTGGAGGAGGCAGAGCTGCCCAACATAATTGGATGGGTTCTATTAGTGAGCCAGTTTGCTGTCTAAAGTGTTACACATTTAGCTGAGTGAATTTATTAACTATACCCAAGTGTGCGGTGGTGTTAAATGCCTTTGCAAGGTCTTATTATGCAATGTACACTGATTTTCCTTCATTCATTTCTCAGTAACTTTCTTGAAGAAGTCAACCATGTTAATTATCCAGGAACTGCCCTTGACTAAAGTAAATTGGCTAAGGTCCAGAGTGTGTAGATTGCTTTTGTCCTTATTTATTAATTTCATGATGATCCTTTCCATAGCCTTTCAAATGAGACTAGTCAGACTTATGGCTCTACAATTACCTGGGACACTGATGCCCCACCTTTGTGCACGGAATGACTGTTGTTGTTGTCTTCCATTTGTCCTGCTCAGAGTCTGTTTGGAGGCTGATATTTAATATCCTCTGTAGGGGTTTTGACATGTCTTGTTTCAGGCTAACCAGTAGGCATCCTGGTTTGTTATTCATCCTCATTGAAAAAGTGTTCTTGGCCTTGGATAGTGCTTTGAGGCTTTGTTCTTGGAAGATTTGAGGGTATGTGTCGGTGCTCGTATGTGCTCTGGGAATGTGAGGGCTAGGTGAAGTTAGAGCTTAGTTTAGCCTGTAATAGATTGGCTATGTTCTCTGGGTCTGAGTATATGATAGAATTTACTCTTAGCTCTGTACAGTGCTGACCATTGTTTCTGAGGTTTATAACATAGTTAAGGAAGCATTGTGCTTGGCTTTAGCCTTTATGGCTATTTTTCCTCATATCTACCTTAGATTGATTTGATCAGACACCAGAGCTCATTGTTAAGTTTAGCAAGTGTGTTTTTGGTAAACAGAGAGTTATATTATGTGCAATAATCTTTTCTTATTTCATTATATAGCCTATTTATTTTTGGGTTATGCCATAGTGGTTTATTTTTAAATGTGGAATTGTATTCACATTGTGTGTGTGTGTGTGTGTGTGGGGCAGATGCATCTATGACCTCTCTACATGTATGCAGAATATGACAGTAAAGGATTCTACATATGCAGAAGGGTTATCAGGTAGGGAAGGAATGTAGAATTATCCAGGTCATCACTCAGTTTTAGTAGACCAGCTTTAGCATAATCTCTAAATGCCACGTTATTGGAGGATGCTACCGGCTTCAGTCATGTGGTGAATGTGACTGGTTTATGATCTAATTTGACTTGAGATGAAGTTACCACTATTAGGGAGCAGGACTGTCCCATATGGGTGAGAACCAAATCCAGGATTTTGTAGCCGCTAGTTGAGGTATGTATTAACTGACTGAGTTTGTATTTATAAAGTTCGGAAATCTCTGTGTATTCCTATTAGGGGATGTATAACTCTCCCAGTTGATGGTGGGGTGGCTGAAGTCCCTTAGAAGTCTGGTGTTTGGCTGAGTGTATAGGTACACTATACTTGTCAGGTACGATACATGGTCCAAGGGTGACTTAGAGGGGGTCCTATAGTTAACAATGATATGATAATGGCTTTTAGTAATTTTAAGTTGGACAAGGAGGACTTTCAGGTTAGAATCCTGTCTAATTAGTTTGGAGGTGAACTTTTGTTTTATAAATATAGAGACACCACCACCTTTAGTTACTTCATCTAGTATATTGGGCCTGAGCATGTGATAGGCATTGAAACCTTATAGTGATGGGTTGCTCTTTATGTTCTTAAACCAGGTCTCCATGACGATGCACATACCAATGCATTCAATGGAAAGGAGTAGAGCTTTTGGTTTAAGTTCCTAGCATTGAGCAGCAATACTTTTGTGTTATACAAATTCTGTTTTTGTCATGTTGGAATGTCAATCATCTCCTCTTTCTTCTGTAAACTACCATTCTTATGCTACAACCCTGAGTATCGAAATTTTATGGAGTGATATGCACTTTTTCCTCTGTGTTGATCTGTATGACAAAGTTAACTTTGACTTTGAAGTATATAATGAAAATTAGCCTTTTAGCACATGTATGTTTTAACAGATACCACTTTACTGGAATGGCATAGTTAAACATAAAATAACTTGTTCATATTTAAGGTAAAACAAAAATAAATGGGAAAACTTGCATGATATATTAAATACTTTGTTATCCAGCTCTGGGTTGATCAATGAAAGCAAAAGACTCTTAATAAAGCATACAATATGTTCACAAACTAAAATAGAATATATAAATACCATGCAGCTTTAGTTATAAACCTCATTTTGGATAAACTGTTTACAAAGAACCAAATCAATAATATGGTAAACATTCTTATAAGGGAATGAATACGAAGGCATTTCTACAAATTCTAGTAGAGTTACACATAGCTGTCACAGTGCAAAAAAGGAAGTAAAAAAAGAACTTTACCCTGTATCCCTCTAATAACAGAGAATGTTTTAATCTTTTAGTTTGTACATAAAATATACCAGTATTATTTCCAGTTATGCACATTTACTTTTCCAGATGCCCAAGCTGCCAACTTACTGCTTAACTGAATAACTTTCTCAATGCATCTTTCAGGCAAGGATTTCCAGAACTGAAAAATGACTGTTAAAATATTGTCCTAACTGAGTGGATCCAGACTTTTTCTGTCTTTCCTGGATCTTTCTTTCCTTTCTCTCTGACTGTGCTAGCACCTGTTACCCCTATTCCAACTGTTACTGTACATCTGAACAGGTGTTAAATGCCAGTAATCGAAAACATTTGCCATAGCAAACCATACTAATTGTAGCCAGTCTGCATGTCTAAGCTATTTAAAACCCTTTAACCATTCATCATAAGACAGAGGCTATCTAAGCATTCTATTCCAATCATCTATCTAATCAGTTGCAGTGTATACCGAGCTGAGTTCACTTTCACTCAGTCCATGACTTTCCTTTCTTCTTTCTATTAACACTGAGGTTATCTTCTCGCTCTCACTCTTCATTCTGTTGAAAATTGTCCTAGTAAGCACTTTTCTGATCTGCAGATATTGCCACCATCTAGTGCACAACTTAGGAAATTTGTTGAAATAAGTAAACTTTACCCAATACAGTTATCCATCCATCCATCCATCCATCCATCCATCCATCCATCCATCCATCCATCCATCCATCCATCCATCCACCCACACCCCCTTTTCTGATTTTTACACGTGAGATCAGGGTGTCATTTCAAAAGTAACAACCACCTAGACCCAAATGTCATCCCCTAAAATGAAACTTTCTATTTTAACCCGTCTTTAGACTGAGAGCTGTAGCATGGCCTGCTTACCTTTGAGTGTGATACCTATTTTGAACCAAATAATTTTTTGACTTGTAAGCATACACACACACACACACACACACACACACACACACACACACACACACACACACTGCTTTCTTTCTTTATTTCATTTATGTAATATATGAGTAGGCTTGTCAAAGGATCTTTTCCAGCTATTAACCAAGCCATAAGGTGGCAATATCTGCATATTAGAACACTGCTTGCAATAATGCAGTTAACATAAGTTTCAACAGGAATGGTAAGGCACATACTTCACAAATTACAGTTTTGCAGTTAAGATTTTCATGTTATCTCAAAAGAAATGAAGCATGCAAGAAGTTAATATTTTCAGACTTTACAGTTCTAGTCAAACATTCCAGGTTGTTTCTATAGACATGACATATTTAATAGTTTAATATTTATAATGTTTACAGTACTATAGTCATGAGCTATAAAAGAGTGAGCTATCATGTGTGATTTACATAATATATATTTCTTTAAATAGTAATAACATAAAATGTCAAATTAGGTTCAGACATTCATAGGTGTTTACAAGCTATTGATCCATGAAGATCTTCAGAAGCCTAGCCATGCATTCACAATAAGTTTATAGCCCTTGCAAGTATGAATAACCCATAGCCTTTGCGGTTGGAGTACAAGTAACCCAGAGCCCAGACATTTATGTGTTATCCCTATCTATAAAGGGCAAAGCTGGTAAACCAGGGGTGAAATTGGTGTTTCCCATTCATTCATCCAGATTATGCATGGGTAGAATAAGAGATGCACTGTGCTTTATGAGGAGAGGAAGAAGATTCCAGAAAAGTGGTATTCTCTGTGATATGTACCTATCCCTCAAACCAGTTCTATTCATTTTGCAGAAGTGGTTCAGATCTATTGAACAGGTGTTTATGCCACCACTGGACTTCCAGATGTACTGTAGGCCTGAAAGGATGGGATAAGGTGAGGCTCTGTAAGCATGGCAGAGATCACCCCTCAGTAGCCTGTAAGATACCAAGAAGGGCAAAGTTTTGTTATAGTCTGTGTAACTTTAATGATTTAGGACCCTGATTTTCATGGTGAGAAAGTGTTCTGGTTGTTAATGTTGTGTCCGATGTTTGGACTGGTACATACTGAAGGGACCATTATATCAATGACTGGGCTAGTAAGTGTGATAAATAAAGTGAAATTATTACACCAGTGACCTGGATGCCATACCCTTACAGGTAAGTTGTACAGTGAAGAATGGCTTCCTTACAAAATGGGTATACAGTGACTGAAGGACAGTTCTTTGTATTTGTAGGTCCTGAAACTCTAACTATTGCATAAGTTTTCAGGGATATGTCATAGATGTAATAGATACAGAAGATGTCAAACTTGCTAAAGAATACTATTACACATTTTGGCATAAAGTTTTAGGTCAGGGTTTGGCACCATCCATTTGTTTGAGTAAAGCCTCTTAGAGGATTTGGTGTCTTCTGGAGCATTTACAATAGCAACAAGTTTATAGTCATCTGCAAACTTGGTCAGCCATAACCCTTTAAGATTATCTTTGACCTCCATGAAGTAAATGCCAAAGATGAGTGGCCTAAGGACTGAACCCTGAGGTACATAGGTTCATAGGTGTGTACTAGACTAATGGCCCTGAAGCCTTTACAAGCCTAGCCCATAGGAATACCCTGGCATCATGCCAACCGACCTTAATTCCCATTTCCTCTGTGAAGTAGAGCCACTGGGGTGAATTTTCTATTTCCCATCAGAGGGCCAATGAGGTGCTCCGCTTGACATGTATGGGAAGTCTATTCCATAGCATGGACAGTCTCTGGGTTATGAACCTGTCCCTCTAGTTTGCTCTGTTGATTGTGGTAATGAGGTTGAGGTCTCTGGAGTGTGTAATGTGGAGGGATTGGTATTTCTTTAGATGTAGCATTTCTAAGAGAGCTGGGTCAGACATGGCTTTGTAAGTGAAGCAGAGATCGCCTCTAAGTAGGCGATACGAGACAGAAAATAGTTGGAGTTTTTGAGTCTGTCCATATAGGACAAGTATTTAAGGCATAAGATCCTCTTTGTGAGGTATATTGTGGCCTCTCCAGTTGTTGTAGGTGTCTAGTGAGGTACATGCCAAATGGGGCATTGTATTCGATGATTGGTCTAATGAGAGAAGAGTAGAGGGAGACAATGACTTCTTTCTTCCTGGATACAAAACCCTTAGTAATGAGATGTGCCACATAGAAGGTCTTTCTGACCACAGTGGCAATGTGGTGGTCAAAAGAGAGGTTGCTATCAACCTGTGTTCCCAGATCTCTTATGACTCCTTCTGTGTTCAGTGGACTACCATTGATGTGGTAATTCATGGGAACCAGGTTTTTCCCAAAGGGGATGACGACACATTTTTTTGCATTGAGCTTAAGGCCTTGGTTCTGACACCAGTCATTGGTCTCAGTGAGGCCTTTCTGTAGGATGTTAACATCACATGGGGCGTTAACTATTTATTTTTATTTAACATTTGTTGACCGGGAAAGTCAGACTAGGTTCCACAGAGCCTGTTTTCAGCGGAGGCCTGGGGAGAAATGCTCCAGATGCATGTCTTTGGAATGTGGGAGGAAACTGGAGTACCTGGAGGAAACCCACGTGAACACAGGGAGAACATGCAAACTCCACACAAAAGGCACCCCAGCCGAGAATCGAACCGGAGAACCTCTTGCTGTGAGGTGACAAAATTAACCGCTGTACCACTGCACCATTAACATCACATGGGGAGTTAATTATGGCTCCCAACTTGCAATCGTCTGCAAACTTTGTCAGCCAGAGTCCCTTTGTGTTGGCCTGAACTTCAGAAAAGTAAATAACAAACAGGAGAGGACCCAAGTCCGAACCCTGTGGGACTCCACTCATGACTGATCGACAGTCTGACTTGGAGTCAGCTACTTTCACACTGTGGGTTCTATCTGTGAGCCAGTTTGCAACCCACCTAGTGATAAAGGGGTTGATGCCTAGCTTACTGAGTTTTTTTTATGATTCCTGTGTGGGGAATGATATCAAAGGCCTTGGCCAGAACAAGGTAGGCTGTATGAACCACATTGTCTTCATCTGTAGCTCTGGTGATTGACTCAAAGAAGTCAACCAGGTTAAGCAGGCATGAACTACCCTTCACAAAACCAAACTGTGTGGGATCCAGAGTTTGGAGGTTCCCTATATCTTTGTTTATTAGGTCCATGATGATTATAGCTTTGCGTATCAGACTTGTCAGGCTAATGGGGCGATAGTTCCCAGGGTCTGTAGCCACTCTTCCTTTGTGGAGAGGGATGACTGTAGCAGTGCGCCATTCAGTAGGAACAAAGCCTGAGGTGAGTCTGTGATTGAAGAGGGCACACAGGTGAGGTGCCAGTTCACTCTGTAGTTCATGTAGAACACAAGCAGGGATATTGTCAGGTCCCATAGAAGCTGTATTCTTGGCCTTGGACAGTGCTGTTTTAACCTGTCCAGCAGTAATACTGGGTGCCTGGCAATCTACTGGTATTGTGATTGGTCCTTTGGTAGGGGAGAGAGAGGTAAAGTTGGCACTGAATCTGTCAGCCAGTATATTGGCAATATCTGTTGGCTCAGTATAGGAGGTGCCATTGTGCAACAGCTCTGAGCAAATCTGGGTAGTGCCGTGGAGATTCTTTATATAACTATAGAAGGCCTTGTGGTTGTCTTTACTAACTGCTGCAATTCTGTTTTCATTTCTAGCTTTAGAGGATTTGATGAGGGATCTTTACTTTTTGTTGAGCTTGATAAGAGAGTTTTTCCAGTTTTGGGACTTCATCTTATTTCTCATCAGTTTCCTCTTTCTGTTGTAGAGTTTGCTTATGGCAGGGGACCACCAGATTGGCTTCCTTTTTTTTGTGAAGAAGAGTGTCTTGGTTCTATTGCGTATGGCCATATTCATGCATTTGTGTACGTGTTCATACAGGGCATTAGTGTATGATTTGCCAGCCATGCAGCTGTTCTCCAATTGCATGGGTGCCGTGAAGTTAGCCACCTCTGTTTTTAGGAGCCCAAAGTTAACTTTGGAGAAGTTTTTCATGGTGGTTACCTTTGCAGGGGGGTGGGATGTGGATTTCCAAGGTAATTAGTTTGTAGTCGGGTCTAACCAGGGAGGAGTTGACTATTGGTACAGAGCAATGGTCACCCATGTTAGTAATGACCAGGTCAAGGATGTTGCCACCTCTAGTGGGGGTAAGAATGAGCTGGTCCAGGACATCGGAATTATTGATTTCCAGGAAACATTGGGCAAGTGTATTGGTACATGAGTAGTTTTCCCAGTTAATGGAGGAGTAGTTGAAGTTGCCCAGTATGAGAGTGTTAGGTTGGACCCTAATATTCTTCAGGGTACTTATGTGGAGTGTGAGTCTTGGGTCATGGTTGGGGACCTACAGCAGGCTACAACCTGAATCACTGTCTTACCCAATGTTAGCTGCATCTGAAGCATCTCTGATGCGTCATGTTAGGCTACCAGTCTGGAGGTGTGCACATCCTTTATGAATATGGAAACACCACCACCTTTGGTGCTTTGGTCTAAGTTCTTGGGCCGAAAGGTATGGAATGAGTTATAGCCTTGTAGTGCAGGGGTGCTATCTGCTGCCTTGAACCAGGTCTCTGTCACAGCACAAATGTCAATGTTCTCCATTTCAAGGAGTGCTTCGAGTGAGTGCATTTTGAGATTTAGACTTCTAGCTTTGAGCAGCATGACCCTCAGATTGCATCTGGTTGTAGCTGTTATGGTGATAATTTGGTCTTTGGAATACCACCTAAAAAAGGCACTATAGGGGTGGCAAGAGTCTTGGCCAGTATCTGGAAGCCCAGGCGTGACAGATGCAGGCCATCTCTGGCAAAGCATCTAGGTGTGTCATTCATGTCATCCCAGGCAGACAGATCCTGGATCCCCTTAGAATGACACCAGAAACTTATCCAATTGTTGAAATCAATCATTTTCTGCTTGTACTGTGGTATGACTTACTGCCTACTGTGATATTTAAAAGATAAGAGTTTATTCTCAATTATCATCTGCACTTTTGATTTAATATGTCTGTAATTTGTACAACTTTTTACTCTTCTTTTTGTTGTGTGATAGAGCTGAATATCTGTTAGTGTTGACCTCAGTTGGTACTAGTGAAATCCATTGTCTAGAGGCCTATCTGTTTTCTTAGTGAGAGAAAGTGAACAGAACTGGTTTAATCTAGCCAGGGCATTCCTGCAACTATTATTGTTTTGATAATTGGTTTGGTTTCTGTTTCTGTGCCTTAAATAGCCAGTGTTTTAAATCAGATATACCTGTTGCTCAAGCTGTTGCAGAGAAACTGACATTGCCTACTGTAATATTTAGAAAAGATGAGTTTTTTTGTTTGTACTTTCGATTTAATATCTCTTTAATCTATAGAACTGTTTTTTACTGTCCTTTTTGTTGTGTGATAGAGCTGAATATCTGTTAGTGTTTACCTCAATTTGTTGTGAAATCCTTTGTCTAGAGGCTTATCTGTTTTCTTAGTGAGAGAAAGTGAACAGAAAACAGTCACAAGTCTTTTGGAGGAGGCAGAGCTGCCCAACATAATTGGATGGGTTCTATTAGTGAGCCAGTTTGCTGTCTAAAGTGTTACACATTTAGCTGAGTGAATTTATTAACTATACCCAAGTGTGCGGTGGTGTTAAATGCCTTTGCAAGGTCTTATTATGCAATGTACACTGATTTTCCTTCATTCATTTCTCAGTAACTTTCTTGAAGAAGTCAACCATGTTAATTATCCAGGAACTGCCCTTGACTAAAGTAAATTGGCTAAGGTCCAGAGTGTGTAGATTGCTTTTGTCCTTATTTATTAATTTCATGATGATCCTTTCCATAGCCTTTCAAATGAGACTAGTCAGACTTATGGCTCTACAATTACCTGGGACACTGATGCCCCACCTTTGTGCACGGGAATGACTGTTGTTGTTGTCTTCCATTTGTCCTGCTCAGAGTCTGTTTGGAGGCTGATATTTAATATCCTCTGTAGGGGTTTTGACATGTCTTGTTTCAGGCTAACCAGTAGGCATCCTGGTTTGTTATTCATCCTCATTGAAAAAGTGTTCTTGGCCTTGGATAGTGCTTTGAGGCTTTGTTCTTGGAAGATTTGAGGGTATGTGTCGGTGCTCGTATGTGCTCTGGGAATGTGAGGGCTAGGTGAAGTTAGAGCTTAGTTTAGCCTGTAATAGATTGGCTATGTTCTCTGGGTCTGAGTATATGATAGAATTTACTCTTAGCTCTGTACAGTGCTGACCATTGTTTCTGAGGTTTATAACATAGTTAAGGAAGCATTGTGCTTGGCTTTAGCCTTTATGGCTATTTTTTCCTCATATCTACCTTAGATTGATTTGATCAGACACCAGAGCTCATTGTTAAGTTTAGCAAGTGTGTTTTTGGTAAACAGAGAGTTATATTATGTGCAATAATCTTTTCTTATTTCATTATATAGCCTATTTATTTTTGGGTTATGCCATAGTGGTTTATTTTTAAATGTGGAATTGTATTCACATTGTGTGTGTGTGTGTGTGTGGGGGGGGGGGGGGGCAGATGCATCTATGACCTCTCTACATGTATGCAGAATATGACAGTAAAGGATTCTACATATGCAGAAGGGTTATCAGGTAGGGAAGGAATGTAGAATTATCCAGGTCATCACTCAGTTTTAGTAGACCAGCTTTAGCATAATCTCTAAATGCCACGTTATTGGAGGATGCTACCGGCTTCAGTCATGTGGTGAATGTGACTGGTTTATGATCTAATTTGACTTGAGATGAAGTTACCACTATTAGGAGCAGGACTGTCCCATATGGGTGAGAACCAAATCCAGGATTTTGTAGCCGCTAGTTGAGGTATGTATTAACTGACTGAGTTTGTATTTATAAAGTTCGGAAATCTCTGTGTATTCCTATTAGGGGATGTATAACTCTCCCAGTTGATGGTGGGGTGGCTGAAGTCCCTTAGAAGTCTGGTGTTTGGCTGAGTGTATAGGTACACTATACTTGTCAGGTACGATACATGGTCCAAGGGTGACTTAGAGGGGGTCCTATAGTTAACAATGATATGATAATGGCTTTTAGTAATTTTAAGTTGGACAAGGAGGACTTTCAGGTTAGAATCCTGTCTAATTAGTTTGGAGGTGAACTTTTGTTTTATAAATATAGAGACACCACCACCTTTAGTTACTTCATCTAGTATATTGGGCCTGAGCATGTGATAGGCATTGAAACCTTATAGTGATGGGTTGCTCTTTATGTTCTTAAACCAGGTCTCCATGACGATGCACATACCAATGCATTCAATGGAAAGGAGTAGAGCTTTTGGTTTAAGTTCCTAGCATTGAGCAGCAATACTTTTGTGTTATACAAATTCTGTTTTTGTCATGTTGGAATGTCAACCATCTCCTCCCAGGCTGTTAAATATTGGACCCCTTTAGAATGACACCAGAAAGTAAGCCAGTTGCTGAAGTTGCTAATCTGGTGTTTGCATTGTGGCATCATGTTTGGTGAAGGCAAAATGCTGCTCAAGGTTAGGTTCGTGCTTGTCTCAGACCCATATTCCTAGAGCTCCATCATGTCTGTCTCTTCACATAGTCCAGTGAGGTACGTCTCGGGTCATTTACTCCTGCATGCACTGTTGGATTGTGTGTTTATGTTTGCTTGTGAACATTTGAGTTGAAACACTCTGAGTTATAGAGGTATGTTTTGCGTTGGCTGCTACCTGAGCTTAGTGTTTATGAGATTACTGAGAGTACTTTTTTTAATTACATTTTGGAGGCTTTGTGGTTTAAGTAAGTTACTTTTAAACATTTCAGCAAATGTACGCCTGTGTGCTTGGTCTGTATTGTGTGTGATAGGTATAGTGTGGTGTTGTGCATTACTCGCAGCCTGTTTGCTATTTGTAGTGGCTGTATATGGGCGATACGCCTCCAGTGACATTATATAATTACTTCTCTCACATACTGTGTCAGTTTGTTTAAGTAGTAGGTGGTCATCAGTAAACAGGAGACAATTACTACATTGTTTCAGGATGCACATTTCAACTAAGTTGGTTAGAGAAACAGAAGTCCATGGTTCCAAAAGTTTCCAGATGTCCACCGATGAGATTAGAGCTGATTTACTGGAGTGCTGTCTGTCAAAAAAACACTTATTTGTCACATTTAGAGCAACATGCTTCTTAGCACAACCCTGTGGTTAGAATGTTTATATATGGAAGGATAATGCTGTATATGCCCACGTCAGTACAGTGCATGGTTAAATGCCATTGTGCAAAAAATAGTAATGCACAGATATGGGTAGCTTATAATGGCATAAAACTACAAACAAATTTCAAGCAAGTCTACAGGCCAAATGTGTAAAAAAAAAAAAAAAACTCAAGTTTCCACTACAAATCAGAGGCCTAAAAATTGCATAGTTGTTCTTCTCTCACTAGAGTTTAAATAAAGAATTTCTGTCTTATATCACAAATAAGTGCAGAGCTATTTCAGTAACTCAGTAAGAAATGCAAAAGCAGTTATCCTAGGGATTTCTAGGTTAGCAGAAAGTCAAATCTGATACAGAGCAGTCTTAACTGACCTGTTTTTTAATTAATGAGATTTTTGTTATGTTAGTTTATGTTTCAGGAGGCTACTTGATAGGAAACAGTCACACACCAGCTTTCCTAACATTGATATCTGCTATATCTATGTCTTCAAGCTTTAATGTAACACTGCAATTTGTTTGGGAAATCTTGGACCATTGTTTTCTTTGAAAGAGAGATTTTTGTTATGGTAATTTTTTTTTCAGGTTACACCAGCTTTCCGGTTGAAACATTGATATTAGATATGCTGATATTTTCAAACATTATTTAACACTAAAGTTTCTTCTGGAATCACTGTACTACTGTTTTATTTAAAAGAGACATTCCTACAGATTATTTGATGTGGTAGTGAAGTCTCAGTGATATCTTCCATGTGATATTAGTCTTGGTTGTCTCCTGCAGGGGTGCACACACAGACACACACACACACACACACACACACACACACACACACACACACACACACACACACACTCAGGTAAGCACGTGCGCGCGCACACACACACACACACACACACACACACACACACACACACACACACACACACACACAAACAAACAGACACACACACACACTCACTACCTTCACTTTACCTCTTTTGAGACGTGCAAAGTACTCACAAAGATAAAAATACTTATAAGTGCTGCTAATTTATTTTATTTATTAGACATATTTGTTATGTTTTATTTCTCTGTCATGAAAAAGCCTTGTAAGCAGGTTTTTTTTTTTAGAGTTGAGTCAGGTCTAACCTCATAAATACAGAGGAATTTTGGACCACATTGTCTGTATTATCTAACACATGTAATAAATATCCTAAATGCTCCATATGAAATTACAAAAAGTTCATGACTGACATGTAAGTCATGCTCCACACTACTGAACCCTTCTTAATGAACATACAATAAATATAATGCTCTGTCACTTGCACTCTGTGATGCTGTATGACAAATCTGAGGCTAAATGGTACTGAAAAAAAATTCTCACATACTCTGTTAGAGGAGCTAGAGCTTTAAAAAGATTGTAGCTTATGCCAACCTAATGAATTTTGATTTTATTAAATTCTGTCTACCTTGTTATCTGGCAAGGATTAATACCTTTAATATCACGGATTTTCATTCCAGTTCTATTTTCAGCATGTTCTGATTTTTTTTTTTTTAATAAATGCCTGCTGGCCTGGCACTTACCATTTTTCTTCATAAAACATTTTCTACAAGGAAATATTGCATTTCATTTGGCATCTTACCTATCCACTACATATGCTGCTCAGTAACTGAAAGAAAAGACTGTCAGAACATGATCCTCTATATATAAACTTACTGCATAAAAAGTCTTTCTTTTATCACACAAGCATCCGTGAAACAAAACACATACCTTTCAGATAGACCATTTTACTTAACATAGCTAAATTCTTTTCTACTTTTTTACTAAAAATGAATGTTGCAGTACATGGAGAACTCTGACTATGCTGTGTAATTGGGAAGAAGAGTGTTTCTGTTCTAAAAATATGCTATTTAAGACTTTTCTATATCAGATTTGACTTTGTGACGCAAGAAAGGTACTTAAAAACATTTGTCTCTCTTTCTGACATATGAAAAGTGATAGCATCGGTTAAGTACCTCTCAGTGTTGTTACCCTCTAGTCTTGTGCTATAACATTAATAGAGGCGACCATAGAACAGTACAAAGAAGCTAAAGTAGCTATAAAAGCTTTAATACACTTTGCTCTGACAATATTTTTGAGTTTGTGTGTGTGCATGTGTGTGGGTGAGTGCAAAGTGCATTACAGCTGTTAAAGTATTGGACATGCACGTCACTTCTGGTCACTGTTTGTAAGGTACACTAAGTATTTAGCAGTTTTTCAAAGTTGCAAAACATTTAATAATTTTGTAGCGTCTTTTTTATTTTTTTTTTGTCTGCATGTCACAGTACATTGGAACAAAACTGCTGCAAAAAAATAGTGTGGAAGCCCTAAGTGTGTTAGTTTTGCTCCACTCAGTTAACAAAATGACTTTCTAAATCTCCATTTCTCCAGCATTATTAACAACTTGGTTACATTCAGAGACCTAATCTTAATCCTATTTATAATTTTGTACAAAAATAAAACCCCATTTTCATTTTTGTAGTGAAGGATATATCAAAGTGTGATATTTCTTGCCATAATACATCATATTATTGATGTACAGCTTTATTATTATTGTTCTGATAAAGTTTTTTTTTTTTTTCACAAAAATTGAACATGTATTTTTGAAGTTTTTTTGTATTCTCTTTTCTTGATATTGCTTTGGTTACTTCTTAGTATTCCTTTTAATAAAGAATCTCTTCGGTGAAAGACAAAAAGTAGAAGTGTCATAAATGCAGTTGCTCTTTTTAGTCACATCTAAAACAAACAACATAAAAATAACTTTTTTTTATAATTGCCAACCCTTCTGGAATAGGAATTGTCAAAAAGAATAGCCATAATATATATTTCCAATTGGCAAAATGGAAAGCTTACCCATAAGCCCGCTTCTTCGCAGGTTGACATGGGCAGAGTCGGGTTTCTTCCCTTATTTAGGTGAGCATTGCACTATTCCTTCACTTCATGGCAGTGGCTCTCAGGATCCTGCCCACCCACCCTTGTTAAATGCTTAAAGTTACAGAGGGAGGTGGCTGTCTGTAGCCCTCCCCTTTTTTATTTCACTCCCAGATTGTTTTGCTCTTCATGTTGGCAGTATATTTTCAGATTTAAGCTATGGCCAAGGCAAATGGTGTTGGGTGATGAGAGTCAACCCTTAAGAATATCAATTTCATGTCTGAGACAGCTTGGCTTTACACACCCGGACACATCAATATTGATCTGGAACAGGCCTGGTCATGCCAACCAGTTTAAGAGGAAGGTGTCATATGCATTTTATCTGGTGGGAATGAAGTTAATTTGTTATATTAACACTGATGTTGGTTATTGAGTCAATAAATGGTTGCATTACCATTATGTTGTTATTATTGTCTCAGCTTAGAAGACAATCCTCAGTAAACTACTAGACAGGGAAATGTTAACAATGGTGAATACAGAGTAGCATCAAAATAACCTGCATTCAGTTACAGCAATATATAGTGCCATTGACTATGCAATAAGTACCAAGCACATATTCATAGCATGCATTATGCAAACTGTAATCCAACCAACATGACAGTATTGATTACACCCATGGCTATGAGTTCTATGTCCAGATCCAGATGCCCATGGCACAAATTGTCTTCATGTCCACTACTCTAAAATATCCTAACTGAAAACCACTGTTCGAGCTAATTAGGGGCATGCAACACAATACTTATATAATAGCATCAAGCCAACAAATTATCAGCTCCCAGATTTTTGTGGAAGTATATACCTGCAACAACACATTAAAGTAATGTACAGTTGTATGCAACTGCATTGCCAAATCATACGTGCACAATTTATTTTGTTCGTGGATGCCAATTCATGGAGTTGTCTCTTAGTACATAGTGAAGCACACAGGCATATGCAGAGACTAGTGTCCTTAAGTCATTGAGGTACTGAGAATTGCATTACTGCAGATCCTATCACCTCTGGTTGCACTCCTTCTTGAGCTACAGGATATCAGTCAGTCTGCTGCTCAGTGCTCTGCCATGTCTCAATGTCCCTTATAAAATAGGCTTTCAGTCTGTGACACCTCAATAAGATTATCCAACAGGTGTTACAGTATGCTTTTCACTGATGGAACAAACCTTAGAGGTAGCCAGAATCAGGTCCCATCCCTTATATCATTCAGAGGACACATCTGTGGTACTACTTTGCAGAGAGTTAATGACATCATATCAGAAGCACAAATCAATGATTTGCACTCTATAAAAACGTATTTGAAACAAATCATTTATACTATGAAAAAGTACTGTTGAATCTGGTTAAATCTAGTTTTCAATTAAGTGTTTACAAAACATACTAAAAAAAACATGGATAGAAAATAATCATTCTTACACAGGATGTAAGCCGGTGCAATAAAGACTTTGAGCTGTGAACATCAAAGAAAACTCTATTTCATTACTTTTGCATCATGAAAAGTTTATGAACCAATATTACATGGCATTAGAATAATAAAGGCAAGTGCTAGCTGTGTAAAGGAATTTAGAAGAGGATAATTTCCACCAAAAGAAAAGTTATAATGTGCAACATTTGTATATGTTGCAGTACAAGTAACGATAAAGGTAAGGGTATCTAATGCTTTTTAATTCCTTTAATCTCCATGAAAAGCATGATTTAAATATGCATTAATGATTGTCACAAAGAAATATGAAGAATATTTTGAAATAAAGAACGTACACATTTGCAGGGAATGACAAGCAATGGTGGTTGTGACCAACGGAAAGGTGCTTACAAACATGAGCACAAAACATTAATAAAATGGCTTGTCTTTAGGCAAACCTAACATACAAGCAAGTGCTGTAACCTAGAAAGATTAAGGGCAAGTACAGTGAAAGAATTCTAAAGGAAGGGAAGTGATAGGGGGGAATTGTACAGAAATAATAATGGTTGTACTGCATAATTAATTAACAGGGGAAGTGAAATGGGTAAGTGGACTCATACACTGCATGAAAATGTGCTGAAGTGTAAAAGAAACATTCCTAATACAAATCCTGCCACACTGATGTGATGATAATTAATGTCAATGACAATACCCGAGTTATGCACGTAAATAAAAATGGACATGATAACAAAGAAAGTGAGAGGGATATAAAGCTACAGTGTAAAAAAAGGGATTTAAAATGTGAAATACATGTTAAGAAAATGCAGAGATGAGATAGCAATGAGGGGAGAGGATACATTAGGGGATGAATGCATAGACTGCAGTTATTGCATATGAGATGTGTGTAGAGGGAAGTTGTGTATGCAAGTCAACAACACTGCTGTATTTTCCACTTCAGTATGTATATGCGAGAGCAAATGAACTTTACAGCTATCATGTTATGCACATCAGAAATGGACATTTTTTTTTGCAAAGAAATGTTACTAGCACCAATAGGAAAGGGGTTTATCACCAATAAACATGTAATAGACAAGCAAGAATTGTATAGTTGTGTAAATACTAAATTGTAATATAATAACCCTCAACATACATAAATGACAAATGACAACAATGATCTAATGACATTTCTTGATTTCAAGTTTTCCATTAGTAATTTGCAAATATCTCAGACATCGTTATACTGGGCATGCTCATATGGAAGTACAGGGAAAAGTTCACATGCAATTCAACATCACTAATCGGGTCCTTATTATTTCATCAAAGAATCAGATCATCGAATGGAATTTTGGATGGCACTTTATTGAACATGCTGTTCGTCGAACCATTCTGACTGAGATCGCATTACAACGGGGGTTTGGAAATTTGCCCTTTCCCCACTGTAGTGTGATCTCTGAGTTGGTATATATAATTAGTGGGGGGGGTTTGATGAATGGCATATCCAATGAAATTCCGTTCTATTACCCGATTCTTCTATGTAGTAATATAGACTCCACCAATACTAAGACAAAGTTGTAACAGAGGACCAGTCACAGTTTCTTATGGTCTTGCATCATGCCAGGCAGTAAGAAATGTTTTATGGAAGCCCTCATTTGCCATCAAGATGTATAGTGTGACAAAAATAATTGCAGTAATAAAGAAATATCTGGATCAGGACATGCCATGCAGAGCATAATTATTTTGGAAATAGGTAATTCCTGGTAACAATGAATGGTGTAATAAATATTTATGTCATGTCATTTTCAAATACGTGCCAGGACAGATATCAGAGAGGTGCATACCAATAATGGATGCCAAAGAAATATGCATCTCAGTTGTCTTATGAAGAACTCCTTTTGAAGGGCTTATAGCACTTTCCTATAATAAGGGGAATTGATGCCCTACCTTGCAAAAAAGTAGCCTGAAAAATATGGCCCTCAGAATGTGTTTAACTGTTGTCTGTATGTAAGCCACTGCTGTCTGACAGACAGATGTTATCAGATTCAAACCTCTGTTTAGGATACTAGATTCTCGACAGACTTCTGTATTGACTGCTTGTGCCACAGGAGATAGCAATGGAAGCTGTCACAAATATCTGAAATCAATGTGTGCAGTAAGAAAGGAGTTATGCGTGTAATAGGAACACTCTGATGTAGTGATCAGTGAGCAGTACAATATCAGTGTTTCTTTGCCAAGAAATCTGTTTCCGTTATGTCGTACTCACACTGTCCCAGACTTGAACCACATTCTATCAATGTAGGTATGCTATGTAAGTTACTCTCTCCATACAGAACTAATCATCCTCTCCGATCTACTGAGAAATCCCTCCTCTGCATCTCTAAAGCTAACAACAACTCTGGGAAAGTTCTTTTTTTCAATTGCCATAGCTAGATCCTGGAATACCTCCCCCTTCTCTGACCTCTGCCCCCACTAACACACATTTCAAAAATGCTCTCAAATCGTATCTTATGAATACATGACTATGTCCATGCATCACATGAATCTCACAATCTCAGCACACTTTACACCTTACTTCCTGCTATTTCTACTGTATATATGCTACAGTTAGGTATCTTACTGTCAACTTGAAATTGCATATGTCATGTCTAATCATATGATTTTATTCTTTTATCCTATCTCACTAATCAATGTTAAAGCTTGGATGTATGAGACTATCTTTGTAAATTTACCGACTTACTGCTGATGTATAGTTTATTGTTTAGATGTATTGTTTATTGTTTAGACTGGATTATATGAGACTTTATATGTCTGTACTTACCTCAATTATCACTGTTATATGATTGTTTGTATTACCATGTTGATGTTGATCTAATTGTGGAGCTTTTCTCCCCGAGCCTCCACTGTAAATGGACCTGTGTCAAGTCAGACTATCCAGGTAAACAAATGTAAAATAAAATAAATAAATAAAATAAAATAAAATAAAAAATAAGTTAGCACTCAATGCATGTGCCAGAGGAGCACTCACAGCACAACATGCCATGAATAAACATTTCACTGCCATGCAATCACAACTAGTGATAATATATCACTGTCCATCATAAAACAGGATATGACTAACTATATACACTGATGCTTGTGGAACATCAGCACATTTACATAACACTGCCCCTTTGAGGAATTGATCAGCAAACTATGTGCCACTATCAATTAAGGACATGTGGATGAACCACAACTGTCACAGTGAAAGTATTAACACAAGTGTGACACTCATCCCATACGAACTCATTACATCATATGTATGTGTCATAAACAATCTCATTGAGACAAAAAGGATGGGGGAGGCCTTTCCTACTGTGAATGCACACATTATAATTGTGGTGGATGTCATTCATGTATTACAGTATAAGGCCCAACAATACTAACAGTCATTGAATATGGATGTTTAACACCTGAGCATTTGACAGCAAAAAAGACATGGTATTGTAAAGAATGAATTTGCCACGATAAAAGTGGCACTACAGTTGTGAGACATGTCAGTATGTCAAGGCATTACATCATGTTATTTCTGCAAGAGATATATGTGCCTGTAATTATTGTTCTTAGGCAACAACATACAGAATGTTGTCTCATTCCCTTGTGCCAGAGGATAATGCTGATTACATATGTTATGAAAGGAAGAGTTAATCACATGTCAGCATTACTCTGAATAAAAGCATTGCTATGTCTGAAATTATCATAAATTTTTGTAAGAGGAATCAACGTCTATACATGTGCACAGCAGATGTGTTTGACAAGAGTGTTAGTTGGTGACATGTACAGTCACAATAAGACTGACACAATATAATCTGAGTAGTAATTGATGGATTTCAACTACCTAAGATCACAAGCTACAGATTAGTGCCTGAATCATAGGCACCACATGACATATTGTGGTATAACAGTGACAGTGCACAGTTAAATGGTTGACATCACCACTGTTAATTAGCTGGATGGTTATGCTAAAAAGAGGTCGAAGGGCATAATAACACTATACAGCTACTCATCATATATGTATTTGAAGAATAGTATACACAGTATGAGACTGAAAGACATACAGCTGGTCTCAAACATCCTACCTATATAGTTACACAGTGTACAAAGCACAGTATCAAAGTCATGCACCACAGGAGAAGTCTACACTGCAACTGTAAGATTCTGCATTGTTGTAATGATTAAGGAAAAAGCCAGGAAGGTCAATGGATTGATTCAAATTGTGTTCTGAATAAACTTTAGGTAGAAAGGATGGGTTGGTTCTCAGAGAAACTCTATCTTTGTGAAAAACTAGGTATGGAGGGCGAACATATAGTGCATGAAGTTCTGAGACATGTCTGGCAGACGTAATAGCAACTAAGAAAAGAGTTTTCCGAAAGAGAAATTTCAAGAAACATGATGCTGCTGGTTCAAAGGGTGGCAGTATCAAGGAGGCCAGAACCAAATTGAGATCTCAAGGTGGAAGGGCTGTTTTACTGGTGGTCTAAGTAGAGATGTACCTCTCATGAAGGCCTTGCAGTGTCTGTGAGACATTATGCTGGAGTTAGAAACTCTGACATGAAAATTTGAAATGGCAGCTAATTGTACTCTGATGGTAGCAGCTGCTGCTCCAGAATGAAACAGTTCTGCTAAGAAATCCAAAATCTCGTGTTTGGGAGCTGTAAAGGGATCTAAATTTCTAGATTTTGCCCAGTAAGAGAATCTTTTCCATTTGCTAGCATAGACTTTCCTTGTATTTGTCTTATGGGAGGAAACAATAATATCACGCACTGCTGGGGAAATATTGGGGAGCCTGGCTAGGATTGGAAGTGGAGTAACCAAGCTGTGAACTTGAGAGATTGGAGGGATTGTGGTAGCCTGCCTGATTGGTGAATCAAGAGGTCCGGTACTCGGTCCAGAATCCAAGGCTTGGCTAGAAGGTGGGGTGAAGGAATGGAAACCAAATCTGTCAAGGCCAATAGGGGGCAATGAGGATCATTTTACAACCCAATGATTTTGCTTTCTGAATGACTTTTGGAATTAGGGGAAAGGGGGGAATGCATAAAGGAGTCCCAGAGGCCAATCGTGGACTATAGCATCCCTGGGTGTCTGACCTGGAGGAGGAACAATGGAGAAGTAGCTGCTGCATTTGTTGTTGAGAGGAGAGGCAAAGAGATCACAGCAAGGGTTGCCCCATTTGCAGAAAATAAGATCCACAATTTCCTGTTTCAGAGGCCACTCATGAGGCATGAGGATTGCCCTGCTGAGTCTGTCCGCTATTACATTGGATGTCCTAGGGATATGCGTTGCTATCAGGAAATGTTGGGAGGAAATCACCCATTGCCACCATCTGAGGGCCTCTCGGCACAAGGGGTAAGACCTGGTTCTGCCCTGTTTGTTGATGTACCAAACCACTGAGATATTGTCCATCTGTATTGCAATAGTTCCAGCAGGGAGAGAGCCCTGAAGCTAGGAGCACTGCTCTCATCTCCAGGATGTTGATGTGCAAGTGGTACTCGTGAGGTTGCCAAGTGCCTTGGGCTGTCTTCCCTAGATAATGCCCCCTCATCCTATCAGGGAAGCATCCGTGGTCACTGTGGTGACTGGATGGGGTTCCATGAAAGGTCTGCCCTGAGTAACTAGTGGGGAGACCATCCACTAGGAAAGGTGTCTTTTGCAAGATTCCATAATTAGCATCATGTGAGACATGGGTAATTCCTGGAAGGACCATTGTGTGAAAAGAAGCCACTGAAGGATTCTCATGTGAAAGCGTGCTAAGGGAACTAGAAGAATGGCCACTGCCATGGACCCTAGAGCTTGAAGAACATATTTAACTTGAATTCTTTTTCTCCTCAGGAGAAGTGACACCTGTTTTCGAATAATGGAAACTCTTTCCTGAGGCAATTTTATAATCATTTTTCTTGTGTTTAGCTCTGCTCCTATGTATGTAATATGTTGACAGGACAACAAGGCAGATTTTTCAAAGTTTATTGTGATGCCTAGTTGAGCACAGGATGTGATGGTATAATCTCGTGCCTCTATAAGTTCTTGCCTGGTGGTAGCAGTGAGGAGCCAGTCATCCAGATAAGGAAACACCTGGAATCCTAGATGTCTCAGGTGAGCATTGACTACTGCTATGCATTTGATGAACACCCTGGGGGCTGTAGTGAGACCAAAGGGCAGAGCTCTGAATTGGTAATGACTGGCCCCTAGCCAGAAGCGTAGAAATCTCCTGGACCATCTGTCCATTTTTATATGATAGTATGCGTCCTGAAGATCTATGGAGCACATCCAATTGTTCTGACCCAGAAAGGGGAAAATGGACTGCAGTGTTACCATCTGGAACTTTTCTTTCTGTACAGATTTGTTTAACCTACTGAGATCCAGAATTGGTCTCCAGTCCCCTGTCTTTTTGGGCACTAAAAAGAATCTTGAGTAAGTTCTGGATCCTACTTGGTCTGCGGGGACTTCCTGGATGGCTCTTTTTTCTAGCAGTCTTGAAACTTCTGTGACTGCCTGATCCCTTAGATTGGGTGGAACATCTGGGATAGATATTTTGAAACAAAAGGGGGTTGATGAAAGGGAATCTTGTAACCTCTGGTTATAATGGCTAGTACCCATTTGTCTTTTGTAATATTTTGCCAGGCGATTGGGTACAATGAAAGCCTTCTCCCGACTGCCTCCAGAGTTGAGCAGTCGGGCATCCCTTCAGGGATGTTGATAGGGTTTGGAAGAGAACGTATCTCTGTCACCCTGATTTTGTGGACCCCTTCTGCCACGAGGGTGGCGTCTGCCATTGTTATTATTTCATGCTCTGCCCCTGGGAATAAATCACCACATGCATCAGGTAAGGGTCCCTGGGATTTTCAAAACCACATCTTTCCACCCTTCTGACCCTTTGGGTATGGTCTGGTAGGAGTGGAAAAATGGACTCCGACATCAGAGAGCATCTTGCCTTCCGGCTGGCACCTGGTAAGCGTGTCTTTCACCTGAGGCCCAAAGAAAGAGGAGCCATCAAAGGGGGTATTGGTGAAGGATGCTCTGAAAGGTTCCAGAAACTGACACAGCCACAGCCAAGAATGTCTCCTAAGAGCCACTCCTGCTCCTGCAGCTCTACTCGCTCCATCGGCTGCACACGAAATAAGCCTCATGGAGGAGTTGACTATTGAATTAAGAGTCGTTAGCTGGGTAGCTACCTTGGCTGAAGCTCCCTCAGCTGTGGGATCTTGTAGGGTATCTCCAAGCTCGTTTAGGAGATCCCTATGAAGCCTAGTAAAATGGGAAAGATAGTTCAGGGACCTAAGGGAGAAGGTCGCTGAAGAAAACATCTGCTTCTCATATCTGTCCATCGTACCAGAGTCTTTATTCAGTGGATGGACAGATGACGAGGTTTTAGCTAACTTTCTCTTTGTGGCTGCTGATACCACCATGGCATCAACTGGAACAATTTTAGTTAAGAATTGTTTGTCTTGGGAAGCTGTAATGAATTTATTGGGTCTCCTCGGGACAGCTTCCATGGAATCTGGAGCTGACCAAGCCTTTCAAGACACTACAGACATGAGTGGATCAAAAGGTGGCGACACCCAGGAGGTGGAAGGTCAGGAACCAAATGCGTCCAGATATACTGACTCATCCTCGGAGGAGCTATGGAAGTCCATCTATGCCTCTGCCTGAGAATCTCAAGGACATCCGAAAAGGGAACATCTTCAGAGGGGGACCTTGGGGGGACCTCTGATTTATCCAGGTCTGTATCTGAGGTGACAGACTGAGGGGAGTCTTGCTGCTTCCTCTTGCACTTTTTCTTCTGGAAAGCCTGCTCAGAATGCTCTGGGGAGGTTTTGGAAGAAGAGGTTTCACCCAATGGGGTGTCCTGGGGCAAAGGTTCCCTACGCTTTGGAGCTGGAGGAGGAGCAGAGGTTGTTACAGGCACCGAGGGGGATGGAGCTGATAGTGGAGCCATCTGTGGGGACAGCAGTCTCTGCATGACCTCAAAGGCACCGCGATCTTGACACAAGGAGGGCTCCAGCTCCAAAGAGACAGGAATCCCACCCTGCACCGAGGGTGACAGCTCTGAGGCCGATGTGGGAGCTGAGCTCAACTGAGCCGATGCTCCGAGAGGGAGAGCAGGGTGGGACAAGGGTCCGATGCCACTTCCTCACTCGGAGCCGATGAGAGAGCTTTGGCACCCAGATGCCTTGATGGGAGGAAGAACCGAGGTAATTGGAGCCAATGTCAGAGCTGAAGAAGATGTCATCATAGCTGAAGGAACCACTATCAGAGCGTCCATGGACTCTGGCTCCGAACTAAGCATAGTCGGAGGAGGAATCGAAACTGAAGCGGATAGAGCCAAAGCCTGTTGAGGCGGGCTCAAAAGCATTTTAGCAAGGGCCTGTGACTTCAGCAACCTACTGACCACTCTCTCCACATTTTGATCCATAACCTCTTGGATTGAGAGTAGTAGGAAGATGAGCGATGACTAGACTTACTTTGAAGTAAGGGTGATTGTGGCACCAAGCATATCTGCTCCAATGAAGGAGACCTCACTTGTTTGTGGCTCTGAGACAGCACCGAAGTAGCAATTGGAGCTGACGGAGGGGTAGTCATGTCAGTGCCAGATGGTGCCGACACACTTGGTTTGTCAAGCTCACAGTTCGGTTCCGAACATGGAGCTGATGGCTTGACTGGTTTCAAAGGTTTCACTGGCTAAGATGCTTTAGCCGGAGAATCCTGTTTTAACAATCCACAGAGGATAAACTTGTTTTTCCGCTCCTGCAGGACCCTTGGACTAAAAGCATGAGGTGCAGAGCCCCCAAGCAGTAAACACAACTAGTGTGCCCATCTGTCAGAGACATCTTCTGACAGCATGAGTCACACTTTCTAAAACCAGACAAACTACAATAGTAACTAAAAATTAATAAAGACCTTAAAGGAGAGCCTCTAACTTAAATGGCTTAATTAAGGGGGGGGGGGACTCTCTAAGTTAAATGAGTTCAGGGAATAACAGAAGGCCTAGCAACTAAGGGGTGATGGCCAGCATAGAACAAAAAAACACAGCAAGGATAAGATAAGGAGTTTACAATAAAATAAACTTACAAAATACTACAAGAGAGAATATATATATATATATATATATATATATATATATATATATATATATATATATATATATATATATATATATATATATCAAATTTTAAGCAGAATATTTGAGTTTAATAGAGAAAAAAATATATATACTAAGCCTGAGCCAGTATTGATCGCAACCTCGCAGCTAAAGCAGCAAACGAGATCTGGGTAGCTGACGCTGGGCATTCTGGGATAAGGAGTAGCCTCGAGCAAGTAAAGAGCTCACGAGCTGTAGTAAGTGGCTGAGTCAGAGATGAGGATCGTCTCCGAACCCATCCAGCAAGAATGAAGGTAAGATTGGACAAAAACTCTCAGGTGTGGTGTGTGATTGTGCCCTGTGATATGTAATAGAATAGCTCCTCACCATTGGTTGGACTCATGATTCTGGCCCTTCTTATACATCATGTATGGCATGGACTCCAGTTATCAAATCAAGGAAAAGATTCCTGGCAGGGACATCTTAGACTGGGTAAAAATCACTGACCATGTTTTTCATGAAACAGGATTTGTAAAACTTATAGCATAGATGTCACCAGGCTGAGTGTTAGTGACTAATATTTACAGTCTATGTAATAAAGATTTCACTTTTGAAGAACAATAAAAATCTCAGAATATGGATACTATCTATTGTGACACTGATCTGATAAAAAGGCTTTCTATGGTGTCTGGTTATTGAAGGTTTTGCTGCCCACTTTGGTAACGAGCAGTCAATGATGGGATGTTAGGATGGGGTGATAATGCATTTTATCGATCATATTCAAGTTTGTGGAACATAAATTCTTTACAGTGCCACTAATTTGGTTAATGCTATACTTATTAGTTTCAGATTGGATCAGATACTACTGCCAATCAGACACTAAAAATGTCATACATATGCACAGCTGTTGCTGGTAAAGAAATGGGCAGCTATGGACCTTCCCTACACCCATCCTGCACATCCCGAGCTGGTTTCCCTACTGTCTTTCCCTCTTTGTGTCCCCTTTTTCACCACTTTCCTATCTCCCCATTTTCTTTTCTTTAAAAGAAATTAGCGCGGGGGTTAGCGGGAGTAAGCACTTTTAAGCAGTAGTTAGCAGGGGTGCACGGGTGTGAGCTTGTGTGCGCTTAGCTAAGGATTGCTAAGCATCACGCAATCCCATGCAAACCCGCTTACAACCACTTAAAAGTGCCTTAGTCACTCTGTATGACAAGGCCCTTGTGCTGCTCAGCAGCAAAATAAAATACCCTTGTCAGTCTCGAACCCGGGACCTTGGACACACCAGTCTGCATGAAGTACCACTACACCACAGCAGATATACAATAACTCAGTGCTGAAAGCAATATATCATGCATTACCATGAGTGAATGTAAAGGGAAAATAGGAATGGCATAACACAAATCTTGTTCTGTGGGCCTTAACCAGCAGGTGTTGTGGAATTGTGTTGAATCTCATTGAAGGACAAATGTCAGTAAGTGAGAGTAGACACAGCTTGTACGTCAGAAAATGTGTAGTAATACATATGCTCTGAATCCCCCAAAGTCTGAACTGCAAAATGTCTGAACTATATCACAGGTGTAACCCAGTTATATGTACCTTTCCCTGAGGCTGTTCAAATATATATGTGAGAGTATCTGAGGCCTGGAAGAGTCAGAAACACACAGGCATATCAGCCTGTCTGCTGTTACACACTCTGCAAATAGTTGTAGAATGAATCCCACAAGCATGCCTTTATGTAGAAGTACAACACAGAAATATCAAAGGATGTAGCCATGTACTGCTAGCAACCACCTGTGACAATGCCATTGTTCAGGTGCTGAAAAGACTGCTGTGGTGCACAGTCAAAGAATACTAGGCTGACCTCTGTCTACCATCTGGATATGTCCACAGGTGGGAGCTACTCAGACAGACTACAAGCCTTCATAGACTTACAGGTACACAGCAACTCTGCATGTTCAGTGAGATAAACATCACACGATAATAAATAATGCACTCTGCAGTTGTAAAGAAATGGGAAGCTATGGACCTTCTCCACACCCATCGTGTACATCCCAAGCTGGTTTCCCTACTGTCTTCCCCTCTTTGTGCACCCTTTATCACCACATTGCTATCTCCCCATTTACTTTTCTGTCAAAGACATGAGCGCGGGGGTTACCGGGAGTGAGCACTTGTAAACAGTAGTAAGCGGGTTTGCACCAGTATGCGCATGTGTGTGCTTAGCTTAGCATTGCTAAGATATGATAAGCTATGCCAAGCTTAGCTTAGTATTGCTAACATAAAAAGAGCTAAGCTAAGCTTAGCTTAATATTGCTAAAATACAATAAGCTAAGCTAAGCGTAGCTTAGCTTCGCTAAGTGTCACACAAACCCACGCAAACCCGCTCACAACTGCTTAAAAGTGCCTTAGTCACTCTGTATGACAAGGCCCTTGTGCTGCTCAACAGCAAAATAAAATACCCTTGTCAGTCTCAAACCCCACATCTTAGACTCATCAGACTGTATGATGTACCACTAAGCCACAGCAGATATACAATAACTCGTTGCTGAAAGGAATATAACATGCATTACAAGGAGTGAATGTAAAGGGAAAATAGGAAAGCATAGGAATACATTGCAATAAAGAAATATAACATGCATTACAAGGAGTGAATGTAAAGGGAAAATAGGAACACCATAGGAATACATTGCAATAACTACTGCTCTATGCCAGTTAATTCCCTAATCCCAAAATAAAGTACATACTCCCATGTATCCAGTGTTAGCATTAGGAGGTGTGAGTAAACTTACACACTGAGAAGAGTGTACCGGAAGAAGCAACAGTCAGGTTTCAGTACAACATGCATTTCACTGGCTACAACCCAACCTCAGATATGAGACATATACCAACCTTCTGACTGACACAAAAGTGTCCACAGCAAATAAGCATGATCTCCACCTTGCTAAACTGAAAGTCCAACGCCTACCTAACCTATCATTTTATAGCAGTGTCCTGAAATCATAGTGAGAACTGCAATTACCACACAGCAGGCTGCATGCAATTACTAAATGGTGGGCACCAATTAGTGCAGAGGCCATCACATGCACATGTTCAGGTACCTACAAAAGCAGCCTGTACTTGCTGTCCACACATGCAATAATATTATTGCAGCAACTGGAGAGAGAGAGAGAGAGAGAGAGCGAGAGAGAGAGACAGACAGACAGACAAACAAACAAACAAACAGAGGCATTTGGAGACACCAACCAGAATAAAAATAATAGAGGCAGTTGGAGAAACCAACCCAAAAAAATAACACAAACAGAGGCAGTTGGAGACACCGACCAGAATAAAAAAAAAAAACAGAGGCAGTTGGAGACACCAACCAACAAAAAACAAATGTCAACAGGTACAACAGACAGAGGTGAGAAATACAAAGGTAAGGTATGCAACAGAGATGTATTTGCTGGCATCCGAATGATGTGTCTGAAGGGTACTCTACATACTGTGAACCCTCCATATGTGGTAGCGGTCCGTATCTATATGTATATGCAGATGTGCATAGGGCAAGGGACATACTGCAACTGTTAGTGAAGGCTGGACATATATATGTATTTGAAGGTTGCTATGTGCACATATCTATGTAGGTTGTAGTGTGTGGCATTGAAAACAGCAAGCAGTGCAGGTATATGTCATGTGGTGGTTAAATGCTGTGGGACTGAGTTACAGCCAGTGAGGTCTGCTACAGCTATACGGCGTGAGGACAGCGAAATGCATTCTGCACAACACTGTGCAATAATATTACATAATTGTATGTCTCACAACTGTTTCATAATTGATATTCTCACCATGTAAGTTGGGCAGTATATGTGCCTATATGTGCATGTATATGTACAGCAATGGATGTTTACAAGTATGTGTGTATATATATATATATATATATATATATATATATATATATATATATATGTGTATATATATATATATATATATATATATATATATATATATGTATATATATATATATATATATATATATGTAGATATATATATATATATATATATATATATATATATATATATATATATATATATATATATGTATATATATATATATATATATAGATATATAGATATATTCAGATGTATATGGACAGCACAGTATGGTGTATGTTCACATTCCCTGGTAACACTGTCTTGTGTGTTTCCTGTAGTCTGCACAGATCACATACCTCAGGCATAGGTATCTGTAAGTAGGGGCACACAGTACTGTAAGGTACACAGGAAATGCTCATCTGTGTCAGCATACATTTGTGTGTTGTATTAATGTCTGATGTGTGTGTAATGATGCCTGTACCATGTCCGCAATCACATGTGTGTTGCAGGGTTTGAGTGTGTACCTAGCAACATGTATACTCTGTTACAGCAGTATGACAGCTATATTAACAACTGTGCACATATGTTAGGTAAAAGTATGGCATCAATGACTAGGGTGGGTTACTGGTTATACTGTAACTGTACTTCACATACATTGCAATGGATGACATATTTCTTCATGCATTAGCTTGATATGTACCCCCGTGGCAAGGCTGTGCATTGGATCCCAAACACTGTGCCGAGTACAGGTGTATACTGGTTTGTTATATGGAGTGTGGCAGGCACTGTCAGCCAGTTGTGGGCTGAGCACTGATATGTGGTATTGAATGTGTGTATCCTCTGACAGATGAACAGATGCTATATATGGCAGTTAACTGATATCTGTACTGTATAATATTAAGTGTGCCACATGACTTGCTCACACATATCATTTACTTGTCTTCCAGGCTAATGGCTCATCAAAGGAATCCTTGCTATACAGCTGCAGAGGAACAGGAAATCCACCACAGCCTGGTTCAGCACTATACCCTGCTGTTTTCCAGGGCCAGCCAGCACCAGCAGGAGCGTACTGCACTGTGGCAAGATCTTGTTCGTCGGGTAAATGACATAGGTATGCATAAAAGGACATATGAGCAGGTACGCCATCACTGCCGTGATTTAATTAGACATGTCCAGCGACGTGCGTCTGATATCCATAGACAACAGCTTGCCACAGGTGGTGGGGTGGCCATACATCCCCCCTCACCTGAGTGGAGGAACTGCTCCTAAGTGTGGTGGATCCTGGCCTACAGCAGCAACAACATCACACATGTGTCATCATGGAGGCCGGAGCCACCCAGCATGGTGACATGGAGCGTGCAGGTAACATGCCATAGCTGTAGACTACTGTTACCTGTATTGTTAGATTATGCATATGTGAGATGTGTACTGTGTTTAGCAGTTGTGCTGCCTATTGTGTGCAATACTGATATTGTGAATAGTATCTGTGCACCTATGCCTGTTGTTCTACTGTAGTTTAGCACACTCACAGTAGCAATGCCACAGTTGTGGCCACTGACAAACTGTGTCCTATTCTTGTAGGTCCCTCTGGTGTGACAGCAGGGCAGACGACACATGCTGGTGAGTGTGTTAACACGTTAAAATTGGTATTGAAATGTGCATGTCATAGGTGAGGTGTAGGCCATGTACACATAACACACCTATGCATAATGCATGCTGTGCATGTTTGCTGTGAGAAGTTAAACATTTCATAAAGTCAGTAGCTGTCTCAATCACATGCAATGCACAGAGCATCAGACACAAATGTGGCAACACTGTACTGCACATTGGATAGGCATAGTTGACACACATGTACACAACATAACACGTTTGTCATATGCAGTACACGTCAACATGCTACACATGTTGTAACCGGACACCCACTGCCAGGCCACACTTCAGTATCCCACATGTCATCCACACATCACATATATTATACCTATGGGGTAAGGGCCTAGCATGGGGCTGTGCAACACTCTTCAACACATAACACAGTCATGTTAGGCAATGCTCCCTATTGGGCACCTCACACAACCTTGTGCAACATGGCTGTGTAACTGTGTACTTAGCCATGGCACTGCGGTTCAGGTACAGCATGCTAGGCAGTGGTCTAGCACACTTTAGTGGCCTTGAGTGACCACATGATGCATGATGATGATGGCTAATGGTACTACACCCCATACAGTTACAATGGCCATGTCCAGGATTGGTATTCCATCACATACACATGCACCACTCATCCCGTGTGTGTACATAGCATGCATGTGCTACACCTGTGTCCACAATTATCTGCTACAGACACAGACACTGCAATCAGACATGGAAATCCATGAGACACACAGATAACACATGCAGCCATGGTATGTATACCTGTGAGTGATGGTGCACAGGACATTGCAGAGCTTATAATACTTGCACAGAAATGTCATGTCCTTGTACACATTGAGTTCCAGGGTGTAGGCAATCACTGAACATGTACACACATGCACCACAGCCATGTACACTGTCATTAACTATGGCTGTCTACACTCACACTGCATGGACTTGATCAACACTTATTCTGCATGCTGACACGTGTGACGCTACTGTTTGTCTTGTGATACTGTCACCCACCTTCAACCACTATTGAGTATGTTTTGGATTCCTGTTGTGTGTGTGTATCTGCTGTAGTGAGGAGTGTGCATGTGTGCATGTGTGCATGTGTTCATGTGTTCATGTATTCATGTGTGCATGTGTGCATGTGTTCATGTGTTCATGTGTGCTTGTGTTCATGTGTTCATGTGTGCATGTGTGCATGTGCAGACCGTAAAGTGTGTTTCCTGTCTTCCTCTCACAGGTGCTGGGGTTGGCGAAACCAGCAGGCGACCTGAAGCCACTGCCACGGATAGTGGTGATGATGACACATGTATTGTGGCACATGGATATTTGACAGGGTCTGTCATTGGTCCACCAATCGACAGTACACAGCGTTCAACCCCATCTATGCGCACACTCATACTGCCATTATATCCCTCACCACCAATGGCCATAGGCGAGGGACAGCATACAGTTGGCATTGACCAGGAGAGTTTGGTACCCATGGCACTTGCATCCCCTCACAACAGCCATAGCCATAGACCCAGAATGGTACCACATAGGCGGAGGTCCAGGGGTTCTCGGGGGAGCACCACTGGTCGTATTGCCCGTGGCAGGCGTGCCCGCACAGGTCTTACGACGACCACTATGTTCCGGGCTGTAATGCAGGCTCAGGCACGTATGGAACGGTACACCAGGCAGGGACATAGGGTGCAGAGGGCACATTACACTGCTATCAATGACAGCATCTATGACCTTACCCGTGCCATCCAGACTTACACCGAGGTAACATTGATAGACATTGGGGGGAGACAATAGATGCCCTCCACAACATGTCTTCCTTGAGCCAGAACCGTGCAGGACGGTTGTGATGTCGACGTGGATGCATGCCAGCAACAGCTGGCAGTGGTCGCGTATGGCCCACAGTTCACAGCCGCTCCCGTAGTAGCAGTACCAGCCCCAGCAATGCTGGTGCTGGCCTGTCCATTGACCGTCCCAGCAGACCCCGTGCACGTGGCTCTGGCCAGTCCCAGCAGGGACATGGGTCCAGTCGTCATGCCTCTGCCTCTGATGACAGTGCCCACTCAGGGTTGGTACCCGATACTGTCCGTAGCACCCCTGCCAGGCACAGGTACTGTGTCCATGGCCGGAGACAGTGATCTGTACAGCCTAGCAGGTACAGTCTGTGGCTGTCCCACAAACCACCATATATGGCAGCCACATGGTGGAGCTGTGTGCATGCAGACACGCACACATTAAGCAAACAACTAGGGCTCACACATACACACACACATTACATCAACATTGGCCCAAGCTGTACTGTTGTCCCTCATACACACACACACACACACACACACACACACACACACACACACACACACACACACACAGACATGTCGATTGTATGGGTCAATGTCAGGCTCTGGCAAACAACAAAATGCCCTGTGCATATGATGATACCTGTGCTGCCTCCTGTCATCTGCATTATTGACGGAGGGACAGGCTAACATGGTGCTGATACACAGGGTGACACTATAGCAGTGTAGCAATGATAGCAAGTTGTCAACAAGGAAGTGTAACTACATCCTTGTAGGTATATCTGAGCAGACATTATGCATCAAAGCTCTGATTGTCAATGTAGCATTGTTTACACCACTGTTAGGTCTGAGTATGTGTTATCCACTCATGTGCCACTTGGCTGATGTGTGATGTGTTGCCAGCATGTGTTAGTGAGTGGACAGTATGTGTGTGATGTGTGCAGTACAGATTAGCAAGTGTACATCTGTGAACATGGTGGGTGCGCACTGTCTGGATGTACGTGCATAGTGGACACATGGGACGTGTGGCATACCCTGTTGTACACATTGTTAACATCTCATAGCATCTTTCAATGGCCAGTATGCATTCTACTACAGTTATGTACTAACATGGGTAGACGTGTGTATGACATGGGTTGACACTATGCTGTGGGTGATACTGTTAATATCTGTCAATGATTTGCGGTCTGGTAGTATACACAACCTCAACAGCATGACTATAAGCAATTATTGGATGATGTCCTGACAAATGACACACAGTAGTAGGGAACCCAGTATCAATTGGATCCTTACGGTGCTACACTATAACACTAACCAGTGGTAATGACCGCCACCCATTACTGTGACCACACCTGTGTGTCATATAGCCCCCTTAGGTACATGCAGACACACTAGGGATGTGTCCATCCAAATCTGGGAATGCATGGATTGGCCTACAATGCATTCCCTGGATGGGATGCATATCCTACACAAGGGTGTCATACAGACAGATACCTGTTGTCTGATACATGCTGTAAAGCAGTAAGCCGACTATGGCATAGTCATCCTCATGTACTATACATACTATCCCGTCAGTACCACACAGGTGGTAGCCCTCAGCATGTATGCTGGGTACCATTGTGTACATACAGACCCATGTTATGTCATGTGTCCCTTGATATCCACATATCCATAGGTATTGTGGAGTCCCAAGGTGTATCACATAAGACATTAGAGGCCTGAATGCATATCCACAAGGTAGTTGTACATCTATAAAGACTGTCCATTCTTGGCAGACTTTGTTGTGTATGACCATGTCTGACATATACCCCAGGCATATACCCTCGCTCACACTATTCTTAAGTAACTGTCATGGGTGTGTGTGCCACAGATGACCTTGGCCACATAACACGGCAGTGGACAGCCATGTCACATACATACATATGTGACCTACGATCTGAGAAGCAGCGGCACAACCTGTCAATGGAAACAAATGTATTCATGTAGTATGCAGGCTTCACACCTATGCTCTGATTGAGGGGATATGTACACATATATATTTGCCATGCAGATACCTGATGTGTGCAATGCACTTACTGTTGTCATCATACTATGTCATACCATGGTAAAAGCAAAACCCACACCGCATTGACAAACAGTGTAACACACAGTCAGCATTTGCAGGATTCAAACCCCTACCTAACTGTGTTATGATACTAGAGAGAGACGCATTAACACAGTGCATTATTTGCTTTACTGGCTGGTTTCCCTTCTCCTGCTGTATTTGTAGGATGGTGACATCATCAAACTTTCCAAAGAGGAATGTACCTCTTTTAGTGTGTTTTCACAGTCTCCAAAAAGGACACTCCTTTCAAAGACAATTGCACACATACACACACCCCCCACCCACACACACACTGTTTGCAGGATTCAAATCCCTACCTATGTTATGATACTAGAAAAAGACGCATTAACACGGCGCGCTATTTGCTTTACTGGCTGGTTTCCCTTCTCCTGCTGTATTTGTAGGATGGTGACATCATCAGACTTTCCAAAGAGGAATGTACCTCTTTTAGTGTGTTTTCACAGTCTCCAAAAAGGACACTCCTTTCAAAGACAATTGCACACATACACACACCCCACCACACACACACACACACTGTTTGCAGGATTCAAACCCCTACCTAACTATGTTATGACACTAGAGAAAGACACATTAACACGGCATGCTATTTGCTTCACTGGCTGGTTTTCCTTCTCCTGCTGTATTTTTAGGATGGTGACATCATCAGACTGGACATGGTGATGTGTGTACACTTTGTTTTATGCCATTCCGGGAATGGTCCATGTGGGTCAGCAGGTGTCAACAGCTTGAACAAGACCTCAGAATCCTTACCTTGTGTGATCTATCTGTGGATGCATTGACATTCCATCATATGTCAACACATATTTATGCACAGCTTGTTGGTTTTGTGGATACTACATGTGTCTGGGATGTTGATAAAGGGCTATTCAAACTCTATGTGACACATGTGTAGATGTGTTCATTGATGTATGTCCTGGGTGGCTGCCTTGCAAACAGTCTAGCATGTTTGGGAACCATGATCCGCACATGAACATACCACAGTTGGTAGGGTTGTGTGTAGGTCAGCTTCCAATAGCTCTGTTTATGACTGCAACCATGATGGACTCCATGACCTTGCAGATCAAACCTCATAGGCGTACTGGACTTGACTTCCCATGGTGTGTTGTGCACCAACACTTAAGGGGAGTGCCATATGTAGCTGTGACACATTCAACGGTTCCACATCCTGGGTAGGGGGTGAGGCTCAGCTGACTGTTCAGGTGCATGATCTGGTTGTTCTGTAGTTTGTGCATGACACATATTGGGAATCAATGTATTCCACCTGCTGCCATGCTTTTGGCAGTGGGGGTGGCTGCTCATCCATTCTACATGTGATATCTCCTGGTATGTTGATGTGGCCTGTCTGTCATGATGTTGGCATTGTTACTCAGGTACAGTTGGCCCTGACTCAGGACATATATGGGTGTACATTGATATTTATGACAATAGCTGAAGGAGGTGTCATGATTCAGTCTGGACTCCTTCTCAGCTACTCTTTACAAAACACCAACGAACATGAGCACTAATCCCTGTTATACTCTTTTACACGCTTAACACCCTACTGATCCTTTGTGATCAGGCTACAGAGTATGCCATGATAATATCCTGGCATGTCCAGGGGTCAGTTTTGTGTGTACTCTTCAGTCCAGCTGGTGGATATTGTGATATTGACACAATGTCACATCTGCCTCATGTACACAGACAACCCTCTCCTCCTCCCGACAAACTCAGATATATGTGTGAGATGCACCTATATAGACATACAGAGAGCTGAACTCTCTCGACCCATGACTGGCACAGTCTATCAGGTGGTGAAGGTAACCACACACACCACATATCAGTCTCACATATCCTCTAGCAACAGCACTCAAACCACATTAGCACACATAGACATACTCGGATGCTGCAAATGTACTCTACCTAAGCAGCAGAGACCTCCAAAGCAGACACACACACACCTGCTACCCCACTACAATACCCGCATATCACAATGTTCACAATGTCAGTGTGCCACACAGTCACTGCCCTTCGGGCTAAACAACACACCTAATACACTTGTAATAGGCGACACTTATTGTCAGACACACTGACATACCACTCACCAGCCCTAACAAGGGAATAGTCACTTTGGGCTGTCTGTTGGGTGCCAGGATCTGCCGCATAACACAGGCAGTCAGGTCACTCCAAAGCAAGTACAAGACTGGCACCATCATCGTCCATGCTGGTGTGTATAACCTCAGACGTTACTCCCTGGACCACATGACATGATACATGGAGGAACACTCTGGTCATGTAGCCCAGGCCAGTATGACCCTGACCTTGTCTAGCATGTTACACCCACCAATTATGATGTCACAGTATACGGACACACATATCACATTTAACAGTTGCCTAACACATTTGTTTCATTCGTAGGGGATATAGTGTCTGTCAGCGTATGGTGACATGCTCAGCATGCCACATAGCTTCACAATGGACAGCTTGCACCTGTCACCCTTGGACTTTGGAATGCTGGCTAAGGCTCTTGCTACCACCATAGTGCCTTTTCTAAGCAGGGCTGAGAAGACAAACCCACCTCCATAGACATTACAGGTTAAATGAACCTAAGCGTAATGCTGCTCAACAACAGTTGTGTTAACCTCATATTGTGGCCACTCAGGATTCTCCTCAGTATGGAGGATAGCAATATCTGTGCACTGACAGACACCTGGTTCAGGCTCGCTTATGCACTCCAGCATTACCAGGTTATGTTTCATACCATGCTGTCTGACAACAAGACTTGGAACAGACAACACAACTAGGGGGGGTATCCATATACATCACAGGTGCACACACCTCCAGGTTAGTAGCACTGCACAAAGCATCACAGACCATACATATACAACTACCATTGTGCAATACTGCCTTTCAGTTTGTTGTCTGCTACAGAACACACTCCCAAACTCAGGAACCACACTCGGCTTTCATGGCAACTATGGAGAATATGATGGTCTTCACAAACACCATTATATTGTGTGCCTTCATATACACAAATATTAACTGGGGATACTACTCAAACCCCGACACCCTCACCCAACAGTCGCTACAATTTGTGGACTCATATGCTATGGCACAACCAGTCAGCACAGCCACAAGGTGGAATACATATTGGACCTGATCATCACCAACATGGGGAGTCTATGTTCCACACCAGCGATATACCCCTCATTGGTAAGGTCAGAACATACATGTATCTCACAGGACATACATTACTCTCCACACACCCATCCTGGGTAATCTTGGAGAACTTCTCATGAGCCAACATCTCACTTCACCGAAGCAAGGTGGTATCCTTCAGAGATCCTGGGACAGTGGCATATACGGCTCACACTGCTGCATCCTTTACATACACATTCTATGGACATCTAGTGGACTGCATGTATCGTGCTATCCCAAATAACAACAGGACCCACTACTACAATGGCAGGGGACCTGTCTGGTATACCCCAGCCATTAATAAGCTGTGCTACGTCAGGAGGAAGCTACTACATGATAGAGCACAATCCCAGACTGTGAAGGCATCTGTGATCTGTACTACCAGACAGCTACAATCACTCATGGACTTTTCTAAGGGCCGCTTCTACCAGACAACTGCAACAGACACGTAGGACTATCACATGGCCTTCTTCAGTTTTGTCAGGAACCTGGGTGGACACTCACTGATATGCTGTGAGTTACTGCATACTGACTAAACCTACCCTGAACCCACTGGCATTACCTACATCCTGGCAAACAGGTTCAGTGCAGATGTCTCCCACCCATCCCCCCTAAGGAGCAACTATCCATCCCAACAGAGTATAACCTCCCTGACACCACACATTAACAGGTGAGTGCTGCCCTCCCCACAGTGTACATCACAGTGTCAATGTGACCAGATGGTGCCCCAGCCTGCATCCTACACGAGCATCATGACAAACACAACCCTCACATTACATCACTGTTCAATATCGGAGTTACCACAGGATATGTACCCAAGGAATGGCGTATTGCAACAGTAGTCCCACTCCACAGAGTTGGTGCCACAACGGACCACAGGCAATATTGCCCTATAAGCCTATGTAGCCTGTTCTGCAATGCTATGGAGCATATATTCATAGGACTCATACACATAGACATCAGGAACCTACAAACACTGTGTCCTACACATTTCAGCATTGTTGTGGGCAGATCTTGCCTCTTGAACCTGTTTGTATTCTTTAAATGGCTAACAGGTCCATCGACATAGGGACGGCTGTCCACACAGCCTACCTGAACCTTGCAAAACCCTTCAACACAATAACCCACTGGGCCATTATGCATAGGCTCACCAGCGTCAATATGGACACATATCTCACACAATGGATTGATACCTAGATCAGGGATAGCACCCACATGGTCAGAATTGCAGGTGCCATGTCTGACTATACACCAGTTACACATGGCATCCCACACAGCTTGGTCCTGGGACCTCTCTTGTTCAGTATATATTTGTCTTATGTACAGGCTACCACAGGGGGAATATGGCTGAACATGTTTGCACTTGACTGCAAACTGGGTGCCATGATCAACTCTCCAGCTGCCACATGCATACTCAATCAGGGTCTCACAGAGATGGATGACTGGTGCCTGAGCCATGGCCTACAGCTAAATGCCATTAGTTGCATAGTCATCCCCTTTGGGAGTAACAACATGCCCACACATTACCACATAGGTAGTACTCCATTACATACGGTAGGAGTTGTTTGGGGTTTGGGGACATGACTTGTTCGTACTGTCGCCTTTAACATTCACGTTGCCAAAGTGGTTGGACACACCTTCTATGTGGGCCGCCTTATCCCATATGGTTTCACATCTAGATCGAGTGAGGTCATTGTGCCCCTATACTCATCACATCCATGCTTGGTTACAATGCCACATTTGGGGTGTACTTTACCTGACACCTGCAGCAACTGTACTGGCCACAGAAGGTCCTCACCAAGCAGATCTAGGGACTCACACAGATGCCCTGCATAGTTCAGATGCAGTAACTCCAGCTCTGCTCAGTTGCTTACCACCTACTCAGATATGATGTGTGCCTGTTGTTTACAGATATACCCAACCCAGAATTACTGGACATGCTCCACCTCAGGATATCCAACTCTCTTAGTGCTACACACTGCAGGGATGTATACCTCAGCACAGATGTTAATAGGACATTGTGGAGGGACAGATTCTTATCCCAGAGCCTCCACTCACTACAGAATGTAATCCCAGTTTCACATAAGCAGAGCCACCCACTGACCACCTACTGGAGACATATTGACGACTGTATGGGTGATTGTATATTTACCCCTGGGATATCTTCTGTGTCACTGCTAGACAGAGGCACACTAGCCTAAACTTACATGGGCTATCTTGTGTGACCTACTATTCACACACAGTGTAGTAATCTGACAGGGTTGCGAATGCCAAACACACTCTGGCTAGGCTTGTACATGCCCTAAGGCAGATAGCCTACTATCGACCTCTGAACCTATGCTAATGTTCAAGATGCACAATGTTTATTGCTGGTACTGTTTGCAGGTCTTTATCATCTTTGCTTTACCAGTTTCCATGAACAACTTCGGTATCTGCAGAACATATTTGATTATGACAGGGTCATAGATAGATATGTGTGTTGTCATATAACTGTGTGCACAGGGCGGATTGCTGTATAGTGATAGGTTCCTGGGTTAACACATGCAACTGCCAGATATGCGTGGCCCAATGCTGTACTCAGACATGGCCTAAGTGTGTGAGCATGCCCAGTTCTGCCATTCCATGTTTTGTTGTCTGACATTTGTCTCATTTATTCAAGTGTGTAAGCATGCCCAGTGTGACCCTTCACTATGTTGCTATCTGAGGTCCACTACATTTGTTGATGTGTGTGAATATGACCAATAGTAACACTTATACTGTGTGTGTTGGAAGTCAGGTTCTGTTCTCACTGCAGGACTCACCTTTGTATCATAACTTAACAAGGATTATGCTGAGCCTGCAGGGTTTCCATGGAATACTTTGCATAGACTTATCAACATTCTGTCATACAGGTGGACCACTGCAATACTGTCTTGGTTTAGTGGTTCAGTACTTTGGCTATAGTGCACAGTATCCTGGGTTCAAGGCCCATCACTGCTTTATATTTTTATACTGAGCAGACCAGACTGCTTAAGGGCATGTTCAGCTAATATGAGCATGTTGGCTTTTGTTCAGCTATGCCCTACTTAGACTAGGCTTGTCCGACATTGCTCAATATTCACCAACATTGCTGGACATTGCCCAATATTACTGAACATTGACCACAGTTGTGCTAGTTGGTGTGTGGGATTTTATTTGCATATACTACATGGTGGTAATTGCTGTTTAGCACTGCTTTATATTTCTTAACACATGGCATTTATGCCTTAGGTGGTGCTGCAGGGCTGCCTATATCGGATGCACATACTACACTCCCTGCACATGTTTGGAAGCAGGTAGTGTCAACTTAGGCATCCCTTTTACTTTAAGTGCGAGTCGGAGAGAGGTATAATTTCCAGAGTTCCTACTGAGCCAGTGTATGTGCTATGCGTTGCCTCTTTGCCAAGGCCAAAGCATACTGGGCACGCCTCCTTCTGCCTACTGGGGCAGGCTCAGTTTGTTCCTCCTCCGAGTCACGCTCTGCCTGTGATGGCCTTGGCAATGGTGGGGGGCTGTTTGGCCCAGGCCTATGCTGGTCCTGCTGCAGCTGTTTTCGCAGGATCATATTATGTAGCATAGCACATACCATGACAATTTGGGTACATGTAATTGGTGAGTACTGCAAGGCTCCCCCAGATGTGTCCAGGCACCGGAACCATGACTTGAGCAGCCCAAACACACACTCTATTACATTACGTGTTTGTGCGTGTGCCTCATTATGGCGTTCATGTTCAGGTGTGTGTGGATTTCTGATGGGTGTCATCAGCCACGGCTCCAGTGCATAGCCAGCATCCCCCACTAGGTGACCATGTGGGATGTCCCCATTGGCAAATGTCTGGTACAGCTGTGTCAGATGCCAGATATGGGAATAATGGTAGCTTCCAGGGCAGCCTGCACACACATTCAGTATTATGCCCTGGGCATCACACATGACCTGGCAGTTGATGGAGGGGAAGCCCTTGCGGTTGAAGTAGACCCTACCCCGCTCGCCGGCTGGTGCTTTGATGTGTATGTGCGTGCAGTCTATTGCACCCACTACCTCAGGGTATTCCACTATTTGCTGGAAGAGATGCATATTGCTGGCCAATACCTCACGGGAATTGGTGAAATATACATGATCACCGACATGTGCTGACATGGTATCCAGAAACTGGTGTAGTACCCCGGATGCTGATGCCTGTGATATCCCCATCATATCAACAGTTGGTCTCTGGAAGGTACCTGTTGCTAGTATTCTTAGGCCAACACATACCTTGGTTTCCACTGGGATGGGTTCCCCTCTGTTGGTTCTGTGTGTGAGGCATACCTGCACAACTCAACAATTTGCTGCAAGAGGTCTCTGTCCACTCTATAGCGCTCCACTATCTCCAGCTCATGTAGCCCCTGGTAGGTTACCCTGGGCCTGTACACTCTACTCCGTCTCCTCACTGTGGGTTGTCCTGCAGCATTTCCATTGTCACCACCCTCAGCATGTTGCATATGTTGCCTTATAACAGCCTCTAACATTTCTTTGTCTCAGTAAAGCTTTTTCAGTTTTCACTTCTATTAGCTTACTACAGTGTCTCTTGTGAGAAACATATTGGACTGTTGTTTGCAGAGTTTTAAGTGCTAGGCTGGGCTGGGCTAGTGTACTGCCTGTGTAATTTCCTGATTCTTATTGTTTTTACCTGCTAGCTCTGCTAGTACTCCCTGGTAGCTTCCTACTATTTGTTGTGCTTACTTTTTCCTTTCTGTTTCCTCGGGGGGTGGAAGCGCCGTGCACACAAGCGCAAACACGCGCACAGCTGCTAACACGCATGCACACATGCTTACACGGACTAAAACTTGCTTATTCAGGTTAAACCACGTGCACACCAGTGCAAACACACTTACAACTCTTTAAACAGCTTATACATGCTTACTCCGGCTTAAACGCATGCACTCATGCTTACACGCACGCACACTGTCTTACTCGGGTTTACACACGCGCACACGCGAGCATACCCGCTCAACAAGAAACTTTTGTGTTATCTATGGCATACACCTTCCATTTCTTGGCTTTCCCTAGCCAACCTGTTGACACACCTCTTTCCATGATGTATAAATGACAGCTGACACATGCCAGTCTGCTCCAATGAGCTTCACTTCTTTCATACATACCCCCCTCATGATGTCACCTATCTTCTACTTTGTTACTCCCCATATCCTACTGCTACACTCCACTGACTGTCTTCATTTGCTATGTAAACTTGTGATTCACTATCCTAACACTCATTTACATAGGATTGCCTACTAATGCTTGGTTACATGTCTTAGACTGAGCTTCCCCCCTTAGCAACCACTACTCGGTGGCCATGTTGTCTTCAGCCTGCCATTCCCTTGCATTGTACATTAACAATTTCTATAAATTCAACATCTGTGGGTTTTAAGTTTTAGTATTCTGGGTTTTAGAGCGCAGCCTGTTTGCGCAGCGCTGCGCTATGCTTAAACATCTGAAATCGTCGAAAAAAATAAAATATTTTTATTTTCATATTGCATCAGGAAACATTTCCAATGGCCATATATTTGGCCATTGGCATGCTTCCTGCACTGGATGCAACCTTTATTTGGAGCTGTCATGGCTCCGTTTTGCTATTTGCAGAACGGTACTCAGTTGTCAACTGAGTACATTTCTACAAATAACACTGCTCTTACTCGGACAGGTACGGGTTTCCTGAATCACAAATCTACCTCATTTGCATGCCTTTCACCTGCAATTGAGGTAATTTGCATATCCCCGCCCTGTCTGTGTAAGAGCTGTTTAGGAGCTCTCTTACACGCCCCAACAGGCTGTTCCTGTATCGCTCGTCGGACATGATGGCTGCATGGAGTCTTACTCTACTCTTAGACTCCGTGCAAGCCATCGTGAATCCAGCCCATTATGTTTTCACTAATAAATCACGTAAGTTAGTTCTCGTATAGGGTGTTCCACTTGTGGATTATAGCTGACATCTTATTGTACTAATATATCAAACTCTGCTGATGTTGTAAAAAGCAAGGAAATGTAGTAATTTATCTGCAATTTCGGCAGTGATTCAACACAAATCAGTATTTCATTTCATACTGATATGGCAGGATTTTTTCCAGGATTAAATAAAATTTACAAGGAGCAGTGCTTATTTACAAAATTAAATGTATAAATAAAACATCTTTTGCATTAAAAACTGTATAATTTGATATCATATATGGTAAGGCATTTATACCCATGTCTAAAAGTTCATTTACATTTTCTGTGAAAGTTGCAGCAATATAGTTTAAATATATAGTTACACAGTTACTAAACAAATTAATTGCACCTTTAGTACAGTTTATCCCAAATTTCATGCACTTCCTTTGTAAAAACAGTAATCTTTATAAAGTTTTTTTTAAGTTTTTCTTAGAAAATGAATGATATATATGTAACTGTATTAAGAATAATAGATTGTTCTTTGCAAAAAAAAAATAATTCAAAATTGCCCTTCATTCTTCCTGATACATTAATGTAACCAGTGTGTAACTGACAGCACAGAAGATTAAGGCCATGCAATGTTAACAAGATACTTCTTGTGGTACAGGGTTTGATTCCTTCTGTCTTCATTTACCTCTTGCATGACATGAGCAAGTTACAGCCAAGGGCAATTAGAGATTGGGCTAGGGTCCTCAATAGTCTCCTGAACCACATGCCTAAGAACTACCTATAAACCTATGTTAATTAGGTTGAAAAATCATACAATTCTGTACCTACCTAGCTATTGGTTTGTACTGAGTTTTAAAGACGTCCAGAAAAGTGTGTTATATTTTCAAAGTTATGCACATTTCTGCTTCTTATTGCACAATTGTATTACTAAGTTTGTTTCCAGGTAAATGTGCATTACTTTTATACATTTATTTATACTAGTATATATATAATTCATATGTTGTGTTTTACACATTGTTTTTATTTTTACGTTTTATTGTTGCCCATATGTGGATACTGCCAGACATAGCAGCTTGTGTGAAATTATTTTGGGTGTGGCTTACACTGTTTATATGTCATCAGGAAGTAGAAATGATTATGACAAATATTGATTATATGTCAATAATAATGCCAACAGGTAACATAGATCTGTGTAGTGCTTACAATTCTACTATTTTATTATAGTGGAATATAAACTGTATTGTTACATTACCTTCTGTTTTTCAGTTAGACATGGGGTGCCTCCTATATAGTTGTGGTGGCAGAATAATTTCACTGGGAAAAATGTAATCCCTTTGGAAAGCATGCATGAACATGATTCTGTATTGGAAGGTTTAATGCAAAGATCATGCAAGGCAGTATGTGGATTAGTATCTAGACCTGACTGAATGTGGGTCTATATTAGTTTGCTGAAATGTAATTCCAGCAATCACCTATTCATCGACTTCATTTACTAAGGATAATGAAATAGCTACCCAAAGCACAATGGACCAACTTCTAGTTGACTTGAACCCACCCCCCCAACTATATATACCAACTCAACTCCAAGAACACACTACAGAAAAGGGCAAAGTTCTGTAGTTATAAACTAAGACAAACAGCCAAAACCAAGAAGGTGAATGAAATGATGGCAGTGAATGGACTTCACAAGGCACAATCTACTGCTGTAAAACGAGAACAAGCAGTTCAATTCATGTTAAAAACACTTTTAGTTAAGAAAACAAAAAATAAGTTAACGCTTCCGTTTAACAAGTGTTAAACTTCAAAGTTCTGTAGTTGTCTGTTGTGCTTCGGCCAGCTAATTTAGTGCCCTTAGTAAATTTAGCAAATCGCTGAAGCAATTTTCGCTGGTTACTGGTTAATGAATGTTCACTGGAATAACATTTCAGGTGACCTAATATAGTCCCACTGAATGCTGCTGCTTACCAGAGCTGCACTATAGAGTGGTGTCACGGTTGACAGGAAGATATTTTGGTACTTTTCCGTTAAACTCCTACCACACGTTTTCAGTCCCAGATCAGCGTGTCTCACCTTATTCTTCAGCGAGCTGTGCAGATCCTTCAGACCCGTGAACTTTTCAAAGTTTATTTTTCTAATAAGTTAAAATAATTTTCTTTCTACTGGTTGACTATGTGGTCTACTCTCAGCGTAGGAGAAGATGACACTACACAGAAGATATTGATTATCCATGTCAAAAAGGTACCACCTCTACACATGAAAAGGAAAGATGTAAAATAGGAAACATTAAGAACATTATACATAAAACCACACAAAAATATCCCTAATATTCAGGGCACCACCTTAGTTGAGAGGAATGTTGCAGCTGTTTTCGGCTTGCATTTTTTATACTAGGTATCAAAAGTAAAAATCCTGGCAGTCTGAAATGAACATCTCAGGATTCTGTTCAAATATTGTGTAAAACCTCAATTCCATGATTAATGCAGCAGTTGGTATTAAAAGTAACAGAAAAAAATATGCATACCCTGTAAAGCAAAGTTCACCTTTGGCTTACATTAAGCCAGCCACACTCCCTTCCCACCCCCTAACAATTCTCAAGGCCTGAGCAAATGATCATTTTTTCCTGGTGTAATAAGCCACTCAATGAGAGAGGTCACATTTATTTACAGACATGAATCTGATATTAAAACTGTGCACATAGTTTATAGCCATAGTAGGAAACTTAATAAAATAATTAGATAACGGTAATCGTGGTGCTGAAACGAAGCCCTGGGGAAAGGAACTGGGCAAGACATGCCAGTACGGGTCCCAAGACGCGTGGTAGGGGTTTAACAGAAAAGTACCGATATTTTAACTGTGTCTGGCTACCCAAAATCTAGCTGGAGTCCAGCTCTGGGGGGGTCCTTACAACAGCTATACATTTCCTGTTTGCAGCTTAAGTGGCAAGAAATAGCATCCTGATTCATGGTGGATGCATGGAGTTTGATGTTTGAAGAAAGTTCTTTAAGGAATTGCACAGCTACATTCCAAGATGATGTCATACATTCCTTAAACAGTGGATACATTTTATGTTTTTTTTACAGCTAACATGCATATCCATTATTTCGGAATAGATGGAAATAGCCTATGATCCCACTGCATAAAACAGGTCAACACAAAGGGGATACAGAATGGTGAAACGTTATATGTTGGATCTGATGGAAGCAACAGAAACATGTCGGCTTGGGAGAAATAAAATTCTACATGTAGTATTCACAAGAAAATAGTTGAAGTAAACCTGTAATTCGCATTATCATGTTAAGTGACATAAGACTGCATGATAAAGGGCATGAGGAAATTTGAGATGATGGAAAACTGGATAATTTTATCTCTGTCTGCATAGGCAAAGATGCTGCAACTGGATGTTCGCGTACAATTTTGGCGACTCAAACCCTTAGATGATGAAAACAAGACTATAGCTACCAAGAGCAAGGAATCTCAAATGAGCCACTTAACACAGCAGAAGCCAGCAAAGGGAAAATAAATAAATAAATAATTTAATAAAGATATCATTAAAGGACTGAATCAGAGTGTAGTAAAAAGACCAACATTAAATAAAAAGAGTTTGAAAATTCACATACTCAAGAAAGGAGTACTGAGATGGATAATATGCAGTATAGAAATAACAGTAGTACTGATGTGAAGTAGACTGCCAAGGCAACGTGATACATACATTGGACTGTATGACCTGGGTCTGTGCCTACTGCTATAAATAACAAAAAGAATAATGAATGCACAGTGCAGATATAAGCTCTGTGGACAAAGTAAATGCATTCGTTACAGTGAGGCACTACCTCCACAGACAAGGAAATTGTCAGATTACATGAGGTACATTGTCTTTATCTGCTACTTTATCTCCATATTTCAGGGTGTGCATACAATATTAATACAACAAAAAAAAACATGCTTGGCCATATTATCTGTTCTTTATCTATTAGGAGACCTATAATTTCAATGGTTCTTTCAGGTCAATCAGTGACAGCAAATCCAAGCATTGCAAAGAAATGCATTTGTATTCCTAAGTAAACAACTGTCATTGGAAAAAAAAGGAGCTCTGCAGAGTGCAAAAATAGAATGGTGTCTCTTGTGTATTGAGACAATATCACTCAATTGCACTTGTTATACTAAGTGCAGAGCAAGCACATTTAAAGTGCTTTAAAATCAAATCTGTTATATGGTATTACTGATTGTGTGAAAAAATCTGCAGCATACAAACCATAGTTATGAGCTTGTAAAATTATTCACATTTTGCAGCATACTTTGTAATGGCAATGAGCAGTATAATGATTCTTTGTATGTGAATTCGCCACAATGCCCTTATTGTCATCTAAATGAAGAACAGTGATGAATGCAACACCATTTAGCAAAGATTCATTATGTCTATCATAATAAGACTCAGTGGCATACTTCAATATAGTCTAGAAATTGTTGTGCTATCTCTTGAGGAATTCTTGTTTACTTACTGTACCGTTATGCAGATGTGTCACTGATTTCATTAGGAACTACATCAAACAGGACATTCCTTAATTATTTCCATGTTATTAAGATATTCCTAAAGTCCTGCAATATGGTAAGCAACACTTCATTTGTTTATTTTATGCATTTATTAATTATATAACCAGGTGAATAAAATCGATCATGGCTTAGTCATTAGTCAGTATAAAATCATTTGAAAATAGAAGAGTAATTTAGCATTCAGTTCAATAATATATGAATCAGTCAGCGGTAAAGAAGTTAACATGCAACCAGTGTTGTGGAAATCTGTCAATGAACACCACAGAAAGTATGAAAATTATAATTAATCAGGATTGACATTTAAAATGCTTACCCTTGAAGTGGGCAGAAATAGCTTGTTTTTTTTTATTAAGCAAACTGTAATTCAGTGTGGATGTCACAGTCCTAAGTTACAGTGTCTACTATAACATATGTAAGATCATGTACTCAGACTGAGCAAAAACAAGCAACTTGTTATGGAATTCAGTAGTTCATTAAGCCAAATATCATCAGCAAATATATTCATATATATGTTCATGCATTTACATAAGGTCAGCATACAGATGCCATGTATAAATAAACAAATAGTAGGAGTATTACATGTATTTACTTATTAATTAATTATTTTCACAGCCTGGGAATATTCAAATGGGAAGATGCATTTTCACTGGAGTGCTGGAGAGGAAAGCTATACTATAAAAGTAACATTGCGAAGTTAAGTACAAAAAGGAATTAGCAGTAATGAAAATAAATATATAGTGACATGCAGTATACGGAATATAATACATAGAGAAGACTCATGAATAAAATTGTACATGTTGATGGGGAATATAAAATTTACAATGGGCCTGGCACTCATATCCCTTACGAACTGAGGTAGCTTATAAATACCTGGCCCTAACTGTCCTATTTGGATACATGACATCATTATTCTTTTGGGAAAACTTGGCTAGGCATATGAAGACACCTTTGGTATTGCTTACAGAAGAAGGCACTAGCTTAAACTAAAATATGTCATGATTCTAAACATATTGCTTATCAGAATATACAGGGTTCCATATTGTAGACTCTGATATTTTAAAAGCCACTCGCTAAGATAATGTTAGTTGTGAGGCAGAGGCCTAGATTTATATTTACAATGTCACAGAATACTTAGATTCCATTAATACCATATTTACTGACTAAAGAGGAGGAAATAAAGCACTTTGTCTATTCAGAATCTTCACAAATCCTTATCTGTTTAAAAACTTTCATTTGACTCTGTAGTGCTTGCTGTCTTAGGCTATTTTGTCCCACCCTCCCTCCCTGTTGGTGTCTTGCTCTTATACTTGGTGGCTTTGCAGTTGCCCGCCCCTACTGTGACACACCTCCCAGTCTAGTGTCATTAGCTCATTCTTCTTAATACAGAGAGAACATTTGATAAGGCCTTCTGTTCCTCCTTTTCCCTTTTCAAAAAGTAAAACAAAACTTTTTTTTCTTTTTCGCCTGAACCTTCTTGTGTTCTGACTGTCCTTCTCAAACATATTGGAAATATACAGTATATTTCAGAGCATTTGTTATAACTGTATTTGCTATAACTGATTTAAGTATTTTTTTCTGGCTTTTTGAATATTTACTGCTTAGCGACTGCATCTTAGCCTGTTTATACAGCTTTGCATTCTATTTAAACTGTTTTTGTGTTGATTAACTGTTTTGCACTCTTAAAAAGTTATTTGTTGCTTAATTTTACCTGTAGGCTAACACACTCAAGTGTGCTAGCTGCTTAAAAGCATTTATAGCATTTACTGTCTGTGTTTTTCCTTGTCTCTGTAAAAAAACAAAACAAAAAAAAAAAAAAAAAAAAAATTCTCTTTTTTTCCCACCTTACTGAACTAGAGTAGTCCAGTTTCAGAGTTGCTGATCCCTGGGCTTTGTTTTTAGTTCCTGTTACTGATCCATTGCCTTATTAGGAAGGAGGGAAGTTTCTTTGCTTACCAGTGGGAGTGGGAAGCACTGAGCAGCCTTTTTGTCCGAATTGGTGAAGTTTCAGCCAGAAACTAGTAGTCCATTGTTCGTTTTGGGCCAATTCCTAGCTCCTTTCAGCCCCCTGCTATAAAACACGCTAAACACGCATTTTCCAGCTTGTACCAACTCAGCACAGATCCTCGTGGTGGCCTGCAGAGTGATCCAAGCAGCAGAGAGCTAAAAGAGTGACTTTCTACCAGATATAAGTATTTTTGTGGCTTTCCCACTGTTATTAAGCTAGCGACTGCATTTCACCTGTTTTACTGCTACTTTAAGTGATTTCTGCATTTTACACTGTTTATTGCACTTTAAGTTACTAATTGTTGCAAATTGTTTCTGTAGGCTACACACTAAAGTGCGCTAGCCGATTTACAGCATTTATAGCATTTACTGTCTGATTTTTTCCTTATCTCTGTAATAAAACAAAAAAATCTCTTGTTTTCCCGCCTTACTGAACTAGAGTAGTCCAGTTTCAGAGTTGCTGATCCCTGGGCTTTGTTTTTAGTTCCTGTTACTGATCCATTGCCTTATTAGGAAGGAGGGAAGTTTCTTTGCTTACCAGTGGGAGTGGGAAGCACTGAGCGGCCTTTTTGTCCGATTTGGTGAAGTTTCAGCCAGAAACTAGTAGTCCAGTAGTCCATTAACTGTTTTGCACTCTTAAAAAGTTATTTGTTGCTTAATTTTACCTGTAGGCTAACACACTCAAGTGTGCTAGCCGCTTAAAAGCATTTATAGCATTTACTGTCTGTTTTTTTCCTTGTCTCTGTAAAAAAACAAAAAAAAAAAAAAAACAAAACAAAAAAAAAAAAAAATCTCTTATTTTCCCACCTTACTGAACTAGAGTAGTCCAGTTTCAGAGTTGCTGATCACTGGGCTTTGTTTTTAGTTCCTGTTACTGATCCATTGCCTTATTAGGAAGGAGGGAAGTTTCTTTGCTTACCAGTGGGAGTGGGAAGCACTGAGCAGCCTTTTTGTCCAAATTGGTGAAGTTTCAGCCAGAAACTAGTAGTCCATTGGTCGTTTTGGGCCAATTCCTAGCTCCTTTCAGCGCCCTGCTATAAAACACGCTAAACACGCGTTTTCCAGCTTGTACCAACTCAGCACAGATCCTCGTGGTGGCCTGCAGAGTGATCCAAGCAGCAGAGAGCTAAAAGAGTGACTTTCTACCAGATATAAGTATTTTTGTGGCTTTCCCACTGTTATTAAGCTAGCGACTGCATTTCGCCTGTTTTACTGCTACTTTAAGTGATTTCTGCATTTTACACTGTTTATTGCACTTTAAGTTACTAATTGTTGCAAATTGTTTCTGTAGGCTACACACTAAAGTGCGCTAGCCGATTTACAGCATTTATAGCATTTACTGTCTGTTTTTTCCTTATCTCTGTAATAAAACAAAAAAAATCTCTTGTTTTCCCGCCTTACTGAACTAGAGTAGTCCAGTTTCAGAGTTGCTGATCCCTGGGCTTTGTTTTCAGTTCCTGTTACTGATCCATTGCCTTATTAGGAAGGAGGGAAGTTTCTTTGCTTACCAGTGGGAGTGGGAAGCACTGAGCGGCCTTTTTGTCCGATTTGGTGAAGTTTCAGCCAGAAACTAGTAGTCCATTGGTCGTTTTGGGCCAATTCCTAGCTCCCTTCAGCCCCCTGCTATAAAACACGCTAAACACGCGTTAGCGCGATTTAGCACGGAGTTGCCACTGTTGCACACAAGAGCAACGGCGGTTAAGCAAGGTTAAACTATTCGGGCCATCTAAATTCCACTCTTCAAATTTTCCCTTAGAACTACCTTCCTCGAGCTGTACTGCTGATCTAACCAGCATATCCTATAACTGAAAAGTTCATCTCTACTTGATTCCCAAGTAGACTATTCTCTATCTGTAAAGCCTAGCACTTACTCCTACAGTACTTGCACCTTGATAAAGCACTCTTATTATAGATAGTACCCCACCAGCCTAAAACCCACTTCCCCCGGAGTCCTTTGAAAGTCTCTTTATCTACTGCTTCTAGTATGTCGAGGGATCAGTTGCTAGTGTCCTCTCCAGCTCAACTGGTGAACCTGGGAATATTGAGGCAATGTTACAGTTGCCTCATGTACACAGACAATCCTCTCCTTCTCCCACAAAACACAAATACATGCGAGAGATGCAACTATACGGCCAAACTGGAGGCTGAGCTCTCTCAAAATAGGACTGGCAAGACCAGACAGGAGGAGAAGGTAACCACACACAATACATACCCAGTCACACATGGTACCATCACAACTTCAAATCATACACATACTCACACAAAGACATACTCGGAGGCTCTGATCAAAAATTTACCAAAACAGCAGAGGCCACCAAAGCAGACACCCAAACAACTACCACCTCACGACCCAACACATGCAACACATAGACCACACAGTCAGAGTGTCAAACAGTCACAGCCCTTAAGGCCAAACAAAATGCCAGACACACTTGTCATTGGTGATTCCATAGTCAGACACACTGATGTCCCGCCACCAGACTGAGTAAGGAGAAGGTCACAGTAAGCTGCCTGTCGGGCTAGAATCCGCCACATAACGCAAGCACTCAGGTCTCTCAACAGCAGGTACAAGTATGACTCAGTCATTGTCCACACTGGTGTCAACGACCTGAGACGCACTCTCCTTGGACTACATGAAAAGGGACATCGAGGAGCTCTCTGATTATGTAGCCCAGGGAGGTATGACCCTGACCTTGAGCAGTATCCTACCTTCACCTAGAATGATGCCACAATACAGTGATAAGATGATCAGCTTTAATAATTGGCTTAAATTCTGGTGTCATTCAAAGGGGATCCAATGTCTGTCTGCCTGGGATGACATGCTGGACAAGCCACGCTGCTTCAAGGGACGGCTTGCACCTGTCACCCTGGGCTTCCGGATATTGGCAAAGGCTCTTGCCACCCCATAGTGCCTTTTTAGGCAAGACTCAAATTCTAAACCTACCACCCTAGAACACCAAAAGGAAAAAACTAAGGGTAATGCTGCTCAATGCCAGAAGTCTCAATCTCAAGATGCACGCACTCGAGGCCCTTCTCAATATGGAGAACATCGATGTCTGTGCTGTGACAGAAACCTGGTTCAAGGCTCCTGAGAGCACCCCAGCATTAACAGGTTTCACCTCATATCATGCGTTCCGGCCCCAAAATCCGGACAACACCAAGAAAGGAGGGGGGGTGTCCATATTCATAAAGGACACCCACACCTCAAGGTTGGTGGCAATGCACGAAGCATCGGAGACCATCCAGGTGCAATTAACCATAGGCAAGACTGCTCTGCAATTTGTAGCATGTTACAGGCCACCCTCTCAAACTCAGGAACCTCACATGGCCTTCCTGAAAACATTGGAGGGGATAAATGTATCTCCAAACACCATCATACTAGGTGACTTCAACTACCCTAATATAGACTGGGAACTCTACTCAAGCCCGAACACTCTAACCCAAAGATTCCTGGAGTTCATAAACTCAAATGCCATGGAACAACTAGTCACCATCCCCACAAGAGGAGAAAACATACTTGATCTCATCATCACGAACATGGGATCAAAATGTTCAACACCGGAAGTATACCCCTCACTGGTGAGATCAGATCATAAACTAATCTCGCTGGAGGTCCTCATCCCGGCCCCACGTGAAACAAAAAGACCACAGTGAAAAACTTCTCAAAAGCTGATTTCACACTTCTAAAAACTAGTGTGGTCTCCTTTAAGGCCCCTGAGCCAGTGGTAAACATTACTCAAACCGCTGAATCACTTACAAATGCCTTCTACCAGCACCTACAGGACTGCATGGATCAGGCAATCCCAAACAAAACTAAGACTCTCTGTACCAAAGGCAAGCGTCCAGTCTGGTGGACCCCAGCCATAAACAAGCTCTACAACAAAAGGAGGAAGCTACTACAAGATAGAGCAAAATCCTTGAAAGGTAAGACACCTTTGATCATTATAAGTAAAAAACTAAGAGCTCTCATAAAATCATCCAAGGCAAATTTTGAGAGAAAAATAGCCAAGGACTCTAAAGACAATCATAAGGTCTTCTTTAGCTATGTTAGAAACCTAGGAGGAAACTCCCAGATATGCTCAGAATTAGTTCAAAATGATGTGAAAATTACTGAACCTACACACATTGCTAACATACTGGCTGACAGGTTCAGTGCAAACTCCCCCCTCCCCCCCAAAAGAAGAGATATCTATTCCAGAGGATTGTAGCCCCCCAAACATCTCCAACGCCCAGGTGAGAACTGCCCTCACTAAGGCAAAAAACACAGCATCCATGGGACCGGATGGTGTCCCCGGCTGTGTGCTTCATGAACTCAACGAGGAATTAAACCCACAGTTAAGACAGCTGTTTAATCTTAGCCTCACCTCAGGATACGTACCCAAGGAGTGGCGACGCGACTGTGGTCCCACTTCATAAGGGCGGTGCCTCCACAGACCCTGGAAATTACCGCCCCATTAGCTTGACAAGCCTTATCTGCAAAGCCATGGAGAGGATCATAATGGAACTCATAAATAAAGACATAGGGAACTTGCAGACTTTGGATCCAACCCAGTTTGGCTTTGTCAAAGGCAGATCCTGCCTCTTAAACTTGGTTGACTTTTTCGAGACAGTCACCAAGGCCATTGATGAGGGAAAGGCAGTCCATACAACCTACCTCGACCTGGCAAAGGCCTTGACACAATACCCCACTCAGGTATCATCGAAAAACTCATCAGCTTGAATGTAAACCCATACATCACAAGATGGGTTGCAAACTGGCTAAGTGACAGAACCCACAGGGTCAGAGTTGCTGGAGCCATGTCAGACTCAAAGCCTGTCACAAGTGGTGTCCCACAGGGCTCAGTCCTGGGTCCACTCTTGTTCGGCATCTACTTTTCTGAAGTACAAGCAAACACAGGAGGGTTATGGCTGACAAAGTTTGCAGATGACTGCAAACTGGGCCATAGTCGAAAACACATCTGACACAGATATCCTCCAGAAGGGCCTCACAGAAATGGATAACTGGTGCCAGAGCCATGGCCTGAAGTTAAACGCCAAAAATGCATAGTCATACCCTTCGGGAAAAACAAGGTTACCCCTAGCTACCATATAGGTGACAATCCACTGAGCACAGAAAAGTCATCAGGGATCTGGGGACCCAAGTTGACAGTAGCCTTTCGTTTGACACTCATGTTGCTAAAGTAGTTAGGAAAACCTTCTATATCGCCCACCTGATCATGAAGGGATTCACATCTAGATCAAGGGAGGTCATCGTCCCCCTGTACTCATCACTCATTAGACCTATGATTGAGTACAATGCCCCGTTCGGAATGTATCTGACCAGACACCTGATGCAGCTTGAAAGGCCCCAAAAGTTCCTCACCAAAAGGATAAAGGGTCTCAAAAATATGTCTTATGCTGCCCGACTGAAAGAACTCCAGCTCTATTCATTCTCATACTGCTTGCTCAGAGGTGACCTGTGCCTGACATATAATGCCATGTCAAACCCAGATTTGATGAATATGCTTCACCTCAAAAAATCTAGATCCCTCAGAACCACAAGGGCGGGAGACTTAAACCTTGACACGGTTATAAATAGAACGTGCTGGAGGGACAGATTCATCACCCAGAGACTCCCTATGCTGTGGAACAAAATCCCGGTACATGTGAGGCAGAGCACCTCGCTGGCTTTGTTCAAGAGGAATCTTGACCAATGGATGGGAGATCGCAGATATACCCCAGGGATTACTTCAGTGTCACTGCTTGACAGAGGCACAGAAAAATGATAGGCATAGTTTTTATTCAAACTAAAGGGGTGGCGAAAGCCACATAACTATGGGCTAGGCTTATAAATGCCCTTGGGCAGATAGCCTAGTATGAATCTATGAACCTATGAACCTATAAAAGGATCTAGCAAAAGAAAGAGGTTAAATACAAACTAGAGTGTCCTGTGTTTAGGAGCATAACAAAGAAGTGATTCAGGTGATACGAATGATTTATCCAGCTACACTAAAGTCAAGAATTAAAGAATATAATAATCTATCAGAATAAGTAGTTTTAGCCCACATCCAAACTCCACTCAGCTGTCATTAATGTTTACTATGTCCTACATAGTAAAAATTGATCTATCAGATCACACATGCACTCAAGCTTCTCAACAGTAAGTATCATGACTCCATCATAGTTCATGTTGGTGTGAATGACTTGAGATGTACCTCACTAGACGATATGAAGAGAAACAAGATTGAGCTTTCTGAATATGTGTCTCAGGCAGGTATGTCCCTAGCCTTGAGCAGCATTCTACCCTCACCTAGGATGATACCACAATATCAATAAAAAATTATAGATTTCAACAATTGGCTTAGTTTCTGGTGTCATTCTAACTGGATCCAGTTCCTGTCAGCCTGGGATGACATGGTTGATACAACACAGTGCTTTGCCAGAGATGATCTTCACCTGTCACCTCTAGGCTTTCAGTTACTGGCTAAAGCACTTGCCTCCCCCATAGTGCCTTTTATAGGCAAGGTCTCAAGAACAAAAGTCCCTATGTCAAAATATCATTCACAAATAAATTAAGGGTTATGCTGCTAAACACTAGGAATTTAAATCAGAAACTGCAGTCTCTGCAAGCACTCCTCTTCCTGGAGCATGTTGACATCTGTGTAGTCACAGAAACTTGGTTCAGGGCTGCAGAGAGTAACCCATCCTTGCAATGCTACAATGCCGTCCACACTTTCAGACCACAAAATAAACATGTGAAAAGCAAAGGAGGAGTATCTATCTTCATCAAAGATAAATACACTTCTAAACTGGTTAGACAGGAAAACTCCATGGATTTACTCCAAGTTCAAATAACTGTAGGTAAGAACCCCCCTTCAAGTTATTGTTAGTTATAGGTCCCCTTCAATGAACCAAGATACCCACTCTGCTTATTTGGAGCTACTTGAGTCAATAAAATTACAATGAAACACTCTAGTCATGGGCAATTTTAACTATCCCCTCCATTGACTAGGAAACATATGAGTAACAACATTCTTGCACAAAGGTTCTTAGACTTTGTCAGCACTAATGCCCTGGAACGAATAGTATGCAACCCTAAAAGGATCTCAAATATTCTCAACCTGGTCCTCACCAACATCGGTGACCATTGCACCACCACAAGTTTAGGACCCTCACTGGTAAATTTGATCAAAAATCAGTCACATTAGAAGTAGCTATAACCCCTGAATCCCACATAGGTGAAACCAGGATAAACAAATTCACCAAAGCTAATTATAGCTTTGTGAAAGATGGCATAAATGGCTTCCAAGCTCCTTTTCCTACATGACATTGACAACTATACTAAGGTATACACAAATGCCCTGTACAAACACTTATACAAATGTATTGACAAAGCTCTATCTGATGGGAACAAAACAAGATCCTCAAGAAAAAACAAGCCTGCCTGGTGGACATCTAGCATTAGTAAGTTATACAACAAGAGGAAGAAGTTGCTGTCTAAGAATAATAAAGAGAGGTCCCAACATTGGAAGAACACCCTTCTCTACTTTACCAAACAAGTAAGACAACTTGTAAAATCCTCTAAGGGTAAATTTGAAAAAAAAAACATAAGGCATTCTTTAGCTATATCTGTAACCTAAAAGGTAGGACCCAGGTGTGTGCCCTGAACTAGTTGTGGATATCATCATGCACACTGATACTGTGAAAATAGTTAACCTGTTACCTGACAGGTTTGGTGAAATTCCACCCCTGTCCCCTTCAAACATTCCACAAATCATTCCCTCTACATCTCCCCCATCTTGCATCTCCAAAAAGCAAGTCATTAATGCTCTCTCCAAGGCCAAAAGCAGAGCCTCTATGGGATTAGATGGCATCCCAGGTTGTGTTTCAAATGGTCCAAAACATGAATTAGCAACTTCATTAGGTAGTCTCTTCAACCACATCCCAGGTACTGGTTTTGTCCCTGCTGAATAGAAAACAGCAACCATCATCCCCCTTCATAAAGGAGGTACAGCAACAGGCTCTGGGAATTACAGACCCCTAAGCTTAACCAGCCATATCTGGAAGACCATGGAACAAATCATCATTGACCTTATAAATAAGTATATAGGTGATCTCCAAACCCTTGATCCGACACAGTTTGTTTTTGTAAAAGGCAGGTCATGCCTATTAAACCTGGTGGACTTCTTCAAATACATCACCAGAGCCATAGACAAAGGCAAATCTGTCTATACAGCCTCCCTTGACTTAGTCAAGGCATTTGACACAATCCCATACTCGGGCATCATTGATAAACTCTCCCAGTTCACTATCAGACATAATGTTGTCAGGTGAGTTGCTAACTGGTTCACCGACAGATCACACTCAGTTAGGGTTGCCAGGTTTCTTTGTGGCTAAAACTGGACTAAAGTCACGCCCCTCGCATCACACATAACTCCACCCATTCCCACCCCCTCTCCCGCCCATGCCACACCTATTCTGTGACATCACAGTGACATCAGCTGATGGGACCACCCACTTTGATGACTTAAGCCGTACTTAAAGGGGAGAAAAGAACATAGGTGGCACTAATTGCACTGCTAGGCTGCTGCAGATGTAAGTACCAGTATTGATGAAAAGTGTCAATATGGTGCATTTTTCTCCAGTTATTTATTTTCTATGTTCCTAAACCTAATTATGGATGATCCATGGAGATAAAAGGTCAAGAGCTAGCAGCCTGTGCACATGGTGGTAAATCTGATTAAAAAAATCCAAAAAAAATGCAAGCAGTTATCTTTGCTATTAAAAAATTGTAAGTTTTGATTTACCCCATAAGATCATTTAAGTCAATAACATCACTTTATTGCTCATTCAGAAATGATGATCTTAACATTCCCTTGCATTTTGAAAGTTCTGTCAAATACTGTTTGTACTGGGGCGTGGGACAAGTACTCAGTTGTTAAGATGCAACATATTTTCCGTTTCGTACTTCGGATTAGGAAGTTTCAGTCCTTGGCTGCGCCTGTATTGGGTGGGGGTCAATTGAGCTAAGTGTTACTGCCCTAGTGTGATATTTCAGATGCTAGTACTTAAGATCTTGTACTGGGTCCGACTGACCTCCCACTCTTTTTCTTTACATGTCACATATGCAAAAATGAGATAAAGGGGTTGTGGATGAATGGATTTCTAACAGGTGACATGTTTTATGTTACTTTCAAAGTATACGTCATAATCTCAGAAAAGCACACATACTTTAAAGAGTTTCATTGATGTTTTTCTATATCACGCCAAAGTTGTGGGTTAAAACAGGTAACTTCCTACAACAATGCGCTCTAATACAAGTTTACGAAGATGCAGACTGGACCGCTGTGCAGTTGTAAAATGGCAATAAGACTGAATGAAAGATGACTCAAGCCTCTAGATCTAAGAAAGATGCACGAGGAAAAGAAATCACATGCAGCTAGCACACTTGCCATTTTCTGAACATGGCAAAGAGGTAGTTTTATTTTTCAATGTGGTCCCTTGCGACAGAATCAAGTAAAAGCAAAACAATGTTGGGTAACTGCAAGTGCCCAAAAAGCAAGATGCACAATTTGTTTCATGGAATACGGTTCAACATAGTAGATGAGGATAATACAAATCAGGGCGTGTTAATTGCTAGCAGTATTACACTGCATGGTGAAGTTCTAAAATCAGTCTGAGTGTACTACAATGCAACACTGGGCAATGTTGGCAGAGTGCTTAAGCATTTTAAATCTTGCTATAAGATTTCTTTTGTCACTGTTTGGTAGTTGGTAGGATAATGATAGCTAAAAATACCGCTTTTCCCACCGTGGAGTACTGCCTTCCAGTGATATCTCTACAATCTGTATAGCAGAAAATAAAATTTGTCCATTTGTATTACATCACTGCCACTTAAGTTAATGTATGTACTGTCTAAACTATGTAGCTACCAGGAATACTGAAGTTAAAAGCATTTCATTGTTGTGTAGTAGCTAGTAGTGTATCGTACCGCTCCCGTTTGAGCTGGATACATTTACTTTCTCCTCTCCTCTGGTGGCACAAAAAAAAAACGGACTTCATGGTTTTGATGACATTTTTTAACTGGACAATTTGTCTGAAAACCGGACAGTTCGGTCAAAAACTGGACAGCTGGCAACCCTACACTCAGTCAGAGTTGGGGACTTTACCTCAAACAGCAGACCTGTCACCAGTGGAGCTCCACAAGGGTCAGTGCTGGGCCTCCTGTTGTTTGGAATATACTTCTCAGAAGTTATGGCCAACACAGAGGGGCTGTGGCTGACTAAGTTTGCTGAATTCCCAAACAATGTCAATGTACTTCAAGAGGGACTTACACAAACCAGTGATTGGTGCTGTAGCCATGGACTCAAACTCAATGCTAAAAAATGCATTATCATCCCCTTCAGTAAAAATGATATCCCTGCAGATTATCATATAAATAATATCCTAAGTAACAACTCAGTAGTGAGAGTCTTGAGAACGCAAGTTGACTGTTTGAGTGTAGCCTAAACTTTGACCACCATGTGTTAACTGTGGTGCATTCTACATTGCACACCTCATTAGCAAAGGCATTGTCTCAAGAGCAAAAGAGGTCATAACTCCTCTGTACTTGACCTTCATCAGGCCAATAATTAGTACAATGCTGCCTTTGGTATGTACCTTACCAGGCACCTGCAGCAACTTGAAGGACCTCAGAGATTTCTAACCAAGAAAATTCAGGAACTCCAGCACGTCATACATTGACAGACTGAAGTTACTGTCACTGTACTCAGTAGCATGTAGACTACTTAGATGAGACTTGTGCATGGCCTACAGCGCAATCTCAGATCCAAACCAAATAGAAATGCTGCACATCCGCGAGTCAAATGGGACAAGGGTCACCCGCTTCAGGGACCTTAACCTGGCCTATGACATAAATAGGAACTTATGGACACACAAATATTTCTCTCAGAGGTTGCCACTTCTCTGGAATAGGCTACCAATTCACTTCAAACACAGCCCTCTATGACCCTGTTTAAGTGTAGCCTGGATGACTGGATGGAAAACTGAAAATTCCTGCTTGAGATTTCACCTACTGTATGACCATAGTAGATATGGACAGTCATTGCTAACTAAGATCTCGAGTTTGGGTAAGATCCTTTATTTTGAGTTTCTCTAGTATTATATTGGGTACACATGGCTAGGCTGATAAAGACCTTTAGGTCAATAGCCTAGTAACCACTTATGAATCTATGAACCGATACAACTGACTTCAGAATGATAAGAAGCTTTGACATAGACTCCAGACAGATAGCAAAACATGTGAATGTAGAATGCATTTCACAAGCCAGTGTGACAATAATCACCAGTAGTTTTGATTCACCATCTCTATGGTGATGTCAAAAACATTGTAATATTGTTATAAATATTGTTCTCCTGAACTTGGATGGGGACATTGCAGTGCTGACAAGACTTGAATAGTGATATGGAGTCTGCTATTCTATCCTATTCTTGCCTAAAGCAGCTCACTGAATAGACACATGAGGGAAGATCCATGTATTACAGTGACTCAGCCTCCAAAGATCTCAGTGGTTGGTCAGATTATCAAAGATCTAGGCATATCATGACTACTAAGGCAGATGAAGTCTACATTGACACAGAAATTAACAGTAATGAAGGCACTCATTGCAACTGGCATTTCTATGGCTGTAGTTAGTTCTCCGGCCTTCTCTTCATAAGACTCCGTACACAGACTTATAGCATGGGGGTTCCCATACTTAAACTTCAAAGTAGTACAGGGTAAGTGAACCTGATAGTCTCCAGCATATATTTATATACAGGCTATAACCCTCTCCACTGGATAGCAGTAAGATCACTCTGTGTGGATGAAATAAGTAGCTGATGGACACTACAACATGCAATGCTTTTGTTTTCATTGAAACCCGGTACAGTGATTGAGTGGAAAAAAATGCTATTTTCACTAGGGAACATTGAAGAACCAATCATGTGGCATTACTGCCCTTTGCAAGACAAGAAGTGCAGATGAAGTTTAAATGAAAGAAGGGTGGAGGGGGGGGGGTTATTCAGGAAACAAAAAACTTGTAGAAGAAAAATGCATACCTGGCACTGACTTTGTCATCAAGACCAAGGTTAGGAAATAGCTTAGAGAATTGTTCAATAAAATTATTGACTACCTTATGACATACTGTCTTATGATCACCAAAAGTCATCATGTCATTTACATACACGTTTGGACATTTAACACCAAGGAATTCAAAGAGCAGTTTGTGCCAGTCATGAGAAATCCTCATCAGCATATCAAAATATATGTAATTTTTCTCCAGGGTTTCTAGGAATAACAGCATCAGGAAAAGCATTTTTCAAAAAAAAAAAAACATAAAAAAAATAAACGTCTCCAGGAACAATACACTGTAGAAGAAATGAAGAGTAGATTGGTCTTGTTACTGAAAGCCATGTAGTCTGCTAAATCAGTGAGTATAAAATGACCTGAATGCACCCTCAGTCCAAATACTTTTGGTGTAATTGACTATGTAATTGTCACAACTTATTACCAAAAACTGGCAGCCATCACAAAGGTTGTGAAAAGAGCTGATGTTTCTTTAAAAAAAATCACCTTAATGTCCCTGTTATGAATAATCAGCTTGGACAAAAGCAGTAAAGGTCATTAAAACCTGTAAAGAACAAATGCCCTTTGACAATTCAGTGAAACAAGAGAAATTCCAACAGTTTCCCTAAACACAGCTTTCTATTGTGCTGATGTTAGTGATGGTGGTAAAATATCCTGGAAGATATTAAGTGTATCTCTTTATAGAAAATGGGGTAAGTACTTTGGTCACACCACATAGTACCATCAGTATGGGCAAATGAAAAAGACAGACTTGTTAAGTCCAACTCAACTAGAAAAGAAGAAAGAATAATAAGAGGTACATTTGTGTGAAATTGTGTGCTGTGGAAGGCATCTCCAAATCAAGCATAATATCTGACTCTATTAGACAACATGGTACAGGCTACGACAATGAGGTATTTCATGGTAGTTTTTGCTTTAATATTGATGATCATTGAGATGTCGTCTTTGGTATGCAGTATATGTACACCGGTAATATTTGCCTCTCTACACAAACAGTCATGTGTGTCATTCAATTGCTTGCAGCTCCAGTTCATCTTTAGATGTATGCTTATCATCATCCTATCCTGTCTAGGTTTATGAGTTTCATGTCATATCCTTATTTCTGTTGTTTGCTCAGTAATCAGCTGTTGGTCCCTTCATAAGTTATTAGGAATCTCCTTCCGGGTGTTCCATAACATTCCTTCAGCTGTGTTTGAGAAGCTGTGTCATTGTGGATTTTAGTGCCCTGCACTCTCCTTCTTTCCACAGTGACAACTTATGCATTGACCCATAGCCACAGATAGGCATAGTCTAGATCCCAGGATATACATGAACCCTAGAGAAAATGTAATGCTAGTGCTACATGCACACATTTGTAAAGTACATCAGGCCAATTTACATGAACATATTACATATCTGATGATTTGAACATGCTGAACATGCTAACAAGTAACACATAAAGTGCATGTTTGTGAAATGCTGTACTCACTATTCGGACATGCAGTCAGGGACTACATGGTCTGCATGTGGGCAGATGCATAGTGAGCAGTTCAGCAAGTTATGCACTATGTGGTTGTCATTATACAATAACTTATTTTTGGTCTTATTATTAGCTTTGTATACTGCATCCATGTATATGTAAATATCATTGAATGGAGTGATTCATCTACGCTAAATGCTCTTACACTGCTCTAATACTCAATGTTCTTAGAGTTTGTTCTGGCTACATGTCCAAGCACTTTTTAATTTTAATGGAGATGAGCCCATTATTGTAGTAGCTACTACTAATGTACTTCTATTGTGTTTAAAAGAGAATGATGGGTTTCTGAAAATATGCAGTGAACTTTTACTGATGAAGAGCATAAAGTGTCCCTCAGCATGCTTCAGGAGTGTGGGACCCTGCCTCAAGGCACAAGTGCATTTAGACAGCCGTGTAAATTTAATTATGTGGAGGCATTTTCTTAATTTAATGTTGACAAGTTATACATAATGTTGACAAGTTATACAAACACCTGATAAACAAAGGCAGAGTCTAAATTAATAGCAGCCACACATCTGTGTATCACTACATGCTTCATTGTATGAAGGATGCTGGATCATCAACAATGTACTCCTTACATTTTAAGGCTATTATTTGGTACTTTCAGATAAGAAACTGGAAAACTGAAACATGCTGCTTTAGAAAAAAAACTAATTTTGGCTTACTTGCACTGATGATTACCAGCACTTGTAGTTATAAACTTGCGGCAACAGTATAGAAGTTAATCATGTGAATGACAGGAGTAGTCACTAATGTTGCCTATTGTTGTATGTCTGTCTTAAAGATGTGCTGTTCTTGTCTACACTGCCATACTGTAGAGTGTGATGGAGTACTTGTCACTTGCCAAGAGTTTCTTCAGATACTATTCCATGTTGAAGAAATTCTGCACTCTTCAGTATGTAAACCTTACGACTCTTTTGACTCATGTCCAATAAAATGGAATGCAAAGGAAGGACAAATTGCAGTCAAATAAAAAAAAAAAGGTAAATGAAAAATGATGAGTGCTCTCATGCTATCTGAGACTTCATCAGACCATCAAATTCACCATCAACTGCAATATTTAAAAGACCATGTAATTCAAACCACAGAATCAGTGCAATAAATTACATAAAGCAAAGGCATCATTTAAGCCAGATCCTATATCAGCATGGAGCTAAACAAGCCATTAGTATCCAGCATGTTGAGTAACATTGATAATATACCCACAATTCACATTAGGATATAAAACTTTTCATGCCAAAAACTTAAACTTATGTTGACTGCCTTTTGTTTTAACAGATCGAGTAAGGGCATTCATTAATTTAGCTTTTGTTATGCCAAAATGTCCTCTTAGTTTTTCCTTTGTAAAAACATGAACACTCAACATGGCTTGCTAACACAGATTAGATGTATTGCAGTCAGCAAAGGAATTTAACTTCTAACATACATCTTCCAGAATCTGACTGTAAAAAGCTTGAAGGTGTATTAATGTGCCTGTGTGTACTACAGTTCAATTTTGTCATGAGATCTGGCCTTAATACCATAACCAGTCATATGCCAATAGCATAAATGACTCTTAGAAAGAAGGTTTTTAAATGCAAATGATGGGGATTCCTCTAATAATTTTTTGAAGTTTTCATTCACTATCAGAATAGACAAATATTTTTTAATGATATCACAGAAATAATACACATAATTGGAGTATGTCAAAGTCATGAATACGTCAACGTCATCCTCATTGGGGTTACATAATTGGAATATGTCAAAGTCACCCTCAATGGGGGATTATGTCTGACTCATGCAGTAAATGGAATGAGAAAGGACTTTATAGCAGTAGTCTATTCAGTCAAGGAAATTAATGCAGCCGTCAGCACTGTTTTGGACAATGACAATAGATCTATGCAGGCTAGACCTCATTTTTCTAGATAATTTGCACCTGCAATTCATGATGTAGTAAGATAAATCCCCATTAGTAAGCCAGTATCTATCAATAACTTGCCTATAGCCCACTCCTGTTCCACTCTAAATGCCTCAATCACACCATTCCTCAAAAGCTGGCTCATATATTTTAACTTTGTACAATGATTCCTCCTCCTCCAGTTGCTGTCTGTTCACTTCATACCCTTTCCTTTCTATTGCTCACTCAGCAAAATGTTGCACCTGATGTCAGCCTTAGGGCTAATAAACTACTATTCTAAATTTTTACAAAACCTCTTAGTGCTACTGCATTCCTTAAACTTACTTCTGTAGAACAAGCCTGTTTGGAACTTAAGAGAGGACACCAAACAACTCTTTAAGGAAAATAAATTGAAATTGTGTAAGATGAAGTACTTATTCTTTTTTTCTATCTTTGCCTTTAACATGACACATGATACTTAACCATAGAGTATCAATGCTGTACTGTTGTATAATCTTCAGAATGGTACAAAGAGAGACACTTTTTCTTTTCTTCAGGATCATTACAATATCTATAGATCTGTTGTATAGAGGAGTAAAGCCCTTACTATACCACAGGTCATCCATGCTTGAGTAGTAGGTTAGGTCCCCCTAGGAGCTGGTCAGGGAGGATGGGAGTAAGTGACCATTACTGGTTTACCCATCCTTAGGGGGAGGAAGGTGACTCTCACTACAAGGATGGCACATAGTGGGAGCAATAGGTGTTACACAGTGGAGTATGAATGAACCAAATGGCCCTTATTTATTTATTTTATTTATTTTTACTTATTTTACATTTGTTTTACATTTGTTAACCGGGTTAGTCTAGCTGAGCGTTTATCCCATTTTTAGTGGAGACCCAAGGAGAAAAGCTCCACAGTCAGTATTAACATTTTACATGCAATTAATAAGACATTTTCATTTGAAAATTTTTAACAAGATAACTATTGTCGTAAATCATAACAGTTAAACAATTTAGTACAGTGTCCAACATTGTACAGTAAAAACATTTCTAATAAATCATCCAGTTGAACAATTGTACAGTAAAAGACATTTATATTAAGTCATACAGAAAGCAGTTTTATATAATGACAGAAGTCATACTGCAAAAAAAAAAACTGGTTCAGAGTGATGAAAGGAAGTATAGTATTCATAATTCCTAACTGGCTATATACAGTGTAGTTACAGAAGGAGTAGACAAGGGATGAAGTGGATTAAGTATAGAGATGGAGAGGTAGATGATTATTTAGCTAGACAGTAGAGGGAGGAGAGAAACAGAGGCTATGGTAAGGTAGTTTCAGGGAGGATGACTACAGTGGCAGGACCATTTGTTTGTTAGGTATCTCCGAGTGGCTAATTTGAAATGCTTGGTTTGGTCGAGTGACCTAATTTCTAGGGGTAGTTAGTTCTACATTGTAGCAGGGTTATAGTTATAAAGTAGACACCCTATTTTGGTTTTGGGTTCATAGATCTGTAGGAAGTCCTGGTCTGAGATACATAATGTCCTAGTTGGGGAATATTTAGATATAATGGATAGAAGGCTAGGGTAAAAAGATGGTAGATAGAGGATGGAGTTGATAATTTGAAGTTGATGTTGTAGCAGCATATGAGGGAATTCAAGCCAGTCCAGTTATTTAAGAGATAGGCAATGGTGTGATTTGTAGAGTTGGTTTGCCGCAAATCTAGCAACCTTGTATGTAGTTTCAAGTTTGGTTAAGAGTGTGGTGTTAAGATTTGTGAATAATTGACAGCTACATAGAAATGTGGGAAGAAGAAATGCATGGGAGAGAGTTATTCTGGCTGCATTGGTTAGATGTGTTTTGTTACAGTATAGGAGACCAAGTTTCTGGTGAGTCTTTTTGATAGAGGAAGTGACTTTGAGATTGAATTTAAGCTGATCATCCATTATGACTCCTAGCAGTTTAGCTCTAGGTTCAGCAGTAATAATAGTGTTATTGCTTGATAGGATGGAAAATGTAGTTTTGAGATTGGTGAGTTTTTTGGGGAGGAAGAGTAGAAGCTTAGTTTTCTTGGGGTTGAGAATTAATTTATTATCACTAAGGCATGTCTCTATAGAGTTGAATGTTGCTTGGGTAGTAGAGTGGAGGTCAGATGGATTGTCAGCAATGGTGATGACTGTAAAATCATTTGCATATTGTACAAGTGTAGAATTGGGACAAGAAGTGTAAAGTAGGTTGGTGAAAATATTGAATAGGAGTAGCCCAAGTATGGATCCTTGTGGGACACCCATTGGGGTGATTGGGGGGGGGGGCAGGGCAGAGTGCCATTTGACAGCTTGCTGGAGGTTAGAGATATAGCTAGAAAACCAGTATATGGTGGGAGGAGAGAAAGTTAAGTGATAGAGTTTCTTCTAGGAGTAGGGGATGGCAGACAGTGTCAAAGGTTTTGGAGAGGTCAAGGAACAGACATGAAACTAGTTTGTTGTTGTCACGGGCCAGTGATGCAGTATTGGTAAAACATATTAGTGCAGCTGTAGTACTGGGTTTAGGGTGAAATCCATGCTGTGTGTGTGTTAGAAGGTTCTGTTGGAGAAGATACTGCATTACCCCTTTGTGGATACATTTCTCAAGTATCTTAGAGAGGGGTGACAGAATAGCTATTGGCGTGAAGTTAGATATACCTGAAGAATTACCTCCCTTATGTATAGGTAGTGTAGAATGTTTTCCAAATTACTGGAACATATAATTCAGAGATAGATCGGTTGATCAGGATGGATACAGGATAGACTAGGGGTTCAGCTGCAATCTGTAGGAAGTAAGAAGGTAGATTATCAGCTGAGGGGGAGCGGAGTTTGAGTTTAGAGAGTATGGATTTAATATAGTTAGTTGAGACTGATGTGAGGGAGAAAGAGTTTATAGGATGAGGTGGAGAGGTTGAGAAAGAGTTTGAAGGATGAGATGGAGAGGCTGAGAAAGGGGAGTTATTAGTATTTTTTCGAGTGGGAAGATCATTACTAATGGAAATTATAGAGTTGATGAAATGATTGTTAAATGCATTAGCAGTTTCTTCAGGGGTTTTATTTGGACATGGCTTAGGAGGGGAAGGGTTTCCTGGATGCAGTAAATGATTGTGCTCTAGAATTTTTGGGGGTCAGATTTTAGAGTGGTGGGAGGGTTGTCATAGAACTTGATCTTGTCTTTGTTGATCATTTTCTTTATTTGATTTTTAAGTTCTTTGTAGGTCTTTAGGAGAGAATGTGTCTTGGTTTTAGTCCATAGTTTCCATATGCTGTCACATTTTTTCATCAGGGCTCTAGTTGATTTGGTTAGCCAAAGAGCAGTATTAGCTTTGATTCTGATAGTTTGGAGGGGAGCAAGGGAGTTGAGGATGTTGAGAAAGGTGGAGCTGAAAGAGTGGATGGCTTCATCTAGGGGAAGTGTTGTAAGGTGGGAACAGACTATTCTGGAGAGTTGGTCATAGAAAGAGTCTGGACTAAAGGAAGAGACTTTGTGGAAAGTGATAAACTTGAAAGGCCTGGTAAAATGGGGAGTGTGTCTAGTTACTGTGATAGGGAAGTGGTCACTAAGGGAGTTTTGTAGAGTGTGAGGGTTATGGTAATTTTGGGGTGAGACACCAAAATCCAGTCTAGAGTAGACTGTGGTAGGTGTGCCTTACTAATATAGGTAGGGGATGTTATTAGCTGTTCAAATCCATGTAAATTGAGGTGGTATGGGTAATTTGAATAGTAAGCCAATTTATGTTTACATCTCCTAGGATGATGGTTAAATTGTGGATGGTCTGTGAGAGGTAGGATAGGATGTTCTTGAGTATGCCTAGATTGTCTCCTGGTGGGCTATAAATAGCTACCACAGTTATGGTGGTAAAGTTGTTAAGTTTAATATTGGTAAGGAGGAGTTCACCTGCAGAGAAAGTGGGTAGAGGGAGGTTTGGACTAGTTGTTGTGAGGTAGTCAGGATAGAGTATGGCTACCCTGCCACCTCTTTTCCTTTGCCTGTCAAGTCTGAGGATGTTATAGAAAGGTGGGGTAATTTCACTATCTTGATTATATGGTTTTAGCCAGGTTTCATTTAGGGTAACTATGTCAGGAGTATAGTTAGCTAACCAGGCATGGAAATCCTGAACTTTGTTTACTACACTCCTGAGATTGATAGAGTAGAAAGATAATTGCTTTTTTAAGGGGTTGGGGTTTGTAGATGTTTGTACAGGAGGATGATTATGGAAGGTAGGTTGGGAGGGGCCTGGGATAAGATGGATGTCCAAAAATGAAGACAAAATGCTGAGTAAAACACTTTATATACTTAGTAAAACGCAAAGCTTTCGGGAAGAACCCTTTCTCAATACTGAATACATACATACAAAAAAACTCCTGCTTATATACAAGCCAAACAATCACATGATCGCAGCCAAGATCAGGTGATAAATTTAAAAAGACATGATACAGAAATATAAAATACAAAAATACATAAGAATATATAAAAAATAATAAAAAATATATACACATATATATAGTTTAGTAATTATTTCACATTGCGCTGTAGTCTGACAAGAATAGGTTTAATGCTAACGGTATTATTAATACCAGGAGGACAGTCAGCTTCCAGACGTACAATCCATTGGTACTCCTTGGTCTCAAGACAATTATTGATGTCTCCACCACGTTTCAAGGGAGCTATTGAGTCTATAACCCTAAATCTAAACTCATGCACATTACCATTAGACTCTATGTGTTTAAATAGAGCATTATTGGCACAATGTCTCCTAATTTCTGACTTGTGTTCAATAATCCTATCCTTAAGTCTGCAAGTAGTTTTACCAATGTAGTAGGAGGAACAGGCAACACACGTTGCCATGTACACCACATTAGTTGAAACACATGTAGCTCTAAGACTAAATTTGTATGTATGCTTCGTTTTCGGATGAATAAACATACCAGAACCCAAACCATCAACCAAATCAGAGCAACAGGAACAATTATGACATCTGAAAGTGCCAAAATGAGAATTAGTACATATAGGCCTAGCAGGACACGTAGGAGTAATGTGATGGAAATCCTTATAGCATAGCATGCTTTTAAGGTTCCTCATATTTTTATAACTAAAGAACGGTTTATTACCTAACATTTTAAAGATATCCGGAGACACCATCAACACAGGCCAGTATTTATATATTGTTCGTTTAACAAAAGCAGTTTTGTTACCAAAACTGGTAACATATCTAATTTTATTACAAGTAGTAACACCTTGTGTTGTGACAATTTGGGTCTCCCTCTCCAAAGATCGTGCATTCCTAAAATAGTGTGGAAATAGAGAATGCCTATTACTAATAACATAATTTTTAAGTTCCATCAAGATGATATCATCATAGCCACTACTGGAAAAATCTTGACACATCTCAGATAATTGTACATTAAATATAGCATCATCTGTATTAAGTCTGCTAGCCCTGATAAACTGGGATCTAACTACATTGGTAAAATTACTCGCAGACTTAAGGATAGGATTATTGAACACAAGTCAGAAATTAGGAGACATTGTGCCAATAATGCTCTATTTAAACACATAGAGTCTAATGGTAATGTGCATGAGTTTAGATTTAGGATTATAGACTCAATAGCTCCCTTGAAACGTGGTGGAGACATCAATAATTGTCTTGAGACCAAGGAGTACCAATGGATTGTACGTCTGGAAGCTGACTGTCCTCCTGGTATTAATAATACCGTTAGCATTAAACCTATTCTTGTCAGACTACAGCGCAATGTGAAATAATTACTAAACTATATATATGTGCATATATTTTTTTTATTTTTTATATATATTTTTGTATTTTATATTTCTGTATCATGTCTTTTTAAATTTATCACCTGATCTTGGCTGCGATCATGTGATTGTTTGGCTTGTATATAAGCAGGAGCTTTTTTGTATGTATGTATTCAGTATTGAGAAAGGGTTCTTCCCGAAAGCTTTGCATTTTACTAAGTATATAAAGTGTTTTACTCAGTATTTTGTCTTCATTTTTGGACTTTCTTCAGCTCACTACATTTTCTGGTATTATAAGATGGATGTCCCCTGATAGAAGTAGTGGTTTAAAGTAAAGTAAATGTTTAAATAAGGATACATTTCTTTTATGCTTAGAGGTGGTTGGGAGAGGAGGAGATAATTTTATTTTAAGAAGGAGAGTATTATAATTTGGAATAGAAGGGCTGGTTTGTAGGGGGGTTTGGGGTTTAGCATTTGGGTGTAGAGTACAATTGTTGAAATGAAAGTAGGGTGGGGTAATGTGTGTGATAGGAGGTAGAGGAGGGATATTATAGGTATCAGGAGTAATGCTTGTGGTTTGAAGGGCATGATATAAGTGTAGAGTATATTGTAGATAGTGGGCAGATGAGGTGAGTGATAAGTAGTAGTGTGTGAGCAGGAACTATATGAGGGGGTGTCTGTGAGGAAGCTGTTGGGAGGGGTAGGGGAGGAGTAGGAAGAGTTGTTGTGAAGGGGATAAGTATACAGGAAATGATATGGGGTGGGTGGGAATGGGGGTGGGAAGAGTGCGAACAAAACAGGGCCCTACCGAGTGGGTGGTGAGCTTCTTAAAAAACTGTTTGCCCTAAGCCAGAACAGTAGGATTTCTGCAACTATAATGGAAGATTTTCTATTAACTTGCAGTTAGTCAGCTAGCTAGTATTTAATGGTGGAAGGGATAGATAAGGTGTAAGGTATGAGAAGGGGTCTGTAAAAGGCCTTGGGTTCCCATGGTACTGTGCTCAAACTGGGTTACAGACACCTGAATTCCAGGGAGGAATAAGGTAAATGTGTACAGAAAGAAGGTCAGTTTAAAATATGTGCACATGAAAGGGGATGATAGCATATTTTATTTCCAGTCTCCCGAGTTATTCTTATCAGGTACAGGTATGGCAGATTCCCTTTTTTATTTTGGATGTGATTGAGCCTTGGTCATGGATTCTATGTTAGGGTACAGAAACAGAGGAGTGAGTTTCTTTCCAGTCTCCTGAGTTATTCTTATCAGGTACTGGTATGGCAGATTCCTTTTTTTATTTTGGATGCGATTGAGCCTTGGTCAGGCATTCTATGTTAGAGTGCAGAAACAGTGGAGTGAGCTGGTGAGCACAGTAGCCACGAGGAGGCTGCACCAGTAAAGTCAAGGGGAATCTAGTATTCAGAGACATGTTTCCTCTCTGCTAACAGTAACAGGCTCAGAAGCCAAAGGGAGAGGTCCTTCCACTGTAGAAGGGAAGACCACCTTACAGGATCTGTAAGCTCAGCTGATCCCCACCACTTAAATCTCACTAGGAAACTAAAGGGCTATTAATCTCACCCCTTTCACATGGGTCATAGTAAAGGCTCTATTCCTGTGCACCATGGAGCTAGGCTTAAAGGTCCTATATTTATGAAATGTCTGAAATATTTTCCAGAGAGTCATCTGTTATTGCAAAAATTAATACTGCAATAATTTGGGTTGTCCAGAAAAAAGACAGACATAAGGACATGCATTCTGCACTAGGCTTCGGTAGACTGCATGCTAAAAGTCCATCTGAGTGATGCTGTGAGTTATGGCTCAAACAACAGAAATGTGTTTTGGGTTACAACTTTAGAAGTTGCATCACCTCGCTTTCTCGTCTTTGAAAAGGCTGTAGATCAGTGTGTGTGTGTGATATATCTTTAAGAAGTTTAACAGGGAGTCAGCACATGCATATAAGTACTGAGCACTTGCAAGTAAGAGTGCCATTTTGAGTGAGCAGCCAAAGTGTGAGCATGCACGTATGTAGTCAGTCAGTTAGTTAGCTAGTTTAAGATTAATGTCCCTGACATCCATCTTGATGTAGTACTTCTATACAATAGACTACTTAAACAAACAACCAAGCCTCAACATCTTTTTAATACACATAAGAAGAGCAACATGGTGCCAGAATGGGATCTAGAGTCACAGCCATGAAGCAACAGGTTACAGTTGGAGGAATATACAGGAATGGATCATCTCTACTGCTCAAATGAGTCGCAAAACAGGTCAGAAACAAATTCCAGGTACTAAGACTTGCTTAAATGATTTATTTTGCTATAAATATAAAACAAAGCACTCAGAACACTCAAAACAAATTTCTTATTAAACAAAATATCCAAAACTGTGACATAATATCTTGAGACTTGACCATGCAGCTAAAAAGGGTAGGGGATAGCTATCCTATTTAAATCAGGGTTACAGATTACTACCTATGACTATAAACCATCTCAAGATTCTAATGCAGACATTTTTATTTCCAAACTTCAACTTAACACTTTCAAATCCATTTATATTATCTGTATCTATCTACCTCCTGTTAATAACAGTGTCACCATAGAAGCTATCCTTTGCTGGCTATCTCAAAACTTGCCCCAAGAAACCATACTCCTAGGTGATTTTAACATTGATTGGAAGTGCTGTAGCAGTAGCCACCCTACCACCCATATTAACCTATTTGGATTTTCTCAAACCATTACCTCCCCTACCAGGATAAACAAGCCTAATAAGAAAGACAGCACCTTAGATTGGATTCTCATAAATAATCATCCCCAGACATATGAAGCTGGAACCCTCCCCGATGATGTAAGTGACCACTCACTTACCTACATCATCAGGCATAAGACCATTCTACCTGTTCTAACCACTTTCAGGACAATTATGACCAAGAAATACGTCAACCCTGATCTCTTCCAAAGTGAATTAAGAGGATGTGACTGGTCTCCCTTAAAATACCTCCCACTGGAGGAAGCTGTTAAATACTTTAATTCTAAATTCCTAGCCATACTAGACCACTACCATGCACCAACCCACTCTATCAAAATTCAAACTAAATCTGCCCCATGGCTTTTAAAAGAAACCAATCAAAAAATCCATCTCAGAAACAAATGCTGGACTAAATGGAGAATGACTAAAACCCTGTAGAACAACAAAACTTCAGACAGCTGAGAAATGACACTATAAAAGCTATACTGTCTGATAAAAGAAACGACTACCTACAATTCCAGCAGACACCATAATAAACCACAAAAATTCTGGGCAAGTATTAACCAACTACTACACCCAGGTCAATCCATTACACCAAACCCACAAGGCACAGACTAGGAGAATCCCAAGCATACTGCCAATGCCTTTAATACTTTTTTTACTGAGGCCATTCAAACACTTGCCAGTCAGCTATCACCTCATAGCTTAACTATACCTAACTCTAATACAACTCCACCCCTCCATTTCTCTTCCAGCCAGTTCCAACAACATATATTCTTACCCTTATCCAAAAACTGAAATCATCTTCTCCTTCAGCAGACCAACTACCCGCTGAATATCTACAAAAAGCAGCCAAATCCATTGCCTATCCCATTCCCATTCTGATTAATAGAACCATCAGTGAAGGACACATCCCTAGCATATGGAAAGTCTCCCACATTATCCCCCTTCATAAAGGCGGAAACTCTACTGAATTCTTCAACTACCGTCCCATAGTCCTACTTTCTCCTTTGGCAAAGATCTTGGAAAAATGCATCCATAGGCAATTGCTACACCACCTAATCCAAAATAACTTACTTTCCAACTGTCAACATGGTTTCAGACCTTCCCACAGCACTATTACTGCCCTCCTTTCCTTTACTGACTGTATTAACAAAAACTGTAACTACAATATGCTTTCCTCTGCACTGTTTATCGATCTGTCCAAGGCATTTGATATGATAAATCACCAGATACTTATAAATATCCTCAAATCCCTGTCACTAGATGCACTCGCTATAAAATGGTTTCAGTCCTACTTAGATAACAGACAACAGGCTGTGCTTTGTCGCAACATTCTATCTACCCACCTGCCCATTAACCTTGGTGTCCCTCAAGGGTCCATATTAGGACCCCTCCTTTTTTCTGTATTTATCAATTACCTTCACCTAGCAATCCCCCAAGCTACATGCATACAATACGCAGACGATTCCACACTTATATGCTCAGCCGCACCTACATCTGAACTTCACTCCCCTACCCAAAATGTGTTTAATTCAGTAGAACAATGGTTTACACAGTGTTGCCTCCTCTTGAACCCCAAAAAAACTAAACTCCTCCTTTTTACTCCTACTCTTAAGCCCTCTCCAATAGATTTCACAGTAACATCCAATAATGGTACTCTCATATCTCCAGATCCAACTACCAAACTACTAGGTACCACTATAGACAACAACCTTAACTTCGACACCCATATCAATAATACTCTAAAAACTGTTAACAGAAAACTAGTCTCTCTCTACAGGATCAAACCCTTCCTTTCTCCTGCAGCTAGAATAACTAATGCTCACACTCATCTAATCTCTACACTCTTCTATGCCTCACCCATATATACTAATCTATCTAAGAATAACCTCAACAAAATGGAAAACTCCTACAATAACATTGCCAGATTTGCTACAGGCAACCCATTCAGAACCCACCATTGTTATAATCTAAAGCAGCTAGGATGGCTTGAACTACAAAATCAGCTTAAATTCCACCAACTGACCATTGCCCATAAGACCCTTTACCAACCTTCCAATACTCCTATACTATCTACCCTCATCATCCCCTATAATAATCTGAAGACCTTACGATCATCACATAAACTTCTTGTAAATATTTGTAAATCTAACAACAGGGCTGGGGACTCTCTCTTCTCTAATACTGTCAGAAAATCCTGGAACCTTCTTCCCAGTGAACTTTCCTCACTTTCCTCTATATCACTTTTCAAATAGAAATTGAAACTTTTCCTCAGAACACACTGGTTATGCCCCTGTACTAAACCTGACTAATTAACTAGCTCTTTAGACGGGTCTATATTAGAACATCGAAGTTTCACGTCTTCGAATGTTCTAATATCAACACCTAATAAGCAAAAGCTGAAAATAGCAAAGTTTTAGATAACTGAATTCTTTCCTAGGGAAAGAATTTGGTTGTCCGTTCCTGTCGCTTCGCTATTTTCAGCTCTGCGGTGGAAAGTTACGGTCAGGTTCAGGTAAGTGTGCGATTGTGTGGACGTGAGGGTTAGGGTGGGACAGGTGAGTTAGGGTTAGGGTGCGGGTCAGGTAAGTGTGTGAATGTTTGGATGTGAGGGTTAGGGTGGGATAGATGAGTTAGGGTTAGGGCACGGGTGAGGTGTGTGTGCGATACTGACGGACCTTAGGGTTAGGATTTGGGTTAAGGTAAGTGGGTAGACAGTGGTGTATGTACAGTTTAGTTTAGGTTTAGATGTAAGATTTTAGGTGTATGTGTGTGGATTTCTGTTTGTTTGGTGTGTTTGTGTTGTGTATATGTGTTTTGGAACAGCAATTTTTTTCCCTAGGAAAAAATTTGATGTTCTAAATTTTCGGTCTTACCAGTTTTCGGTTACTAGGTGTCGATATTAGAACATTTGAAGACGTGAAACTTTAATGTTCTAATATAGACCCCTTCTAACTAAGTTCTGTCTACCCTTTATTTCTCATTGACAAGTTCTATTTTCCTTAATAACAACAAAACCCTTTCCTTCTAGATAATGTTACTTACATCTTCTGTGGATACTTATTATTGTGACAACTTTTTATTAATGTAATTATACAATAAGCTGCCTTCTTTGTTATATTATGTATTGAACTTGCATTTTGTATTATAGCTGCATTTTGCACTGTTATGAAATCTGCCCTCTTTGATAATTTTGTATTGTACCTGCAATGTGCATTGTATATATGAATTTTTGTTTTCATGGAGCTTATCTCCTCGGGTCTCTACTGAAAATGGACATATATACAGTTAGACTAGCCCGGTCAAAATCTAAAATAAAATAAATAAATAAAAATTAACAACAATATTCAAAATAATTAGAAAAATGTTGGAAACAATATCTGAATCACATAAAATGTACAAAAAAGGGAAAAGAACAATATGTTTTTTGCTATGTGCTTCTTCTTCTCCCGGTTAGGGGTCACCACAGCAGATCACCTGTCCGCTCATGATTGGCAGTGGAGTTTTACAGTGTCGAATTGCCAGCCCAGTGCCCAACCTTCCACAGAAGGTACTCACATGCACTCACACCTAGGGCCAATTTAGAGTGTCCAATCCACCTACAGCATGTCTTTGGGATGTGGGAGGAAACCGGAGCACCCGGAGAAAACCCACGCGACCACAGGGAGGACATGCAGACTCCACACAGAAGGCACCCCAGCCAAGGATCGAACCAGGGAACCTCTTGCTGTGAGGTGACAACGCTAACCGCTGCACCACCGTGGCCACCCCAGTTTTTGCTATGTGCTACTTTTTCATATTAACTACAGCTATTCAAAGTATCCAAAGTGTGCAAAGTGTTTGGAAGTGTGTGCAGTTATGTCACAAAGGACAGTTATTTCAAAGAATATTTCACAAAGTACAGTTATTTCAAAGTATACTTCACAGAGCACAGTATTTTGAAGAGCTTATTGTGCATTTTAATATTGTTACAAGTAAGGTGTGTGTGTGTGAATGGTTGTACATAATTACAAGGGTCATTTTGCATTGTGTTTTAATATAATCTGTGGGCATGGCAGAAGGATTTTACAGACCCGCACCACTTGTGTTTGATAATAATATTACAGAAAATTGGAGAAAGTTTGAGCGGGAATATGATATTTTAATACAGGCTGCTTTTTCTGACAAAGACATACGTACAAAGGCATTTATTATGTTTAACTTAGCTAGTTCAGAAGCCATTGAAAGAGAGTGTTTGTTTGTGTACACACCTGCTACTTTTGCAGGGGAGGGGGAAGATCACCATATAGTGGTACAGGGTGAAACAAGGGAAGACCCAGAGTGCTTAATACATAACTTTAGAGAAATGTGTAACCCACAAATGAATATTACAATGGAAAGGCACTTATTTTATACAAGGGATCAAAAGTCTGGTAAATCTTTGGCAGCATATATAACTGACTTGAGAAATAAGGCTAAAATGTGCAGATTTGGTGAATTGAGAGATGAGTTGATAAAGGACAGGTTTGTGTGTGGTATTAATAATGACACAGTGAGAAAGATTTTGCTTTGATACAGTGATTTAACGTTAAATAAGGCCACTGAGAGTTGTCAGATATATGAGCTTACAGAAAAGCACACAAATATGCTTACAAATGAGAATAGTTGCAGAATGCACAGTGACAAAACTCACGTTAATAGTATGCAGCACATAGTTAAAAGAAACAAGCCCAGGCTCATGGCAGCTACTGCAGTTCTTGTAACAGTCCCTGGGAAACCCCGTGTCTTTCCAGCAAATTTCAGAGAATGCTCATTGAAGCACAGGGGTGAGTCAGTAAAGTCAAATCATGTGCCTCCACCCAGCTTCATAGTCAACTGTCATAACTGTGGTGGAAATCACAAATCCAAAAGAGAAAAGTGCTTAGCTTTTCATCATCAGTGTCATTCTTGCTATAAGTGGAATCATTTCGAAAGGTTTTGTAAATGAAATAAGGCACATTCTTTTATTAAAAGAGGGTATTCCAAGAGACAAGTTGATCAATAAGAAAGCTGTGACCCTACTTTTTATGTTGACAGTGTGTCTGTGCTTTATGAAGCAGTCATTGCAGACGATTTGTGGGCAAAGAATGAGATCTTTTGTATTGTTTGGATTAATGGGCATCCTGTAGAGCTCAAAGTGGCTACTGGCTCGAAGTGCAATATTATGTCAGCAGAAACATTTTCTAGAGTAAAAGCTGCAGAACATCTTGATTTGACAAAGTGTGTGAAGCTTGTTGCTTATGGTGGTGAAGAGATTCAAATCGAAGGCTCAGTAGTGCTTTAGTGTTACACTGCTGGGAACAGCTATGACTTGCAATTTTTCATAGTCAAAAGACATGTGCGGTCATTATTAGGCCACAGAGACACTTTGAAAATAGGACTACTTTCATTTAATAAACAAGTCCACCATGTAAGCCTGAATGACAACAGCTCAAATTTTGCTCAGACTATCTTTTTTGAGTTTGCTGATATGTTTGCAGACAAACTAGGTAAACTATCAGTTACGCATTCCATGAAGTTAGACCCAGAGAGCAGCCCAGTTATCAGACCAGCACAGAAAGCGGAGGCTCTCAATAAAAATCTACCCAAGCAGCAGAGCCCTACAAGGCAGAAATGCACTCGACCACCACAACACAATACTAATCACGAGACACATAAATCTCCTAAACAGTGTGCCACTCAACCAAAGCCCCTAAGGCAAAACAGCATGCCCAACACACTAGTCATAGGTGACTCAATAGTGAGGCACACTGATGTCCCACTCACTAGGTTGAATAAGGAGAAAGTAACAGTTAGCTGCCTTTCAGGTGCTAGGATCTGACACATAACGCATGTACTCAGGTCACTCAACAACAGGTACAAATATGACTCTGTTATTGTACATGTAGGTGTGAATGACCTGAGATGTACCTCCCTGGACTACATGAAAAGAGACACGGAGGAGCTCTCAGATTATGCAGCCCAGGCAGATATGACACTAGCCCTGAGCAGCATCATACCATCACTGAAAATGATACCACAGTACAAGCAGAAAATGAATAATTTCAACAAATGGCTTAGTTTCTGGTGTCATTCTAAGAGGATCCAGTATCTGTCTGCCTGGGATGACATAATTGACAGACCTCGATGCTTTGCCAGAGATGGCCTGCATATGTCACCCCTGGGCTTCCAGATACTGGCCAAGGCTTTTGCCACCCCTATAGTGCTTTTTTAGGTGGTGTTCCAAAGACCAAATTACCACCATAACAGCTACAAACAAATCCAATCTGAGGGCCATGTTGCTCAACGCTAGAAGTCTAAATCTCAAAATGCACTTGCTCAAGGCACTCCTTAAAATGAAGAGCATCGACATTTGTGCTGTAATAGAGACCTGGTTCAAGGCAGCAGAAAGCACCCCTGCACTACTAGGCTATAACTTATTCCACACCTTTCGGCCCCAGAACTTAGATCAAAGCTCTAAAGGTGGTGGTGTCTCCATATTCATAAAGGATGCTCACACCTCCAGACTTGTAACACAACATAATGCATTAGAGATACTTCTGGTGCAGCTAACATTGGGTAAGACGGTGATTCCGGTTGTAGCCTGCTATAGGTCCCCAACCATGTCCCAAGACTTGCACTCCACATTCCTAAGCACCCTGGAGAATATTAGGGTCCAACCTAACTCTCTCTTACTAGGTGACTTCAACCACCCATCCTTCAACTGAGCAAACTACTCATGTACCAGTTCACTTGCCCAACGTTTCCTGGAGTTTATTAATTCCAATGCCCTGGACCAGCTTGTTCCTACCTCCACTAGAGGTCACAACATCCTTGACCTGGTCATTACTAACATGGGCGATCATTGCTCTACACCAATAGTCAGCTCCTCCCTGTTTAGATCCAACCACAAACAAATTACCTTGGAAATCCACATCCATCCCCCACACCCCAGCAAAGGTAAACATCATGAAAAAATTCTCCAAAGCTAACTTTGGGATCATAAAAAACAGAGGTGGCTAACTTCATGGCACCCATGCAAATGGAGAATAGTTGCATGACTGCAGAATCATATACCAATGCACTTCACAAACACGTACACAAATGCATGGATCTCGCCATACCCAATAGAACCAAGACACTCTCTTCCAAAAAAAAGGAAGCCAGTCTGGTGGCCCCTGCCATAAACAAGCTCTACAACAGAAGGAGGAAATTGGAGCGGAATAAAGGGAAGTCCCAAGACTGGAAAAACTCCCTTATCTGCCTCAAAAAACAGTTGAGATCTCTCATCAAATCCTCTAAAGCTAGGTATGAAAACAGAATTGCAGCAGATAGTAAAGACAACCACAAGGCCTTCTATGTTTATGTAACAAATCTCCACAGCAATACCCAGATTAGCTCTGAGCTACTGCACAATGGCACCTCCTATACCGAGCCAACAGATATTGCCAGCCAACAGATTCAGTGCCAACTTTACACCCCTCCCCCAAAAGGACCAATCACAATACCATTAGATTGCCAGGCACCCTGTATTACTGCTGCACAGGTTAAAACAGCACTGTCCAAGGCCAAGAATACAACTTCTATGGGACCTGACAATATTCCTGGTTGTGTTCTACATGAACTACAGAGTGAACTGGCACCTCACCTGTGTGCTCTGTTTAATCACAGCCTCACCTCAGGCTTTGTCCCTGCCAAATGGTGCACTGCTACAGTTATCCCTCTCCACAAAGGAGGAGTGACTACAGACCCTGAGAACTATCACCCAATTAGCCTGACTAGTCTGATATGCAAAGCTATGGAACACATCATCATGGACCAAATAAACAAAGATATAGGGAATCTCCAAACTCTTGATCCCACGCAGTTTGGTTTTGTGAAGGATAGATCATGCCTGCTCAACTTGGTCGACTTCTTTGAGTCAGTCACCAGAGCTGTGGATGAAGGCATGTTGGTTCATACAGCCTACCTTGATCTGGCCAAGGCTTTTGATACCATTCCCCACTCAGGAATACTAGAAAAACTCACTAAGCTTGGCATTAACCCCTATATCACTAGGTGGGTTGCAAACTGGCTCACAGATAGAGCCCATACTGTGAAAGTAGCTGACTCCAAGTCAGACTGCCGATTAGTCACGAGTGCAGTCCCACGGGGTTTGATCCTGGGTCCTCTCCTGTTTGTTATCTACTTCTTTGAAGTCCAGGCCAACATGAAGGGACTCTGGCTGACAAAGTTCACAGACGATTGCAAGTTGAGAGCTATTATTAACTCCCCAAGTGATGGTGACATCCTACAGAATGGCCTCACTGTGACCAACAACTGGTGTCAGAACCATTGCCTTAAGCTCAATGCCAAACAATGTGTCATCATCCCCTTTGGGAAAAACCCAGTTCCCATGAATTACCACATTGATGGTAGTCCACTGAACACAGAAGATGTTATAAGAGATCTGGGAACACAGGCTGACAGCAACCTCTCTTTTGATCACCACATTGCCCTGTGGTCAAAACGTCCTTCTATGTGGCACATCTCATTACTAAGGGTTTTGCATCCAGGAAGAATGAGGTAATTGTCTCCCTCTACTTTTCCCTCATTAGGCCAGTCATCCAGTACAATGCCCCATTTGGCATGTACCTCACTAGACACCTGCAACAACTGGAGAGGCCACAAAATTACCTCACAAAGAGGATCCCATGCCTTAAACACTTGTCCTATATGTAAGGACTCAAAAAACTCCAACTATTCTCTGTCTCATATCACCTACTTAGAGGCGATCTCTGCTTGACTTACAAAGCCATGTCTGACCCAGCTCTGTTAGAAATGCTACATCTAAAGAAATCCCAATCCCTCCACACCACATGCTCCAGAGACCTCAACCTTATTACCACAATTAACATAACATGCTGGAGGGATAGGTTCATAACCCAGAGACTGCCCATGCTATGGAACAGACTTCCCATACATGGCAAGCAAAGCACCTCGCTGACCCTCTTCAAGATAAATCTTGATGAGTGGATGCGAAACAGAAAATTCACCCCGGGGATAACACCAGTGGCTTTACTCGACACAGGCACTGGGAACTAAGGTCGGGTGGCACTATGCCAGGTTAATCCTATGGCTAGGCTTATAAGAGCCCCAGGGCTATTAGCCTAGTACACACCTGTGAACATATGAACCTATGAATAGCTATGCAGAACAGAGTCGAAGCCGAGCTAGACAGAATGGAACAGCTAAGCATAATCTGTCCAGTGCAAGAACCTACTGAGTGGGTATCCTACAAGGTGGTAGCTCATAAGAAAAGCCTAGATGATATCAGAATTTGTATTGATCCAAGAGATCTGAATAAAGCATTAAAAATATATCATCATCCAATGCGCACAGTCAAAGAGTTTGCTGCCATCATGCCAAATGCCACTGTTTTATCTGTCTTAGATGCAAAGAGTTCATTTTGGCAAATTTTGTTTGAATGAACATCTTCATTGCTAACTATTTCAGTACTCCTTTTGGCAGGTACATATTTCTGAGAATGCCATTTGGATAAATTCTGCCAATGCAGTCTTTCAGCGTCCAATGGGGCAAATTGTTTTCTGGCTATACCTGTGCTATTATAGTAGATGATATTCTAGTAGGAGGCAATGAAGTCGAACATGACAGAAACCTCAAGAAAGTTCTGGAAAGAGCAAGTGAAGTGAATCTTAAGCAGAATCCTCAGAAGTGCAAATTCAGAAAATGAGAAGGTACTTATGTTGGTCACTTGTTTACCAATTCAGGCTTATGACCAAATCCTTCCAAGCAAACAGCAATTCTCAAGATGCCAGCTCCAGACAATGTTCAAGCCCTACGCTTTCTTGGCTTGGTCAATTTTCTAGGCAAGTTCATTCCAGATTTAAGATGACTTTCAGCACCATTATGAGAGCTGACATGCAAAGATGTAACTTGGTCATGGTCAGAACAGCACCAAAGAATATTTGATGTCCTGAAACAGAAAATTGCCAACCCACCAACTCTCAGCCTCTATGATGTTCACAAACCAGTTACTCTTTCCTGTGATGCTTCTAAGTTTGGTCTAGGTGGAGTCATTCTTTGGGAGGGTAGACCAGTAGCCTATGCTTTGAGAACTCTTACCCAGATCGAGATGCTATATGCCCAGACTGAGAAAGAGCTTTTTCCGATTGTGTTTACATGTTTGAAGTTCCATGATTATATTTATGGTCGCTCTGTCCAGATCGAAACTGATTACCAACCTTTGATTACTATTTTGAGAAAGTCTATACGTGCAGCTTCAGCTAGACTGCAACACATGACGCTCACATTACAGAAGTACAATTTTAGTCTTGTCTATACAAAAGGCAAGCTTCTTTATCTTGCTGATACTTTATCCAGATCACCCAGAAAAAAACACAGAACAGCATAACAATGAGCAACTTGATTCTGAGGTCATGGAAGTGAGTCATTTTTCTTCGACACATTTTGATGAGCTCAGAACTCACATAGCTTCACATCCAGTTCTCCAGAAGCTCAACCACTTTATCAGTTGAGGATGGCCTTCAAAGCAAACTTGTAGAAGTGCAGCAGTGTTTTCCATACAGAGGTGAGATTTTGTCAGGCAATGGTATAATCATGAAAGGTCCTAAAGTGATTGTTCCAAAATCCTTGCAACAAGAATATATTAAGATCTTGCATCATGGGCACCCAGGAACTGATTCTATCAAAATAACGGTGAGATGTCTAGTATTTTGGCCTTCTCTTGTTAAGAGGTATTGAGAAAGTGCTTTCATCTCATTCAGTATGTAATAGTATAAAGCCTCATCAACAGAAAGAACCAGGTTCCTGAACTACCTTGGTCGATAGTAAACCACAGATATCTTTGGGTGGTATAGACAAAATTATTTGGTGTTAGTAGACTCTTATTCAAATTGGTTCAGGACTGGCCTACTTCCCAGCCTAACTTCCAGTGCTGTCAATACTATGCTGAAGTGACATTTTTCTGCCCATGGTAGTCTGCACAGTTATTTCTGACAATGGTGCAGAGTGTACAAGTCAGTAGCTCTAGAGGTACTTTGTTCATATTACAAGTAGTCCTGAATACCTCAGTCAAATGGCTTGTCTAAGCAGGCAGTTCAATGTGCAAAACATCTGTTAGAGAAATCCAGATGTGACAGTACCTATGTTTTTCTCTCAATTTGTTAAATCTCAGAAACATTCTTTTTGATAATCATCTTGGTTCACCTGCCCAGAGGCTTATATCGAGACAAACCAGAACCACACTACCAATCAGCAGTAATTTATTGGTTCCAAGTGCTAAGAACAACAAAGCAGTAAAAGCCTAACTGTTGAAGAAGTGTTTGTCCCAGAAGTTTTACTATGATAAAACCAACAAACTGCTCTGTTTTTTTTTAAATAAGAGAAGATAGTGAGGATGCAGATGTCAAAAGATTTTGATTGTATCAGATTTGTGAAAAGTTTGTGTCAAGAGCTGAGATTATATGTTGTAGATTCACAAAGAATGGAATTCAGATGAAATTAGAAGCATTTGTTACCAGTGTCTGAAGCAATGTTACAGTATCTTGCCTGTGACAAAGGATCTAGTTCTCAGAGTGACTTGTCCAATGTTCCTGTTCCAGAGAACATTCCATCAGCAATTCATGTTCCTGAAAAAATCCCTGAGACTCCTCATGCAGAACATTCCCCAGTGACTGTCCCTGTTGCTAAACCCAGTCCTAACTATTTTGTTACGAGAGCAGGTTGCATCTCGAAAAATACTTTCAGATACACTGCAACCTGGGCATGATTGTTTTTTTCTTTATTAGTGTCTGTATAATTGCATGCCTATTAAAATGCCATTGTTTATATGAGACAGCTCAGTAAAGAAGGAGGATGTAGATCAGTTGTTGTTGTTGTTGTGTCTTTTGGCTTTTCCTGGTTAGGGGTCGCCACAGCGGAACTCTGGTCTGCTAATGATTGGCAGTAGATTTTTACGTGCCGAGTTGCTAGCCCTGACACACAACCTTCAACAAAGGTACGCCCATTCACGCATGTCTCCACACAGAAGACGCTTTAGCTGAGAATCGAACAGGACAACGTCTTACTGTGAGGCGACAACACTACCGCAGCACCACCACTGCAGTATTGTGTGTGTGATATACCTTTAAGAAGCTTTACAGTGAGCACATGCTTATAAGTACTGAGCACATGCAAGAGTGCCATTTTGAGTGAGCAGCCAGAGTGTGAGCATGAAGGTATATATGTAGTCAATCAGTTAGATAGTTCTTTTAAGTTTAATGTTCCTGCCATCCATCCTGATGTATTTGCATACAATTAACTACTTAAACGAACACCCAAGCCTCAACGTCTTCTTAATGCACATAAGAAGAGTGACATAGGACACATCATTACCTCTTATTTGCATGTCTAATTTAGTCCTAGTTAGTCTCCCGAAAGCATTATTGATTTGGCATATATTAGCTGAAATGTGTACTTTGTGCAGATTGTGAACATGTTCTTTACATTTCACTTCTGTTAAATCATATAAAAACAATAAACACTCTTAGGGATTTGTATTTATGGAAGAACATGAACATAAGTTGCAACTGATTCATCTATGTAAAGTACATACCAATTTATTGTAATATTCATGCCAGAATCAGATTTTTTGACTGATTCATCAATAATGCTAATTGTCAAGAAGCATTCAGTTCCAGGGATTATTTGCCATTAAACAATGACCCCCCATTAATATTCCAAAACGTGCACGCTGATTGGTCAGTGTGCACGTTGTAAATCAGAGTTATAGTAATGAAAAAAGGTCCGGTCCCCCGGACTTTTTCCATTAGTATAACTCTTTTTTTTTTTTTCTTACAGAAATGGAGAACATAAGATCTCCGTTGCTTTTTTCAAAACTGTCCCGTTATGTTAAATGGGTTAAACATAGCGAGACAGCTTTAAAAAAGGCAACGGAGATTCTCCGTTGCTTTTTTTAAAGCTATCTCGCTATGTTAAACTCCTTTAACATAGCGAGACAGTTTGTAAAAAGCAACAGAGATCTTGCTTTCTCTGTTGCTTTTGCCCACAACTCTGATGTACTGTGTAAGTATATGCATGCGCAGTACATCAGAACTGCCGCAGAATACCAGACAGCTGCGGAAAGGCAGCAAGGAGACATTATACAATGCCATTATTTAAGAAAAGTAATTTTTTTTTCTTAAATAATGTAACTGTAGAATAGCAATAACCCACTTCTGGGTTTGGGTAATGCTGGATTTATCCACGGTTGTCTTTGTTTGGCCACTCGGGCTTCGCCCTTGTGACCAAACCACACCAACCGTGGGTAAATCCAGCATTACCCACACCCAGGCGTGGGTTATTGCTATATTATCTCCATGATGCTGCAATCCCTTATGCAGTTATATGAGCACCAGGGCTAGTGGACACATATTACTATGCATGGACTTCTGAAAAGTAATTGACTGTAAGATCAATGGCCATTTCATTGAGTTGACATCACCAATGACTTTACTATTTTCCACAAAATGGCATAACTTTGGGGTTAGTTATAGTCAGTAAATATCCCTCTGCAGTTGGACTGTGGGAGCATTGCCCCAACATCACAAAGAATCATAGTATTAAAGCTTTTTTCTTAATTTTGACAGTAATTGAGTTAACGGTCATCAGTTTTACAACCCGTATCTGGTATGAGGACTTTTCCCCTAAAAAAAAAAAAAAAAAAAAATCCAGCTTTTGCTAAGAATGTTGACATCTTTCTTTTTGACAAATGTTCACAAAATAGGTAGTTGGCCATTTGTGTACAATAACATTAACTTTACTATTAATCATTAACTTGTTTGTCACTCTGCTTATTTTTATTCTGCATTATTGAGGGTTAATTGCTTTCATTTTACCAATAAATTACAGAAAAACAGACCTTTATAGAAATCATGCTACCATCTATATCAGCATCAGAAAAAAAACTGGAGTGATATTATTATTATTATTATTATAGTCTAAACAAGTTCTGCACCACAGGTTTAGATTCATGACCATTGGCCTCACACATTGCAGACCATGACTGAACAGTATTAAGCTCAATAGAGTATTGCAGTTCAGGCTTTGTGATAAGGTAATGACAGAGGTCTGGGCACAGTGGTGCAGTGTGGGATGGTCAGCAGTACATACTAAGCCATTCAAGCTGCCCTCTACTTCTGAGATATAATGTATTAAAACAGTAATTATGCACCACATTAGCATAAGATTGATACAAGACAAGTAGCTAGTGTGAAATACCAGGACTTACATACATACAAATATTTCAGGCATGGGCAATAATGTCCTTCTAGTCTGCCAATATACCAAAACAGTTATTTCCATAAAAAGTGCCAAGTTGTTCTTAAAAATATCTACATCACTGCTCGATTTAATGTAATTCGATAGTCTATTCCATTCATCAGCTACTTTCTTGGTGAACCAATTAGTACACCTGCTATTCATATATAGTCTTTTACAGAAGTAATTGTTTCTAAATGCCTTAAATACTTCAATAAGGACTCCTCTTGAATATTTATATGAGACACTGTAAACGTTTAGGTATTTTAGTCTTTAATGATAATTGAAATTTTCATATCTTTGAATGCCCTTAGTATATATCTGCTGTATAATCTTTCCAATTTACTCATGCTTGTTTTCTTATAAGGTTTTCATATTGTTACTCCATACTCTAGTTTGGGTCTAATGAAACTTATTAACAACAATTTCATCATTAATGATTCCTTAGACTATATAAATATTTCTATACATTATATAGTTCTATAACTATCATTAACCAATCAGTTGATATGATTAGGAAAACTCATAGCTAGATCTACCCATATACCCAGGTTCAAAATGAAGCTAAAGTTTCCATCAGTTTCCCTACGCAAATGTGAAATGCTGTTTTTTGGCTCATCATTCATTGCAAATCACATGCTGATAATGGTGAACTGAAAAAAACATAAAAAACATTTTTTTTGCAGGTAAAAGCCCTCCACACATCCAGAAATTTTGTATGCCATCTCCACAGTTGCATCAAAGTGAAGAAAAGGGGAAACTCCCTGAAAAGCACACAGCTGGCTCACATAATATAATACAATAAATTGTGCTGAAACTCACTGTGACATTAAATTCTCGTGCTAAACTCACACTGGAAAGTACCAGCACAATTGTGCAACTATGCAATCACTGTGTGCTAGATTAAATATTCACCTTTCAAACTATGTCTCCCAAATCTTAGTTTTTCATGTCTTTATCAGCATATTATTCTCCCATGCCCGAATGGTTAATTTAATCAAGTTCTTTTGCAGACATGTCCCATCTATAACATATGTAATCAATTCACCCATTTTCATATCATCTATATACAGACTATAGGCCACCTCAGATGTAAAAGATAGATCTGAAAGATATGTCCTAAACTGGTTTGGGCCTAGGACAGAGCCTTGGGGGACAACCTAGAATTTCACCTGTCCAATTGCTGTATGATATAACATGTCCTATTTGTAAGCCATGCATTTATCCATCTTATCAAGATTAAATCAATACTAGTTGTTCTAATTTATTGATCAGTGTTTTGTGTATGACCCTATCAAATGCTAAAGTCTAAATAAATTACATCACATCACAATTTTTCATTTATAGCTATTATATGGTTCTAGAACATCATGTTCCAGTTGGTTATAGATCTATTTCCAACACATGCATGCTGATATATGGTTTCAAGTCCCAACCTTTCCAATTCTGACAATAATTTCTCTGATTTTATTGCAATCTCTAAGACATGGTACAAAGTTTCAAAGCACAGCAGTCTTTTAAATAATCTGCAACAATTCATATCTGCCCTAAATATCACCTGGTAACTAATAAACAATGCAACTGTACCACACATACATTTTGAAGTACTCAATCTTAATTCTGTCTATAATGGGCACTATACAATTTTGTTAATATACTATTTTTGATTTTACTCATAATATCTTGAAGCATGCATTTCCTTTATCTGATATGCTTTACAAATAATGTTTGTTGCCCGATTGCTTTGAAATATTTTGTAAACAATGTTTGCTGCCTGTTTTACTTTTGAATTGTCAAAAATGTATGTCTGTCCTTGTTTTGGAGCTTTTCTCACTGGACTTTCATAGAAAATGGGCATTTCTTTTCATACTTTCCCTGGAAACAAAAGCAAATAATTAAATAAATAAAATTTATTCAAAATAACCTTCTCCGTCATTTTTCTACAAGAACACTTGGAATGCAGAAAGGAATGTGGGTTATGGTCTACATATTAAACTTCTTGCTGGTATTTATTTTTCTTTTAGTTATCCTTTGTTGACCAGGTTAATCACAGTAGGCTACTAACATCTTTTTATGGGATCCCAAGATGGTATTGATACTACTAGAGGAAATTTACCCAGGCCATCATGGAATTTCTCCTACTTTTTTGATAGGTGCTGTGGGATCTTTTACATCTACCTGAGCTACTATCTGCTCAAGCAGCTGGGACCTTGGTTTAATGTTTCATCCAAAGGACATGTGGGGCAATAAGATTATACCCTGAATACTATGATAGCTCATAAGTTTTCTTCATCTTTAATTTCTTCAAATGTTTTGGGGTTCTAATACCACATTGGGAATGGACCTCATTCCTAAGTTCAGGGTATGATTTGAGTTCATGAAATTAGTATTGCTTTGGCCAGGAGTTTTCTTCTCAGTACCCACAATGTGCCCAGGATTGCCTTGGACAGAATTACATATATTCATAGCATATTTAAATAAAGCTGTAAATAATTTTTTATTATATCTATTACTCCTGCTACTCTTAAAAACATCCGAGCATCTTTCTTTGACTTTGCTCCTGTTCTGCTTGCAAATACTGGTATTTTATGACTTTGTGTCCCTGTGTATGTACTTTTAGCATTGGATGCTCCAACGTGATATATACTTTACATCGGATCACTTTGGATCCAATGTTATATATACTTCATTATTGCTGATAATGCCTTGTGGTTCATGTTTCCTGTGCTTTTCAGCTACTTATATATGTCAAGACAATCCCAGTGCAACACTCAAACATACATTATTGTGCCTTTCATATGTCAGGGAAAGGATGGTACCATGATAACCAATCTGATCAACCAAAGTGTGAGTAAGGAGCACTGATCAGGTCTGACAGATTTGATTGGAGTATGTACTGTATCTATTACTGAGAGCTTGTGGTGGTGGGTGGGTGCAGAAACCATTGACAAGATGCTGACATCAGTCAGTGGCTAAACTTGTGTGGAGATAGATAGCTCGAGTGTCTGACAGATTATATAGTGTAGGATATACCACATTCTGGGAGAAGGTGTGGGTGAATGGGTCCAAGTATGACACTCACTGGCAAATGCTGAGGGAGTATATAACTCTTGGTTCAAAATACTGAGGAGCATGATGGCTCATCTGTTAAGACCTCAGACTCTCATCTCCAGCATTTAGGGCTCAGTCCTGACCCCCAGCTGTTGATTGTGTGGTGTGCTCATGTTCTCTTCATTTCTGTGTGAGTTTTCTTTGGGTAGTCCAGATTCTTCCCACCTTCTAAAGCATGATGTTTAATTTGGGCCCTGAACTTTCCCAATGTATTACATTTTCTTTTCACCAGGTCACAGTTTACAAGGGACCAAGATAGACTGATTCACTTGCACAGTTAACAAGTAAATACATTAAAGAAAGTTACATTTGGTGATAGAAGGGGAACTCAGTTGCTCCTCTTGTGAAGAAAGTGCCTGACATCAGAGATTAATGACAGGCAAGAGGGCTTGAGGCACACACACAGTAGTAGTTTCCAAAGTTTATTCTTCAGACTTTGCTCCAAACAAATGATAAAAACAATAAAAAACAGTAACCATAAAGCGCATTTCGTCTCACCCCTTAGTGAGACTTCATCAGACAGTTGCAACAAGAATGTTTCAAACAGTATATACAAGTTCAAACTACATCAACTTCCTCCAAGCAAAAGGCAAACCCACCCCCAAGGTAAGCAGGAAAGAACAATTAACCCATTGTATGCTTCTTTAAAAATCCAGCTTCTTGTAAAACAAGTATACATGCAGTAAATATATTTGTATATGTGTAAATATAAATATAGCTCATCAGTTCGAAAACACTCTTAAAAGACTGCCTGCATTCCTGTTTTTGCAGTTACCTGTTTCAGTATTCCAAGTCTGTCTAGTGTGTTGGCTGGCATGGAGGGGACACTAGAGGCTACAGTATTGAACTCACAGGAGGGGAGTACTGACCCGCTAACGTTACAGGTGGGCAAACTACTGGAATGAGTGGATTGTTTAACAGCTAGAGTGGAATCACTGGTTACTACCACGTCATCCTCCCGAAGACCTGGCATAGACGCTAACCTTGACGAACCCGGGTTCAACATTGTGGATAGATGTGCAAATGGTAATGATGAACCATTACTTGATGTAAGCATACATGCTACTTCAACAGAACCAGTTGGTGGAAATACAGTGGTTGAACAAGCAGCAGACCCAGTAGAGACTGAACCCTTGGGGCTTATTAGGACTTCCAACTCTGGGGTTACAGGTTGGCTACAGGAGTGGCCGACATTGTTTGAACCGACGAGTAGTACTCAGAGGGGAGACCTGGCTGAAGGGACACAGAACTTTGCTGTGGATATCACCACTGACATGAAGAACTTGGATGGAATGTTGGTGAAGTATAAAAAATTACAGTTAGAAATTTCATATTTTAAAGAATGTACTAGTGAAGGTATTGTCCCTAAAGGACTGAGGTCCTGGCAATACCCGAATGGCCTCATTCAAGGTTCACAATTCCATGAGGAGTTGTTGAAGTTGTTTAATAGACATGGTTTGGAATTACTGGACTTGATGAGTAAACACTATAGAGTCATGACTGAAGCCCTTTTAAAAGAGGTGACTGCATTAGATGAAAAAAATAAGAAGAAATGCTGATTTTTTGAGGTACAAATTTGAATATAACAGATGCCTAACTAGTATAGACCAGCATATTACCAAACTAAAAGTCACTAAAATAAAGAAACTGAACAGGGACAGGGAATCATATGCATCTGGCTCTGCTTATCCTAAACCCCCACCATCACAAACTGGTCAGGCCCTTGGCCGAATTTTTGGATCAACAAACTGTACCGGTTATCAAGCCGGGGTCAACTCTGGGTTAGATGGCAACAGGGGCCAGGGTCCACCCCCTATGTGAGCAGGCCGTAGGCACCTCAAGAGAAACTACATGAGGCTGGAATGAAACTGGTAACCAATATAGGAATAATAACAACAACTTTGGAAACCAGCAGAATTTTCGGTCACAAGCCTCGGGGTACAACCTGAGGCAGGGTCTTCCCAGGGTGAACTACAGGAACTTGAACAGGTATTAGTATCGGACCCACAACAACCCAGTGTGGAGAACAACTTTGAATTGGTATACAATAGCCAGGGTGACTTTAAAATTTTTATTTTTTCCACACTGAAAGTGAGCATTGAGCTAGCAGACTTATTAGCAAAATGATTAACCTTTGTTCCATCTCACAAAGCCTCCTTTGCTGAAACTATAATTGATTTAAAATTATTCAAAGGAAGCTTAACTTTACTTGTTTGGGGCTAGACAACAACCTCAGAATCCGTTCTATGTACATAGTACCTATTGCCCCCCATTACACCCAGGATTAATAATATTTGAACATGTTTGTGAAGTGGACTTATTCAATTGTATTTGTGTACAAAATCAAAGTAAAGGGAAGGGTCACAACATTACTAAGGAAGAAGAACTAGCACTTAATTGGTTCAACAGGCACAGGTGAGGGTGATGCAACCTGACAAGGGTGGAGGACTGGTTATAACGAATAATGATGAATATGTCAATAGAATGGAAAGGATAGTAATGACTGAAGCATACATGGAGGTGTCCCGTAATGAATTAAATATTGCTTATGGGAGAATTCGTGCTAACTTAGAAGAACTGTTTTTTGAGGCAAGGATTGACATGGATATATATACAGTTTCTTATGTATGCCAGCACCTAGAATTCCAACTTTGTTTGGCATCCCCAAGATCCACAAGAGTGTCTCGGACCCACCAATGAGACCTCTTATGGATTCCAGGAATAGCATCACTTACCCATTAGCCAAATATAGTGACCATTTTTTGCAGAAATATGTAAAATTACAAAAACAGATCTGCAAGGACTCATGGTCCTTTTTAAGGAGTATACAGGATTTACAGTTTCATGAGGGCTTCAATTTCCTAACTATAGACGTTAAAGATTTGTACACGTCCATCCCACATGTTGAGGGTGTAGACTGGCTCAGCCTGTTACTGCTAGAACTGGAAGCCCCTGGAAGTTTAATTTCTCTGTTCACTGAACTGTTGGACATAGTGTTGTCTAATAATTATATTACCTTCAACAACAGGTTTTACGTCCAGTCCATTGGCATAGCAATGTGCTCCCCATGTGGAGCCAGCTTCGCCAACCTAGTGATGGCTTCTTGGGAAAGGGAGTTTATTTTAAATGTACCTGAAATTAGAAGCCAGATACACTTTTATACAAGATATCTGGATGATATCTTTATGTTGTTTAAGGGTGATGAGGTGGAAGCTAACAATCTAGTGACATACCTCAATAATGCCACTGTTTTTTTACAGTTCACACATACTTTCCACATGGAAAGAATAGCTTACCTGGGTGTTGACTTAAAAAAGGACCTAATTAAGGGTTGCTATACAACTCGTATTTTCAGGAAAGATACCTACTCGAATGCTTTTTTACATTTTGACAGTTGTCATCCACTATTTCAAAAGTGCTCAGTGGTAAAAGGCCAACTAGTACGAGCAGCTCGAATGGTTTCCACACAAGAGGAGTTTTTACTAGAATGTAATCAACTTCAGGATATGTTTATCAAGAGGGGATACCCTCTACCTATGGTTAGGGAACTGGTAAAAGAAGTACAAAACAAGAGGCATAGGGGCAGGTACCAACCTATACTGGGGGTTAAAATTAATGAGGAACAAATGGAAATCAAACGAGTTTGAATGGTTCATGATAATGCTCCTTTAGTAGGGTCCACTTTTATTACTACTTTTAGTAGCAATAGTTATGATATCAAAGACATCATTAATAAGAACTGGGATTTAATAGTCCTTGACCACAATTTAGATGCTAAATTGAGGGACACCCCTAGAGTAGTTTTTAGATGTGGCAGGAATTTAAAAAGCTTATTACGGACTAGGAAGGAAGACAATTTTGGAAGTAGGAGGAAAGGGATGATAAAGTGTAGCATGTGCCCCCAATGCCCCTTCATGGAGATTGGGGTCAACTTCACGATCAGAGGAGTGCCCTATGCATCAAAGGGTAAATTTGACTGTAATACTAAAAGTATAGTCTATCTGGCCCAATGTCAAGCCTGCCCAGCTTTTTATATTGGGAAGTCGGACAGGAAACTAAAAGAAAGGGTTTACGAACACCTTTACAGCATTAGAACATCAAAGCAGGAAAATGCTCTGGCTAGACATGTGAGTGCTTTCCCATTACACTCTTTTAAATTTAGAGTGATTGACCAGGTTACGAGTGATGGAAGGGGTGGCCCTTGTTCATTATTCCTAGAAAAAGTGGAATTAATATGGCAACTTTGTACTAGGGCCTGCTACCCGCCATGATGAATGAAGTTTATTCCATACCTTGCATCCTTAAACTAAAGAGTTTAATGAGGTGACTATATACCTTATTCACTTCAGCCTGCAAGAAAGGTTTCATATTTTTGCTTAAACAGGGTATGTTAAATATTTATCTAAATAGTCAAAAATGTACTTATTTGTTCAGTTAGGTATATACATGTTTATACATATACATGGTTATTCACATTCACTTGGTTGTTACTGACACATGAACGTGTTTGCATTTAGAGTTGTTTATGTGAATGTGTACACACTTATTTCATCTTTTATCATATTCACTGGACGTCTTTTACAGGATGGTTTTCTCTGCTCCAGTCTTTATAGCTTTTTAGCTTGATGGTTTTAAATTCAGACAACATGGGGCTAATATAAGTGTTTTGTTATATATTTCTTCATCCTACTTTTTAGAACTGTCATTATTAACTAATATTGAAAGTTATTTAAGATTTTAATACTTTTTCACACAGTGGTAAAGTATTTTATTTTATAGTGTTTTCAGTTTTACACTTCATTCTTGACTTCTCACTTTTTACTGTTATCTTAACTATTGGTTTTAATGTTAGCATGGTTTTTAAATATTTCTGAATATACTTTTAAAATGCCTTTTAAGAGTGTTTTCGAACTGATGAGCTATATTTATATTTACACATATACAAATATATTTACTGCATACATACTTGTTTTACAAGAAGCTGAATTTTTAAAGAAGCATACAATGGGTTAATTGTTCTTTCCTGCTTACCTTGGGGGCGGGTTTGCCTTTTGCTTAGAGGAAGTTGATGTGGTTTGAACTTGTATATACTGTTTGAAACTGAGTGTTTGAAACTGAGTATATACTGAGTGGGGTTGGGAGGATGACCTAATGGTTAAGGTATTTGCCTTACCAACACAAGGTACAGGGTTTGAATCTCACAGGAGATAATTGGCTAGGCTTGCAAGGGCAGTTAGCCTAGTACTAATCTATGAAACATTCTTGTTAAAACTGTCTGATGAAGTCTCATGGTTACTGTTTTTATCGTTTGTTTGGAGCAAAGTCTGAAGACTAAACTTTGGAAACTACTACTGTGTGCGTGCCTCAAGCCCTCTTGCCTGCATTCCTGTTTTTGCAGTTACCTGTTTCAGTATTCCAAGTCTATCAGAGATTATTGACTCTGACTAGCATCTTGAGGCACAGAACTGGAGCATCCACTTCCCGGCCATATGAAAAGGAGACAAGAATCACCACAATGCTGCATGACAAAACACTGCTGCATTATGGTGAAGTAAACAGCACTGATCATTTCTCCAACATGGTGGATGAAGGGTGGTTGCACTGTGCTGTCAGTGTGTGAGTGTGGATATGTGTGTGTGTTTGAGTGAACATGTGTGTATTTACAACTGCGTGGATGAGTGCATGTCTGTGTGTGCATCTGTGTAGGAGTTGAAGACTGTATGTGATATGAAGCAATAGGAGTGTGACCACTGTTGCCAAATCTGCAGATGGTAAATGCATTAGTTTTTATGGCATATTCTGCCAGAATCTTTAGCAACAGTCTCTGGCTGGCAATTCTCCATAGCATACCTAACACGTGGAACAAACTTAAAGACAGGGACCCACACTTGGCATAAATGACTAACTGCTTATTTCACTATTCTCAGAATGGGGAATGAGAAGATGGTTGCACTTCTTTGAGTCACATGCTAATATTCTAATTGTTGCAGATACAGAAGCCCTTATTATCTGAGTTAGATTTTTTATTTAAATAATTTGCCTATGATTATAATATCAGACAGCATTGAGAAATGCAATGTATTCAGTTGTTTACATGGATGAAAAAAATCAGTCAAGATGAAAGGGAAATGCATTAACATATAAACACCCTTCATAACTCTGAATGTACTGACAGGAATGACTGTAACTATGCTAAAATACTGTACAATGCAAACCATTGGAAACAATGAAGAATAATGCCAGAAAAACAGAACGTCAAAACAATTAACTTTAAGCATTTTTTTTTCAGGGGCAAACCCCTGCACCCCCCAAACATATAAATTCCAACTTTATAGCTGCACAAACTTGAAGTCTCTCAAAAGAAGTGAAACACTGCTGACACACCCTTAGAAATTGTACTGGCAATGATTATCTATAAAAAACAATGATCAATGTTCTTTAGCATCTTTTTATTTTTGGCTACTGATGCTTGCATCTGAAAAGGAGTTATTTAATGGTATAAATACTTCAAGCAGAGTTGGATAGCACTCACTACATAAGATCATTGCTACTTACTAGGTTATTTTTTTAAACACCTTTATTGAATTATCACTTGTGACATAGGCAAATTTACATTAATACAAAAGTAATCAAACTGTATTAACATATTAACATTATACAACAACCCCCAATTAATATTCCAAAACATGCACGCTGATTGGTCAGCGTGCACATTGCAAATCAGAGTTATGGTAATGAAAAAAGGTCCGGTAGCCCGGACTTTTTCCATTAGTATAACTTTTTTTACAGCAATGGGGAACGCAAGATCTCCGTTGCTTTTTACACACTGTCTCGCTATGTTAAACAAGTTTAACATAGCGAGACAGCTTTAAAAAAGTAACGGAGATCTTCCTATCTCCATTGCTTTTTTAAAGGTGTCTCACTATGTAAGATGGGTTTAACATAGCGAGACAGCTTTAAAAAAAAGAAACGGAGATTCTCTGTTGCTTTTTTTAAAGCTATCTCGCTATGCTAAACTGCTTTAACATAACAAGACACTTTGTAAAAAGCAACGGAGATATTGCTTTCTCCGTTGCTTTTTTCAAAACTGTCTCGCTATGTTAAATGGGTTTAACATAGCGAGACAGCTTTAAAAAATGCAACGGAAATTCTCCGATGCCTTTTTTAAAGCTGTCTCGCTATGTTAAACTCATTTAACATAGTGAGACAGTTTGTAAAAAGCAACGGAGATCTTGCTTTCTCCTTTGCTTTTGACCACAGCTCTGATGTACTGCACAAGCATACGCATGCACAGTACATCAGAACTGCTGCAGAATATCAGACAGCTGCGGAAGGGCAGCAAGGAGGCATTATGCAATGCCATTATTTAAGAAAAGTAATTATTTTTTTTCTTAAATAATGTCATAGTATAATAGCAATAACCCATTTCTGGGTGTGGGTAATGCTGGATTTCCACATAGTTGTCTTTGTTTGGCCACTCGGGCTTCACACTCATGACCAAACCACACCAACCGTGGGTAAATCCAGCATTACCCACACCCAGGCATGGGTTATTGCTATATTAATAAACACTATACTTCACATATATTGGTATATATTGCTTTTACTGGCAATTTTCCAGTTGTACAATTGTGAACAATTTATTTAGTTTTACTGGTATATCTTTAAAAGCTGGCAAGTGTTTATTTACTGCATTGCTGTCTTGTTTAGGTTTCTTAGCTATAAATCTTAGTTCATTCTGAAGTGTGCTACTTTACCCCCCACCCTCAAACCTTTCTGAATGTATTATTATAAAATAACTGCCTGTTGTTGCCTTCATGCTTACCCTAGAATCTCTGCTTTTCTCTTTTCATAGGTTCATAGGTTCACAGGTTGGTACTAGGCTATCGGCCCTAGGGCCTATGCAAGCCTAGCCATAACAATTCCATGGATATTTCTTCTCACAATATTTATTTCTCTGGACCCCTGACTAGCAGGGTGACTGACATGATCCCCGGGGTGAATTTCCTTTCTCCCATCCAATCATCAAGGTTCCTTTTGAAGAGGGCCAGTGAGCGCTCTACTTGACATGTATGGGCAGTCTATTCCAGAGTATGGGGAGTCTCTGAGTCAGGAACCTATCCCTCCAGCATGTTTTGTTCATTGTAATGACAGGGTTTAGATCCCTGGATTGTGTGGCTCTGAGGGATTGGGATTTCTTTAAGTGGAGCATGTCCAACAGCTCAGGGTTTGACATGGCCTTGTATGTTAAGCAGAGATCACCTCTGAGTAGACGATATGCCACAGAGTATAGCTGGAGTTTTTTTAGACGGTCAGCATATGGCATCTGCTTTAGGCCTGTGATTCTTTTAGTGAGGTATTTCTGCGGCCTTTCTAGCTGTTGCAGATATCTTGTGAGGTACATACCAAATGGGGCATTATACTCTATAATGGGTCTAATGAAGGATGAGTGCAGTGGGACAATGACCTCCTTTTTTCTGGATGAAAAGCCCTTAGTGATGAGGTGTGCCACATAGAAGGATTTCCTGACTGTTGTGGTGACTTGGTTATTGAAAGTGAGACCTCTTTCCACCTGTGTCCGTAAGTCTCTCATCACACTTTTGATGTTTAGTGTCCTGCCACCTATGTGGTAATTCATGGGTACATGTTTTTTTCCAAAGGGGATTACTATACATTTCTTGGCATTAAGCTTGAGCCCATGGCTCTGACACCAGGCATCTGTTTCTGTAAGGCTCTTTTGTAGAATATTCACATCATTTGGGCATTCAGTAATGGCTCCCAGTTTGCAGTCATCTGCGAACTTTGTTAGCCAGATTCTCTTAGTGTTGGCCTGTACTTCAGAGAAGTAGATGCCAAACAAGAGTGGTCCCAGGACTGAACCCTGAAGTACTCCACTTGTCACTTGTCTGGAGCTGGATTTGGAGTCAGCTACTTTTACAGTCTGGGTTCTGTCAGTAAACCAGTTGGCAACCCATCGAGTGACGTAGGGATTTATGCCCAGCTTAGTAAGTTTATCTATGATTCCAGAATGGGGGATGGTGTTGAAGGCCTTGGCAAGGTCCAGATAGGCTGTGTGGACCACCTTACCCTCGTCCACAACTCTGCAGACTGATCCGAAGAAGTCAATCAGATTCAGGAGACAAGATCGGCCCTTCACAAACCCAAACTGGGTGGGGTCCAGTGTTTGAAGGTTGCTAATGTCTTTGTTTATAAGTTCCATGATAATGCGTTCCATGCCCTTGCAGATCAGGCTTGTCAGACTGATGGGACGGTAGTTCCCGGGATCCAAGGCGGATTCTCCCTTGTGGAGCGGGATAACTGTAGCTGTGCGCCACTCAGTGGGCACAAGCCTGAGGTGAGGCTATGATTAAACATGACACTTAGGTGAGGTGCCAGTTCATTTTGTAGTTCATGTAGTACACAGCCTGGGATGTCATCTGGTCCCATGGATGCTGTATTCTTAGCTTTGGAGAGTGTGGTTTCTACCTGTGTGGCTGTGATTACTGGAATTTGGCAATCTTTTGGTATTGAGATGGGCCCTTTAGGGGGTGACAAGGGGGTGAAATTGGCACTAAATCAATCTGCCAGGATATTGGCAATATTCTTGGGATCAGTATATTTAATGCCATTCTGTTGTAGCTCAGAGCAGATCTGAGCACTGCCATTTAGATTCTTGACATAACTATAGAATGCCTTGTGGTTGTCTTTGGAATCTTTGGCAATTTTATTTTCGTAACTAGCTTTTGAGGATTTTATGAGGGATCTCAGCTTTTTACTGAGGCTGGTGAGGGAGTTTTTTGCATCCTGGGATTTTCCTCTTTTCTGCAACAGTTTCTTCCTTCTGTTGTATAGTTTGTTTATTGCAGGGGACCACCAGATTGGCTTCCTTTTTTTGGAGAAGAGCATCTTGATTCTATTTGGGATGGCACAATTCATGCACGAGTGGATGTGCTCGTACAGTGCATTAGTGTAGGATTCTGCAATCAAACTTCCAGACCCCATCTGCATGGGTATCGTGAAGTTTGTCACTTCTGAATTCAGAAGATGAAGTTGGCTTTGGAGAAGTTTTTTAAGGAGGTTTCCTTATTAGGGGGGTGGAGGTGGGATGTGGATATCAAGGTTGATTTGCTTATGGTCAGACCTGATCAATGAGGGGGTGATCACTGGTGTGGAGCATCTATTTCTCATGTTGGTAATGACCAGGTCTAGGATATTGGAGACCCTGGTGGGACAATGGATTAGTTGATCCAAGGCATTGGAATTTATGAATTCCAAGAACCGTTGGGAAAAGGAGTTGGTATCCGAGTAGTTTTCCAAGTTAATGTCAGGGTAGCTGAAATCACCCAGTATTAGGGTGTTTGGTTATATCTTAATATTTTCCAGTATGTTTAGAAAGGTGTAGTGTGAATCTTGAGGCATGGTGGGGGATCTGTAGCAAGCTATAATTTGGATTGCAGTCTTACCTAGTGTTAGTTGCACCTGGAGAATTTCAGATGCATGGTGTTGGGCAACTAGCCTGGAGGTGTGAATTTCCTTGGTGAATATGGACACTACTCCACCTTTAGTGTTTTGGTCTTGGTTTTGTGGCCGAAAAGTGTGGTAAGAATTGTAGCCTGGTATTGCAAGGGTGCTCCCTGGAGCCTTGAACCAGGTCTCAGTTACTGCACAGATATCGATGGTCTCCATTTTTAGGAGTGCCTCGAGAGAGTGCATTTTGAGATTTAGACTTCTAGCATTGAGTAGCATTACCTTCAGATTTTGCATGCCTGTATCTGTTACAGTGGTGGTTTTGTCCTTTGAACTTTGCCTAAAAAAGGCACTATAGGGGTGGCAAGAGCTTTAGCCAGTAACCTGAATCCCAGGGGTGACAGGTGCAGACCATCTCTGGCAAAGCATTGTGGTTTGTCGATCATGTCTTCCCAGGCAGACAAATACTGGATCCCCTTTGAATGACACCAGAAGCTTAGCCAATTGTTGAAGTTAATCATTTTGTCCTTATACTGTGGTATTATTTTGGGTGAAGGCAGGATGCTACTCAGGGCTAGAGTCATACCTGCCTGGGTCACATGATTCAAGAGCTCTTCCATGTCTCTTTTCATGTAGTCCAGGGAGGTACGTCTCAAGTCATTCACTCCAGCATGGACAATGACAGAGTCATATTTGTACTTGTGGAGTGACTTGAGTGCATGCGTTATGTGGTGGATCCTGGCACCTGACAGGCAGCTGACTGTAATTTTCTCTTTGTTCAGCCTGGTGAGTGAGACATCAGCGTGCCTGACTATAGAGTCACCTATGGCTAAAGTGTTTGGTACATTGTCTTGCCTTAGGGGCTGTTGTTGGGTGGCACACTGGTGTTGTGAGCTATGTGTCACTTTGGTTGTGACTGGTGTTTGTTTGCATTTCAGCTTCGGAGGTCCTTGTTGCTTGGGCAGGTTAATGTTAACAGCCTCTGCATATGTGGGTTTAGTTGTGTGGATGTTGATGGTGTGTGTTTTGAAGGGCTATGAGTTGCTTGAGGTGTAATTCAGGTGTTAACCTTCTCCTCTTGACTGTCTAGCACAATCTTGGCCGGAGAGAGCTTTGCTTCCAGTTTGGCTATGTAAGTGCATCTCTCACAGGTTGTAGTGTTGGGTGGTAGGAGGAGAGGATTGTCTGTGTACATGAGTCAGTTGCCGCATTGCCCCAGTATGCCCAGATTCACCAGGTGGACAGGAGAAATCACAGGAAGCTGACCCTTGGACATGCCTGTTTAGATGCTTTTTTGTAAAGTTTAAGAGCTGTTTTCCCTTACCTTTGCAAGGTACTTTGCAATTATAGGCTGTTTACTGCCTATGATTAATTTCTCCTTATTGACAAGGAGAGCTGAGTGTTTGTATCAGTTTCAGGCTTCCTAGTGCTTTCCAGAATGTTCTAGAGCAAGTGCTAGTCACAGGGGTTCAGATTTTAGTGCTACTACTGAGAAACCAGCTAGTTCTAAGGGAAAATTTAAAGAGCAGACTTTCTGACACCTGGAATAGTTTAACTGTAGCCTCGCAGTGCTGCACGATGCGAAAAATGTGCAAACACACATGTTTTTAAGCCAGAAAGTTGAAAGGAATAGAAATCAGCCCAAAAAGGCTAATAAAATTACAATTTCAGAGCTGGAAACCACTCCTCTGGCGTTAACTAGGCAGTACAATGTTCATTAGTCCCACTGGTAAGCAGTAGGACTTCCCTCTACCACAGCAAGGTATGGATAGCTCTGAACACAGAAAATAAACTCTATATTTACCTACAAAACGGAGTCTACAGGATTGTAGACCTCCTCCCACCTTCAACCATACTTACAGTAAAAGGTCCTATCCAACATCTTGTTCAGTCTATCAACATCTTAACCCCAGGCACATTAGCTCTAGATCCAAACACTATCACAAACTAATAAACAAATTCCTGAAGTTCATCACCAAGTATAGACTTAACCTAATACTTGGTGGTGATATTCACCCCAACCCTGGCCCACCCACTTCAGATACACATCCCCCCTCTACTTGCAATCTAAGCTACAAACCTGCAATTAATAGGACAACTAACTCTCTCCTACCCTGTCAACTCAATATTAGAAGCATTAATAACAAGGTACATGAATTGCATGCACTTCTGGATGTCCACTCCCCTGAGATTCTCTGTTTATCTGAAACCTGGTTAAAACCTAACACTACAGACAATGAAGTGTTACCACCTGGGAACAACATACACAGGCTGGATCGTGCTTCCAGGAAGGGGGGTGGGGTAGCTGTGCTCTATAAATCTGAGTTGAATGTCACCATAGATATAATACAACCACCTCAGATTAATAACTCAGAGATTCTTGCCACCAAATTGCAACTTAATAAAAATAAATGCATTACTATCATCTGTATGTTCATTCCCCCAGGTAACAATATATCTACACTTGAGGATATCCTGCACTGGCTATCATGTCACTACCCCCAAAAAACCCTACTACTTGGAGACTTTAACATAGACTGGGGCACCTGCTCCTCAGAATCCCCAACCACCCATATAAACCTGCATGCATTTATACAAATCATATCCACCTCTAACCAGGATAGATAAACCCAACCAAAAAAAGCATACTTGACTGGGTACTCATAAATAGTAACCCCCCAACTGTACACCTCTGTTACCCTCCCTGATGGCCTAAGCGATCACCTTCTCACATATGTAATTAAGCACAAAGCCATTAATTCCCAATAACCCTTACACAGAAAGGTTAGAAATAATAAAAACTTTGACCCTGCCAAATTCCAACAAGAACTAAAATCATGTAATTGGTCTGTTCTAAAACACCTCCCCTTAGAGGAAGCAGTAGCATACTTTAACAACAAATTCCTTGAGATCCTTGATTTGCATGCACCTGTTTGTTCAAGGAGAACAAAGGCAAAAACTGTGCCATGGCTTTCTAAAGAGTCTAAACTCAAAATTACCCTTAGAAACAAAGCAAGAGCTTTATGGCATTCTTCTATAGACCCCCAAGATCACATTAAATACAGGCAATCCAGGAACAAAAGTAAAAAATCCATTTTACAAGACAAAAAAAACAATACTACTGTAATTTACAGACAATAAATCAAAATAACCCTCAGAAGTTTTGAGCAGGTTTAAATGATCTACTACATCCTGGACAAACTTCAACCCCAATCCCTGCTGCTACTATTGATAAAACCCCTGAAGATGTTTCTGACAGTTTTACCTGATTCCAGCCCTAGCTAGCCAACTACCTCCTAGCTCCCCTGGTCCTGAAAGTACCACCCCTAGAAACCTACTCGCGTTCAGCTTCCAACCAGTCGCCACTTCACTTATCTGTAACTTGATCAAAAAATTAAAACCCACTACACTTTCTGCTGATCAACTCCCTGCCGAGTACCTACAAAAATCAGCTGATGCTATTGCTAACCCCGTCTCAATACTAATCAATCGAACCATAGCAGAAGCTAAAATTCCCACCATCTGGAAAATATCCTATGTAATCCCACTTCACAAAGGAGGCAGACCTACTGAATTCTCCAATTATAGGCCAATAGCTATACTCTCTCCACTTGCAAAGATTATGGAAAAATGTATTCATAGACAACTCATGCACCACCTAATCCAGAATCACCTTATGGCAGACACTCAGCATGGCTTCCATCCTCATCATAGCACTACTTCAGCCCTCCTAGCCTTTACCAATACCATAAACCATAATCACAACAATAATTATATATCCTCATTCCTCTTCTTGCATCTTTCCAAGGCATTTGATATGGTTGATCACCAACTTTTAATCCACACCCTGCAAACATTCTGTCTAGATACTGGAGCCCTTCAATGTTTCAATCCTACCTGAATGGTTGACAGCAGGCTGTCCTCTGGCAGAACAAACTCTCTAATCTTCTACCTAACACCCTTGGAGTACCACAAGGCTCTATACTAGGGCCCTTGCTGTTCTCCATCTTCATTAACGACCTTTATACTGTCATCCCAAAAGTCAGCTGTATCCAATATGCTGAAGACTCTACTCTGATTTGCTCAGCCACATCTCCAGTAAAGTTATGGTCAGCTACCCAGACCACCTTTAGTACAATAGAAAACTGGCTTTCTGAACATTGTCTGATCCTAAATCCTAAAAAAACTAAAATGCTGTTATTTTCACCAACACGTAGGTCTTCCGCTTTCACCTTTACCATAAATTCAAATGATGGCACAATAATCTCCCCTGACCCCTCTACAAAACTATTAGGTGTCATCATATATAATAATCTAAAGATCGACCCACATGTTAACCAAACTATCAAAACCATCAATAAAAAACTAGGGTCACTTTACAGAATAAAAGCCTTCCTAACCCCTCCAGGTAAAATTGCCATAGCTCACTCTCACCTTCTTTCAACCCTTCTGTATGCATCCCCTCTACTCTCAAATTTAAACAAGACTGTCCTTAACAAACTCTCAATTTGCTACAACCACACTGCCAGGTTTGCCACTGGGCTGCCTTTTAGGACACATCATTGCATCAATCTAAATCAGCTTGGGTGGCTTGAACTACCCAGCCAGTATAACCAACTGATTATGGCCTATAAAATCCTCTATAATCCGGAAAATACTCCTGCACTTAAAAATATTATCACCCCTATAATAATCCTAGACCGCTTTGATCCTCTAACAAACTACTAATTCAGACTACCAAAATTAATAACACAGCCGGTGACTCTCTCTTTGCAAACTCTGTAAGTAGACCCTGGAACTCTCTTTCAGCTGATATTACCTTACTTTCTACCTTAGGTCAATTTAAAACTAGACTCAGACAACATTTGGCACTTAACTGGCTATGTCAATGTATCAAGCCTGGCTAACTCTCTCTAGAATGTGTAAAAATCTGTTAACCATCTTACTGTGTAATTCAATTTAATCCTGACTTGTGCTCTGGATTAACTCTCAGCTGTGGAACTTGTTTAACTTGCTTACTTATGTAATCACTGTAAATAGTCTGTAATATGTAATGTTGGTATTATGTAATGCTGTATCTGCTTACCCTTGGAGCTTTTCTCCCCGGGCCTCCGCTGAAAATGGACATGCATCCAGTCGGACTATCCCAGTCAACAAATGTAAAATAAATAAAATAAAAAATAAAATTTTATTGTCTGCTGCGTACTTTTTACCGTATTTTATAGCTATAATCTAATCTGCACGGTTGTACTAAATTGGTCTACCTCACAGGGCTTGATAAACAAGGTTTTTTACTGTAACACTGTTTGTAAACCTTTTCTAGCTAGTTTCACTGTGTGTAAAGTATTAACTGGAACTTTTCTCCATTTGTTAAACATCTGTTTGCTTGTTCTGGTTTCCTGCCAAGGAGTGTATTATATAACTGATTTAGTTTCCCACCCTCCCTTCCTATTCGTATCTTGTTCTTATACTTGGTGGCTTGGCAGTTGCCCGCTCCTACTGTAATTTTGATCTGGGACACTCCTCCCAGTCTAGTGTCATTAGCTCATTCTACCTAATACAGAGAAAACATTTGAGAAGGCCAACCCACTTAGTTTCTTAACCTTGAATTATCTTTGTTCCTCCTTTCTCCCTTTCCACTTTACTAAAAAAAAAAAAATCTACCATTGCTAGAATCTCCTTGTGTTCTGGCTGTGTGTGCTTCCCAAACAATCTGGAAATATAGAGCTGATTAGTATATGTTTTGGCACTTTTTAACTGTTCAGAGTTGAATAAAACAATAGTTGAATTCAGTTCAGAATACATTTGAATAAATTGCATTTATTTAAACTGTATTTGCTTTAATATTGCTACAACTCAAGTGTTCTAGCTTGCACTGCATTTGAATTGTTTTAGTGCTGTTTTAGCTGCTTTTCTGTAAAAAAAAGTTCTAAAAACTCACAAAAGAAACGAGGCAAAAAATACTCCTCAAAAATAAAATCTGGACTAAATGGAGAGCCACCAAATGTCCAACAGATCATATCCTCTTTAAACAGCTAAGAAATGCCACCAAGAAAGATATTCTTAGAGACAAAAAAGACTTCTACCTTCACATCCAACAAACCAGTCAACGAACTCCACAAAAATTTTGGTCAGGGATAAACAAACTTCTTCACCCAGGTCACCTTACTACTCCAGACCCAGTCAGTTTCAACCATAACAACTCCACCCAGATCCCTGATGCTTTTAACAACTACTTTACAGAAGCCATTCAAACACTAGCCAATTCCTTACCACCCTTCACTGCTTCCCCACTAAATATCCCCAATACTTCATCTCCCACCTTTCATATGCAACCTGTATCTACATCTCTCATCTGTAAGTTACTTCAAAAATTAAAACCTTGCACCCCTTCTGCTGACCGTCTCCCATCTGAATACCTACAAATTGCCGCAAAAGCCATTGAATTTCCCATCTCTATCCTTATTAACAGAACCATCTCAGAAGGCAAAATCCCTACTTTATGGAAAGTTTCCCACATCATCCCTCTACATAAAGGTGGACCTTCTATTGAGCTTTCTAACTTTCGTCCTATTGCTTTACTCTCCCCATTAGCTAAGATAATGGAAAAATGTATTCACAAACAACTGCTTAACCACTTACTACAAAATAACCTACTAGCAAACTGCCAACATGGCTTTAGGCCATTCCATAGCACATCGACTGCCCTCTTATCCTTTACCGACTCTATAAACAAAAATCGTAACAATAACTGTGTTTCCTCTGCACTATTTATTTACCTGTCAAAAGCCTTTGATATGGTTAACCATAACTTACTTCTAGACAAACTAAAGGCCCATTCTCTCGATCCTCAAACTTTACAATAGTTTAGGTCTTATCTGGAAAATAGACATCAAGCTGTCTTCACTACTCCCAGTAAATATTGGAGTACCCCAAGGCTCTATCTTAGGCCCTCTACTCTTTTCCTTATTAATTAACAATCTACACATGAACATACCTCTAGCCACCTGCATTCAATATGCTGACGACTCCACCTTAATATGTTTAGCCAAGAATATAGCCTCTCTCCACTCTCTCACCCAAACTGTTTTTAATAATGTCGAAAACTGTTTTTTGCAGCACTGCCTACTCCTGAATCCCCAAAAAACAAAACTACTGCTTTTTACTCCAACTCATAAATCACCTATTCCATTCTTTTCTTTAACCTCTAACAATGGTACCAACATAACCCCAGACACCACAACCCACCTACTAGGTGTAACAATTGATAATCGTCTCAGCTTTGATGACCATGCACCATAAAGTCTGTTAATAAAAAACTTGGTACCCTCTATAGAATTAAACCCTTCCTTACCCCTTCAGCAAGGAAAACTATTGCCCAGACCCACCTAATTTCTACCCTTTTCTATGCCTCTGTTATATATACTAACCTATCCTAAAACAACCTCTCTAAACTCTCCACCTGTTATAATAGCATAGCCAGATTCATTACATGCTCCCCCTTTAAAACTCACCACTGCTTCAACCTCAGACAACTTGAATGGATAGAAATGCAAAACCACATACTCTGTCAACAACTACTTATTACTCAAAAGATCCTATACCACCCTAACAACACTCCTATCCTCACTAATCCAATTACACCATATAAAAATCTAGCTACACTACGCTCTGCTAATAAGCTTCTAGTTTCCTCTATTAAATCCAACAACAAAGCCGGTGATTCACTTTTCTCAAACACTACAGGTAAAAACTGGAATCTGCTTCCTTCTGAATTATCAACCCTTGCTTCGACTTCTCTATTTAAAAAAAACATCTTAAAGAACATCTCAAAACTCCTTGGCTTTGTCCATGTGCTAATCCAGACTGATATATTTTCCCCTTCCTTTTCTACTCCTCTAACCTATGCCTCCAAATCTATCTATTACCCTTTTCTTCATAATATGAGGATAAAATATAACTTCTGTTTCTCTTAACTGAGTCTTGCTCATACATTCTCGTGTGTGTAGTATATTGTTTAGTATAATATCTTACTAAAGCTTTTATAGTTTATAATTTTTAAGTTTTCTTTGAACAATGTTGCCTCTGTATTTGCTTTATCATGTCTTTTTGTATTGTTAACTTTGTCACTGTTCATGCTTGGAGCTTTTCTCCGCAGGCCTCTACTGAAAATGGACATATATCCAGCTAGACTAGCCCAGTCAACAAATGTAAAATAAAATAAAATAATAATAATAAATAAATAAACTTGTTTCCTGCCCTTCCTGTAACTACTCTAGTCCAGATACAGATTTACTGTGTCCAGGACTCTTTGTAAGTTTCTGAGCCCCCCCCCCCCAAGCTTTTCTGTGTTGGTAGAAGCCTACTAGCTTATCAGTGGGAGTGGTAAGCACTAGGTAGCCTATCTACCACAAGAGGAGCGGTTTCTGGCCCAGGAAATGTAGTTTATTGGTTGTTTTGGTAGTTTTTCCATTTTTTTCAACTTTCTAGTTTAAAAGCCTGTGTTTTCTCTTGTTTCCCACCTTTCCTGTAACTAGTCTAGTCCAGATACAGATTTGCTGTATCTAGGACTGTTTGTAAGCTAAAGAGTGGTGCCAAAAAATCTGCTCTTCAATTTTCCCTTAGACATGCTAGTTCTTTCCTCTCCTGCACTTTTACTAGCTTATTAGCCTAGCACTTTACCAGACTTCTTGTAGCAATTATTGTAGAACACAAAAGTGCTACCAGCACAAAACTTTCTACAAGGAAACAGCTCCAGTACTTATTATTAATGCCTACCCCTCCAGACATATCTAAAGGTCAGTTCTCTGTACTTTCTCCTGTTAACCTGGTGAACTTGGGCATCCTGAGGCAATGTAGCAACTGCCTCATATACACTGACAACCCTCTCCTCTTACCTCCCAGCAGTCAGACTTGTGAGAGATGCACTAATATATCCAAACTGGAAGCCACACACTCTCCAGCCAAGACCAAAATAGCTGGTCAAGAGGAGAAGGTCAACACTTGCACTACACCACATGGAACACATACCCCTCCAGAACACACACTAGCACTGCTTTCACATAAAAACACAAATCACACACCTTGCAGAGGCTCTGTATAAAAATCTACCCAAACAGCAGAGGCCTCCAAGGCAGAAATGCACTCAACTACGACAACACAACAATAATCACGAGACACATAACTCTCCTAAACAGTGTGCCACTCAACCAAAGCCCCAAACGCAAAACAGCATGCCCAACACACTGGTTATAATTGACTCGATAGTAAGGCACACTGATGTCCCACTCACTAGGTTGAATAAGGAGAAAGTAACAGTCAGCTGCTTGTCAGGTGCCAGGATCCAGCACATAACCGCACGCACTCAGGTCTCTCAACAACAGGTACAAATATGACTCTGTCATTGTACACGTGGGTGTGAATGACCTGAGACGTACCTCCTTGGACTACATGAAAAGAGACATGTTGGATATCTTGGATTATGTAGCCCAGGCGGGTATGACCCTAGCCCTAAGCAGCATCCATCCATCACCCAGAATGATAACACAGTACAAGTAGTAAATGATTGATTTCAACAATTGGCTAAGTTTCTGGTGTCATTTCAAGGGGATCCAGTATCTGTCTGCCTGGGATGACATGATTGATAGACCTCGATGCTTTGCTAGAGATGGCCTGCATCTGTCAACCCTGGGCTTCCAGATACTGGCCAAGGCTCTTGCCACCCCTATAGTGCCTTTTTTAGGCTGTGTTCAAATGACCAAATTACCACTGTAACAGCTACAAAAAATGCAATCTGAGGGTAATGCTGCTCAATGCTAGAAGTCTAAATCTCAAAATGCACTCACTCGAAGCACTCCTTAAAATGAAGAACTTTGACATTTGTGCTGTAACAGAGACCTGGTTCAAAGCAGCAGAAAGAACCCCTGCACTACCAGGCTATAACTCATTCCACAACTTTAGGCCCCAGAACTTGGACCGAAGCTCCAAAGGCAGAGGTGTTTCCATATTCATAAAGGATGTGCACACCTCCAGACTGGTAGTCCAGCATAATGCATCAGGAATACTTCAGGTGCAGCTAACATTGAGTAAGACAGAGATTCAGGTCATAGCCTGCTATAGGTCCCCAACCATGTCCCAAGACTCAAACCCCATGTTCCGAAGCACCCTGGAGAATATTAGGGTCCGACCTAACACTCTCATACTGAGTGACTTCAACTACCCCTCCATTAACTGGGCAAACTACTCATGTACCAATACACTTGCCCAACATTTCCTGGAATTCATTAATTCCAATGCTCTGGACCAGCTTGTTCTTACCCCCACTAGAGGTAGCAACATCCCTGACCTGGTGATTACTAACATGGACGACCATTGCTATATGCCAATAGTCAATACCACCTTGGTTAGATCCGCGCAAAAACTAATCACCTCGGAAATACGCATCCCTCCCACCCCACCCCCTCCACAAAGGTAACCACCATGAAAAACTTCTCCAAATCTGACTTTGGGATCCTAAAACAGAGGTGGCTAACTTCACGGCACCCATGTAAATGGAGAATAGTTGCATGACTGCCGAATCTTACACCAATGCACTGTACAAACATGTACATAAATGCATGGATCTCGCCATACCCAATAAAACCAAGACATTCTCCTTCAAAAAAAGGAAGCCAATCTGGTGGTCCTCTGCCATAAACAAACTCTACAAGAGAAGGAAGAAACTGATACGGAATAAGGTGAAGTCCCAAGACTGGAAAAACTCCCTTATCAGCCTCAACAAAAGTTGAGATCCCTCATCAAATCCTCTAAAGCTAGCTATGAAAACAGAATTGCAGCAGATAGTAAAGATAACCACAAGGCCTTCTTTAGTTATGTAATTCCCATTTTTTCCTCTGTAGTTGTTCCTACCTTTTTCTAAACATCTCAATTCCAGTTGTTTTATCGCTGTTACTATATTCACTGCTTCTAATACAGTAGGTTTAGATTTTGTTTTCTATTTTCTAGCAATTGCTTTTGTGACAGCCTACATAATTAGACATGGCAAGGCCTTATCATGTCTAGGCAATTCCGATTCTGTATTACAGCTCAGAAAAATCATCTCCCTCATCACACCAATCCGCCAACCCAGCATGTCTAACAGTACATCCCGTGGGGAATCCTTAAAGTCTGCCAACCCACCACACTACCAGGAAATATGTTCCCAAGCACCTCTTTCTTCCCTGTCACACCTCAAACATTCGCTGTCTACCTGAGAAAAAAAATTCTCTGGAGTCTACTCGGGGTATAAAAATATCTATGTAGACATTTCCAAGCAAAAATCCTAAATCTTCTAGATTTTGTTGCATATTTGGGAGACATACATATATCCTCCCATTGTTTCTTTGTGAATTGCTTATCCAATTTACTTTCCCAATCCTTTTGAACCTCCTCTGACTTATTCTTATAGTTATTATGCAATATTTTGTATGCTCTACTAATTATGCCTTTTTTAATGGCAGCTTTTGCTCTAGATTCTACTAAAAACTCTACCGGTGCCAGTCTTTTGTTTAGGGCCCCCTATTTCTTTCTCTTTGCCTATACTCTGATATCAATCCCTGATAGGTTATTGATCTGTGAGGATCTTAAGAAGCCTAAACTAACATTCCCCTAGTAGTTTTTAGCCATTATATGTTGAATACATATAATCATGAGATATGCTGAAAAAGGATATGTCAAGATATTTACATACTTATTTTATCCTTTTGGGGCAGGAGTGTTAAACTGCTGATGAATTTGTGGTTAGTGACCTATACTTTTAAAATGCATTTGAACAGTAAGAAAAGGAAAAAGGTTTTCTCAGCATCCGTTGCCTAACTGTGAGACTCTGTGCAAGTCACTTAACTAGGTAGCGTTCCTGGGCTGAGTGTTAAAAAGGTCTATGGAGATGCTCAACCTCAGAAAACAAATACAATCAAATAAAATTAAGAAAAGTACTTTGCTTCATGTGGAGTGGAAGATGGTTGCCTATATGGTGTATTCTCAGTAATAGAAAGCTATCCCTCCAATATGATCCATTTATTTTGCTAAAGAAATTGAGACCCTTTGAGCAGGTGTTCACGATACCATTGGAGTTGTGAATGTGTAATAGGTCCAATGGGATAGGGACGGTGTATTGAAGCTCTAAACCTAAGGCAGAGGTTGACCCTTGGCAACCTCTATGATACTGACAAGAGAGACAACGCTTTGAGATGGTCATAATAGTTTTTAAAATTTAGGCTCTTGATTTTTTTTTTTTTTAGTGAGAAAGCATTGTGGTCATTTCAGTTTATTTATTTTATTTATTTATTTGCAGTTGGTTTACCAGGATAGTCCATTGGGTCAAGAGAACCCGTTTTCAATGGAGTCCTGGGGAGAAAAGCTCCACAAAGCAATACAAGTACGTACAAGCAGTGTCATGATAAATACAATAGTACAAGATATAAAACATATGCGTTGAGTCTTTAGGAAACAGCAAACAATACTCAAAATATTTAAAAAATAAATATAAACTTGAACTTTAGGAGTTCAAACAATACTATTTAGAGAGGAGTGATGTTGCTTTACACATTCATAGTGGTTAATTTGAGGAACAAGCTTATAAGGTAAAATCAGGTAACATGAGTGTGAAGGAAGATGTGAATATCATATTTTATGAGGGGTGGGAGCAGGAGCATTCCCCTTTGGCCTTTTATGAGGGGTGGGAGCAAGAGCATTCCCACTGGTGCCTTAGATACATATGAAGGGATTTTTTAAACATGTTATGATTGAGAGTAGTGCGAATCGATGGTGGGAGTGAGTTCCAGAGGCGAGCTAGGTTAAAGGATAGTAAGTTTTTGCCAGGTGGACGAGTTGGTTTGTGTACTTCTAACAGGTTTTGATTGTTAGACCTTAAAGCCCTATTGGGTAGGTGCATCCGGAAGGCGGAGGACAGGGAGGGACAGAGGGATGGGTTGAGTATGAGCTTGTGGGCTAGAGTTAACTGAGTGTAGTTGAGTTGATTAGGTAGCTCAAGCCAGTTTAGTTTTTGGAGAGAGGTGCAGTGGTGGGTGGAGGACCTGTGGCCATTTGCGAATTTAGCAATTTTGTTATAGCATGAAGAAAGTTGTTTTTTTAGAGAGGACTGAAGATTGGTTAGCAGAGGAGCTCCATAGAGAAGGGAGGGGATAAGAAAGGAAGAGGAGAGAGAGCTTTTAGAGGAACGTGTAAGGAATTGATTTTGACGATAGAGCATGCCTAGTTTTTGATGGTTTTTTTGATATTTAGTTGTAGATGGGAGTTGAAGTTAAACTGGTTATCAATTTGGACACCAAGTAGCTTGGTTTCAGACACCAGTTCCAAGGATGTGCTATTTTTGCTAGTAATGGAGAATGTATTCGTATCGAAAGGGGTAGTTTTTGAGGGGTAAATACCATTAGTTTTGTTTTGGAGGCATTGAGAGCTAGGTGGTTTATTTTCATCCAGTGTTCAGTAATTGAAAAAGCTTCTTGTGTAAGCTTTTGGAGCATAGAGGGAGATGTATCAGAGCAGATAATGGTAGAATCATCTGCATATTGGATGATGTTGGAGAATGGAATGGATTTGTGGAAGTCATTTATAAATATGTTGAAAAGAAGGGGACCTAGAATGGAGCCTTGGGGAACTCCGGTAGGGGTACTAAGAAATGAGGAAGTGGCTTTTCCATTTTACAGCTTCGAATCTGTTTGATAAATAGCTAGAGAACCAGTTTACGGATGAGGCAGAGAGGTGAAGTTGTGAAAGTTTAGTTAAGAGTAGGTTGTGTGAGATAGTATCGAAGGCTTTAGAGAGGTCAAGTAGTAGGGTGGAGACAATTTGGCCAGAGTCACGTGCTTTATTAACAGTCTCAAGATAGGAGAGTAGGGCTGTCATAGTGCTATGATTTGGTCTGAACCCGTGTTGAGTAGGGGTTAGAAGGTTATTATCTAAGAGATGTGGTAAGAGTTGGAGTTGGACACATTTTTCTAGGAGTTTAGAAATGGGGGACAGGATAGCAATGGGACGGAAATTGTTGATGTTACAGTTGTTTCCTCCTTTATGCAGAGGAATGATGAAGGCCTGTTTCCAGAGTTGGGGCACTGTACATTCATGGATGGAACGGTTAATTAGAATGCTTATAGGATAGGCAATTGCTTCAGCAGCTATACTTAGGAAGTAAGAGGGAATGTTATCAGGTGCATTTGTACATGGCTTCAATTTCTGTATGAGTTTCTTTATAGTAGAAGTGGGTATTGGTTTTAGTGAAAATAGAGCTGAGTGTGGAGAAAGAGAGTTGGAGGTAGGTAAGGATGATGAAGAAGTTGGGGTAGGAGAAGAATTGGAGGATTGATTGTGAGTAGATGGTAAGGAGGGAGGAGTGATAGTGAAAGGTGGAGAGTTTGCAGGAGAGGGTGGGGTGAGTTTGATGGTGAGGTGGGACTAAGGAAGGAGGAAGTCAGCTTGCTAATAGATTCAATGAAGAAGGAGTTGAATTGAGTAGCTAAGTCTAAATCAGGGACATTTGGGTCTGGGGTAGGGGTGTGTGGTTTACTGGGATTGAGGAGGGTAGAAATTCCTTTCCAAAACTTTTGAGGATTAGTTTTATTATTGTTTTGGAGTGTAAAAAAGTATTTTTGTCTATCAGAGATAATAAACTTCTTTACTTTATTTCGAAGTGTTTTGTACTCAATATGGTGTTCAGGTGTTTTGTTTTTCTGATATAGTCCCCAGGCTTTGTCTCTGAGGCGCATGGTAGATAGTGTGTTTTTGGTAAGCCAGGGGGCAGAGTTATTTTTTATTCTCTTTGTCTGCAGGGGAGCTTGGGAGTCTAGTATTTCTAAGAATGTTGAGTTGAAGTGAGCAACTGCATCATCTAAGGCTAGTGTCCGTAGATTGTTCCAGTTTACTGCTTTTAGAGAATTTAAAAAGTTTGTTGAGTTAAAGTTTTTGTGGTTACGGGTAGTAATGTAATTGTGAGTATGGTGTATGATACAGGGAAGTCTGTGAGTGAAGGTGGGCATGTGATCACCTAAAGGGTCGGGAAGAGTACCACTGTCTGAGAAATTGTGGGGATGTGACACTAGAATCCAATCTAGAATGCTGCCACTGGAGAGTTTTTTTGATGGGTGTGTAACAGAGTTGATAAGCTGGGAGAAATTGTATAGATTGATATTAAGGGGGGTAGTTGGTGACTGGATGGAGGCCCAGTTAATATTTACATCTCCTAAGATTATGGTTTCATTGCTGATGTTGTTAGAGAGCCAGGAGAGGATATCTTCAAGTGTGGAGATATTTTCTCCTGGGGATGTAAAGGGATACTACACATATGTTTTATGTTTGTTAACTTGTAGGAGAGTTATGAGTAATTCAGCGTTGTTAAATTGTGGGATAGGTTTGTTGTAGGGAGTAATTAGTAAGGAAGATGTATATAGGAGGGCTACTCCACCTCCTTTCTTGTGAGATCTGTCTTTTCTAAGAATAGAGTAGTTAGCTGGAACTATTTCAGAGTCTTTTATAGAGGGTTTTAGCCATGTTTCTGAGATAGCTAGGATGTCAGGTTTATTGTGCGTGAGCCAGGCATGGAGGGTTGCGACTTTGTTAACTATGCTTTGGGAGTTTATGGCAGTAAGTAATGTAGGTTTGTGTGTGGAGGTGGGGGTAGAGGGGCCTGGGTTAGGATGGATATCACCTGATAAAAGACTGGTAATCAGATGAAAGATAGGGTTGGAAAGGTCATGTAGTAGTTTAATAAGAGGATTTTGTGTTAATGTGGTTGAAAAGGGCTTCTTGGTCGCTATGGGAATGAGGTATTTCTGAGTGGTGAGCAATTTGTATGAGAAGAATAGGAGATGTTTTATAGGGTAAAGATGTGGTGAAATAGAAGAGTGTGAATGTGTTAGAGGGGAACTAAGATGGTTAGTTATGTGATAGAATTGTGTGTCGTGGGGGGTACAGGGTTGGGTGAGGTAGTGAAGATATGAAAGTTTAAGGAGTAGTAATAGTAAGATAGAGATGGATGAAGGTCTCAAGAGCATGTTGATTTTGGTTGTTTTGTTGTATAGTATTGTAATGGTTCTGAATAAGTTTATAGGGTGTAATTATGCAAGGTTAGTATGGTAAAAGTTGTGGAAATAGTGGGGAGTATGAGGTATGTGGGGTGGAGGGGTGTGGAAGCTGAAGTAGGTGTAGTGGAGCAGGAAGGTTCAAGTAGTAGAGTGAGAGTTTAGAGTTATGGGTGAAAGATGTGGAAAAGTAGAGGGTGTGGTTAGAGAATGTAATAGGGTGGGGTAGGGCGTGTCTAGGTTGTAGGAGGTTGATTGGTGTGTAGTGAAAGAGGGTGTGGTTATAGGAGGGATATAGGTAGACGTGCTGGGGGCGGGTGGAATTTGGGGGCAGGGTAGGGGAGCGGAGTGAGCCCGAAGGGCGAACGGAGCGGGAAGAACCAGAAGAGGATTGAGAGCCAATCAGTGGAGCAAAGATTACAGAAGAGTAAGTTGAAGCAGGGTAAGTAGGGCTTCTGGATGTAGTATGTATGTATATAGTAGGTATGGAAGGGTAGTAAGATATAGGAGAGAGAGAGAGAGAAGTAAGAATAAAAACCGAGAAAAGCAAAGAGTGAGTAAAGCAAAAGGCAGAAACAGAGGGGTGGGACGCCCTCTAGTGGCAAAATGCAGAATGCACTGGCCCACTAGGGAAGTTTATGGACTAAAATAGGGTGGAATTAAGGAAGAACTAGAGTAACGCAGGGAGTTAGAAGCGAGTGAGAATGGAGGGGGAGAGTTAAGAGGGGGTTAGGCTGCTGGCTGCCCTGGCAGGGAGTTAGCTTTCACAGGCTACAAGCAGGAGTTACAGATTACTTAATTTAGCAGCAGATACACATACTTCTTCAAGTTCCTCTGGGAGATTCCTGGTCCAACTTTCAAAAAAGGGGTCGAGCCAGTAGAGCAATATACTGCTTGAATATCAAATGGATGAAGTAGGTGACTTTGGTTAAGGTGTTTGTGTCCACCCAGGCGAGGTCCCAAGGGGAAAAATGCAGGGGAATGCAACTGGAGATGAGAGAAAAAGGTGGGAGAAGTTAGTGGCTATAGTACATAAACACTCCTTAAGTCCTAGTGGTGGTAGTAAGGCAGTTATCATAAGCACAATACAAATAAAACATGCAGAGAGAACGCAACACCCAAAAACAAATAGCTATAAGCACAGTACAAATAAAAAATGCAGAGAGAACGCAACACTCAAAAGCAAGTAGCTACTATCACTATAGGCAATGCACATTTGAAAACATAGTTCTTACAAGTGTTTGGACGGTTACATGCTGTAAGAAGCATTGGCCATAAGTACAGTAGGACAATTACATCCCTCAATCTGGGCACAATACCTTTAGATATAAGCTGTGCAATAAAACAGAACTTCCTTGCAGCAGCAGAATTGTAGTGATCAAAGGACAGTTCATTGTCGACACAGTTTTCCCAGATCCCTAACTACAGGACCAATTTTCAGGGGTGAGTTGTCAGAGTGATAGTTGTTAGGAAAGAAAGAAAGTATATGATTGTACCCTTCTTGTAATTTAGTTTTAGTCCATGGTTTTGACACTTGCTATTTGTTTGAGACAGGGTCTCTTGGATCTTCAGATCTTGGGGTCCTCTGGGGAATTTATAATGGCAACAAATTTGCCCTGATCTGCAAAGATGGTAAGCCACAAACCCTTAACATTGCTTTACTCTCCAAGAAGCAAATGTCAAAGAGGAGAGACACACAGACTGAACCATGGGGTACAATGCCCACAACAGGTCATTTGGAAAAGTTGGAGCTGCCCACCCTAACTTCTGAGATTTTATGTTTGAGCCAATTTGTTATTCAATAAGTTTCATGGGGACTGACTTATCTGGGAGAGTTTATCTAAGATACTCAGGTGTGAGCAATGTTTAGATATGCAGTGTGCACTGTCTTGTCATCATCCATTTATTCAGTAACTTTTTCAAACCAGTTAATTCATTAACAGCTATGTGGTATGCAATGTCATACCTCTAGCAGTCTACATACCTTTTGTATTCCAGAGCATTTTCTAAAATAAATTAAAAAACCTAAGAAAAATATAAATATTTTGTGAAGAATAAAAGTTATTACAACTGTACAAATAGCAATGTTATAAGTATGAAATATTCTTTGCAGTGATAATAAGAATGCATTCAAAATCTTTCAATAAATACTATAATATATTATAATGTACACAAACCCTAAGTTATATTTTTTGTCAAATTTTCACAAATTGTCATATCTTAGAAACTGTACTGCCTAGACATATATTGCTAGAACATTTTTGTTAACCAGATAGTTTTTCACATGACAAGAAATTCCTCTGATAGTGCCACTTTATTGATATATTTACAGAAATCTGAAAGCATATGCTTAATTGTATTATTAGCAATATATGCTAAATATAACTAATGATGTGGAATGTACAGTGCAAATACGAAAGGCAGTTTTCTTCAAGAATATTTAAGGTTTTACCCGATGGCATACCACAGATTATAAGTCTCTAGGTTTTTACAATATTAAGTACATATGAAAATATTTATTTTAATAATAGCTAATAAACAGGTAGCAATATTTCAGGTATAGTGTGATATAAATTGACATTGATAATGTGTTTTCCTGTCTCCCATCATGGCATTTCACATCATGACCTTCAATAACAGGTAGGACACTCGGTTATGAACATATAAGCATAAATATGAAAATATCAGTAATAAGTGGCAAACTGATTGATTAATTTCTCTACTGTAGGATATCCTAGATTAATGATCGTAGTGTCATTTTGTTGATAATTCTTTGCACTTTCTAACACTGCTTATTATTAGCTGATTAGTCCCTCAGCCCAAATATTGTCTGTATGCTATAAGGAGGTATGGGTTTGAACTGGAAAAATACAAAAATGGAGTTATAGGCTTGAGTGAGTTAACCTGGTCAAGTAAGCAGGACTTGTCATTTACAAATCTAAACTAGGTTGGATCAAGAGTCTGTAGCTTATATATGTCCTTTTATATCTATTATATAATGATCTCTTCCATAGCCTTACAGATGAGACTGGTCAGCAGTATGGATCTGTAATTACCCGAGACCATTTAAGCCCCACACTTGTGCATAGGATGACTATTGCTGTCTTCTATCATCCAAGACAGCTTGTTTTGTGGCTAATGTTGCATTTCTTCTACAGGGATTCAGACAAGTCTTGGTTCAGGCTGCATAACATTCAGTAATATTAAAATGCTAATGTGGCATTATCTGCAGTCCTTTCACAAACAGTGGGCAGCATAATATGAATTACAAAAAGACCTTCATACAGGAAAGATGCCTGAGTTATAGGTATTTGGCTAGAAGCGTAACAAGGGTATGGCAAATGGAGTAGCTGCCCCATGGACAAAATTCTAGAGGGCACCTTTGAGAAGTCTGATCCTCTGATTCTTTTTTCTCATTTCTAAACAGCTCCAACTGCTCCTTGCTTGAAGATCTGAGGGGGCACAAGTCTGGCTATAGGATGTTGACTGGTGTAAACATACCAACTGGCTTGCTACAGCAAAAATCAGTGGCTTTTGTGTTCTTCATTGAAGAATTGAGAGGCTTGAATTGGCTGTATTAAAACAATTGGTACAGTAAAGCCAAAGTTATTTTTTGTTTTTGTTCTTGCTCTTCATTTGAAGGGCTGAGGGGTGAGGTGCTAGACTGGGAATGGGCACCAGGCACAAAATGGGTCTGTGTGGGTGTTTAGTTTAGTGTTAAAAATAGAGCAATGTCTTGATTGATATAGTCATAAGAAGCAATGTTCACCCTCCATCAATTTTTGTTTAGATTTTGTTTATTTTGAAGCAGCGTAGGTATTGTACTTGCAGGTATTGTTACACACATTATACTTTTAAGATTTCAACTCAGCTCATCTTTTATTACTGCACTTTATCACAAATCACTTTATAAAACAGATGAAATTCAGGCAGGCTTATGTCAATCTCATTATTGCACAGTCCACATTTTATTACTTTTAACTGTAAAGTTTCTGCACATTGTGTTTGTCACCTGACACTTTCTTTCATTTGCTCAGAGCTAGGAATGTATTCTAGCTATAGGTGAAACCATCGAGAATTGACAAAACAAAGCTACAAGGACAAAAGTTTGTTAAGAACAATATAATTTTTATTACTTTTCATATAGTGTAGAATTCATGAAATGTGTAAGCTGTGTGCAAATCAAGTCATTTATCTTTGTAGCTATCACTGCAGCCTAAGGTAATGCATCTTAGGAGTGCTCTTCACAATGGGTAATCTAGGATGGAGTATCACAGCTAGGGCACTCCATTAAAATTCCTCTGCTTCATTTCTCTCACAGAAAGCTTTCCTTAATATAGTTAGACCTTTGCACCACATGCCATTAGTGAATTCATCATGTTTAATGTAATACTGTTCTACAAGCTATAGCATTTATATTAGTCTGTTTTATTCCAGTATTCCTGTATGGTTCATAAACTATATACACATTATGGAATAATAAATCAATAGAAAAAGCACACTTGATTTACACTGTACATAAATGAAGCACAAATGCCTTGATGTTCTGTGCAAATAATCTTTTTTCCATACATTTTTTTTTGTTGTTCTATCCACTGTACAAGCTGATTAGAAGGTATAGTTGGGGACTTGTAGACCTATTAGCAGACTTCAAAACATTTACATTCCAGTCACATCATATATCTGAAGGGATAAAATGTCACATGTGCTAATCAGATCATTTACTCAGGCTTCACATTAAAGTTTTAAGAAATAATCTACAGATTTCCTAACACACACATTCGCATCTTAGAATCTATTTTTGTCATTTCTGAGGCAAGCAACTTGGAAAATCCTGTTATAGGCATTCTTTTCTGTCCAATTTTTTTTCTGCCATGAATTTGATGCATCAGTTTTTATTTTCTAGCCCTAATTGTATGATCAGACATGTAAAGCAATTTTTCTGATTAACAAAGCAGCAATTTATTTTACATTTCACAGATAATGTTTTTAGAAAGTGGAGTTTACCAAAACGTTTCTTAAATGCTTGACTGCTAGACCGGTGAGATGATACATTGTTGCTTTCAATGTTGCTGATTTGTAATTGCCAAGTTAAATTATAGTTGCATAACGGTTTTCAGTAATTAAAACACTGTGGTATATAATAACTCCTGTTATAAGGAAGGATTCTCCCAGAAAAATGTTAGCATCAGTCAGAAAATGCAACCAACAAGATAAATAAAGCAGTAAATGACAGAAATATTTTCTAAAATCTCCCCGGTTGTTCAGTTTAAAATCTTAGCTCACTATACCATGTTACAAGCAGATGAACTGGAAATTATTTAAAATATAGATATGTGCTGGTGAACCTGCAGGAATGAGCTTGTTTCTATAGTATAGCAGTGTTAGCTAATACTTATGCCCATACAATCTGGTTAGCAGTACAACTGTGGGAAGGGGCAGAGATTAATTAATCAACAGCAATTACTATTTCTCAAGATGCAGATTATTCTGAATATAATCAGACTATTGTTTGACTCCTGAAAATGATAATGACTAGCGAAGACTTTAAGAGCATTCTCTTTAATTATGAGTAGGCCAGGTTAACCACGTTAGGTGGACAGCTTTTTTAATTATGTTTAATTATGATTTTGGCCAGGGATTTTCTTATATAAACTCATCGCATATACATTTTGAGCATTAGTTTAAATCCATCCCAATTCATGGATAGAAAGGCTAAAAATTACACACACACACACACACACACACACACACACACACACACACACACACACACACACACACAAACTCTATCCTCAGAATATTCCCCTTACTCCAAGCAGCTACCTCGCTACTATACATAAATTGCAGGGGGGGGTGTAAGGCATGCATTTCTCCCACAATGGGGGTGCAGATAACAAAGCCCTATGCAAAAGCTCTATAAATAGTGTTTGTAACAGTGTTTCAACAATCATTATTTCAAATTGACATTTCACTAAGTGTTCTCATTTGCTGTACTCAAAGTTATGTGCTAAACATTTCTGTCATGCATCCCTCCGTATGTACCTGACTAGACACATGCAGCAACTGGAACATCCACAAATATTTCTTACCAAAAGAATACAGCAGGTAAACACAATGTCCTACACTGACTGCCTCAAAGCCCCGTCTCTTTACTTGATATCATACAGACTTCTGAGAGGTGATCTTTGTCTGTCTTACAAGACATCCTTGGACCCTGTTTTTATGAACCTTTTGCACATCGGGAAAACAAACAGCATCATAACTACTTGATTACAAGACTAAAATTTTGCTTGCAACATAAATAGGACATGTTGTTAAATAAATTGGGCAGATTTGTTTCTCAGAGAATTCCCATGTGCTGGAACAGGCTCCTTATCCACATGAGGCACAGTTTCTCCCTATCCTTATTTAATCGCCACTTGGACCAATGGATTGGTAATGCGAAATCCAGCCTTTGTCTGGCACCTTTGTCTCTGATGGACAAAGGTAGTCAGTAAATCACCCCTTATATAAATCAAATGTGTGGGTCACATTTGAGTTGCACCAGTGGCCGCAGTGATGTAGCGGTTAGCATTGTTGCCTCACACAAGAGGTTCTCCAGTTCAATTCTTGGGTGGGGTACCTTCTGTGCATAGTCTGTATGTCCTCCCTGTGGTCCTGTTGGTTTCCTCCCATGTTCCAAAGACATGCAATAGGTGGATTAGACACTCTAAATTGGTCATAGGTGTGAGTGTGTGTGCGCAAGTCAGTGGTACAGATGAATTACAGTGGCAGAGATAGCCACCTGGCAGTGTAAACCTTGGCTTGAGATGATTTTTCACTGTTGAAATGACCCCCGATCCCATGTGCAAAATGGGAAAAAGGGGTTGAGAATGGATGGATGGATTTGGGTTGCACAGCTAGGCCTATAAGGGCCCTAGTGTGATTAGCCTAGTATACAGCTATGAACCACAGTGTGTGGCAAGATCATAAACATGACCAATGCTTGAAACATAGCCAAAATGTTATCCCATTAGCAAGGAGCCTTGTATCATGTGTAGCATGATGCCTTAAAAATAAGAATATCGTTTTTTAACAAACAGGTGCATATTGAAAGGTCAAGCAGTTCCATACTAGCAATGGAAATCATATGCTGATTTAATTTTATTTATAGTGTTTATTTAAAAGAAACATGAAGCATCTGTATCAGATAATATATGCTGTGCTTAGTGCTATTTAATACTAACATAACTGTAATACTCGGATGATATATCTGATCAATGGGATCAAACAAATGAAGTTAAGGTTACTGTAGGGCAATGGAAGATAAGCAGAATGTATGATAAAGAGCACAACAGATTTTTAGGTACTACTAAACAGACCAAACGAGTTTAACTCAGCAGTCTCTAAATTAATGGAGCACACAACAATGTTACTAGTACAATACATGCTAAAATATGTGACAAGGTTTTAGCTTAAAAATTGGATTGATGTTGCCATAATTGCTATCTACAGCTAGACTTGGCAATAGAACACAGGCTGCAGTTTTGTTTGTATCTGCTGTGCTTTACACATAGGCTGCGACTGACTGAGTGCATTATGGGTGATTGTACCAAAGTCAGTATTATATCCACAGACTTATAATCCATAGAAGACTGGAATGCTCAGTTAAATGATGCAAACAGTCCACTAACAGGGCACATGACCTGGAGGATGTATGCAGGATGCAAAGATATAAGTCTAAGACCAGAGATACTGTTGATAAGTATTATCATTATGGAGAGAAGTAACAGGTGTAGGAGAAAGAAAACTTCATGTACATAAAAAATCTTCATTCACAGCACTGAAAAGTGGAACAATCAGGCCTTAGTCAGGCAAAGTAAAGGTATATCTAATACCTAGGGAGAATGCCATTGTCCCTAAAGGGAATTGTGTGACAACTGGGGTAGTTTTAGTAGTTTTAATCATTTTAAAACTTTTAGAAAATAAGCAGAACATTTAAATATATAAAAAGGGTCTGGAGGAGGACTAATCATTAAGAAGTAGTTAACACCTGTTAAAGTAAACCCGACAGTTCATATAAGCAATCAAACATTTATGAAATCACTTTTCCTGGTAGCTATAAGAAGACATCAAAAGCTATTAAGATGACAAAACATAAAAAAATAATCCATGTCATTGTATATATCTCTTCCTATACATTTTCAGAGATTGAAGGAGTATGTGTGTGAATTGTTTATATGTCTGTATACGCCAGCACTTTGAATGAGTGCTTATAGATGCACTGCTGATGTTTGCTGAAAATTGAATAATTTTGAATAATGCAGTGGATGATAGTTCCTTCATGGATTTTAAGATGTTACTGGATATTTTTCTTGTGTTGTGACTGTGCAGCCATGGAGTTGGTATGCATAAGTAAGCAGTAGTTGGAGAAAACTGTGTTATTAGCATTAGGATGCTTGTAGTGTATTGCAAGCATTTTCTCTGCATTAATGTTTTATATTTTGATGATTGCTGTGTGGAGCAGCAGTATCAGTGCAGGCTCCATGGACTAAATAGCCCAGAGCTGGGCTCATTCTGATTGAGTCTGTTTCAGTTTGTTTGTAGAATTGCTCAGTGAATGTTTGATGTGCTTGGATCAACTAGGTAAGCTTTATTGGTTTATGTTTGTGATCTATTTAAATGTAATCATATATGAAGTGCACATATTTCCTCAAAAATCCCACTTACTAGCCTTTTTTTGAAGGAAGATCAACCCCTTTCCCAAATGACTGTGGCTTTTGAGTATGTAATATGAAGCAAAAAAAAAAAATGCTCCACTAGGATTATCAACAGAACAGCTCATATGCAAGATTATATTAACAATCAATTCAATGAAGAGGCCTGCCATTCCAATTAATAGATGACTTTCATTTATGTAACAACATATCACAAAATAGCAAAACAATGTATTTTGTAGGTGTGTAAGGCCTGCTGAATCCCCAGCACCCTTGCTAGTTTATATCTAGTAACACATTGCACAAGATGAAAATGGAAAAAAACTTTCAAAATGCAAATCTTACATAACATCATGACCTGCTCTGTCACTTCCTGCCACAGACTCCTGAATACTAATACGGACAGTAAATGCAATGTTACACAAGTATACACATTCTCACTAACCTTGTCAATGCACTCACACAAACATACGCCATTATGCATATCTCTTTAACAAAAAATACACATACAAACACTTACCAAAATCAATATCTCTAGCCAGTCTGGTGGCAAAGAAGGATAAAGCCCTGACTATGGCCCAAGTAATCTCAGTTCGATAGTGCCTCCTGCAACTGACAAACTGGCAGAGATAGTCATTTTCATCCTGAGGGGGAGCATAGTGCCATGGGCATCTCTTATGATGGCCCTTGAGGGTGGTCTAGCACATTATATACTTGTAGCAAAGGGGCATAGTCCAGTGAGGAGACAGAGGATGGACACTGCTGAGTTGTCATAGAAATTGATCAATATGCCCTGACATCCTTATTGCATATCTGCCCCTCAGACACAACCACGAGTGTCATCGCGAGGAGGTATGTGGTTAGGTTATACTAACCCCCACCAGATGATGTAATTACAGCAGCAACCACCGAGGCTGCCCTAAAGATCCACACTGACCAAGAAAAAAATAATTTGTGATTGATTGGGGGTGAATTGGAGTAGTCAGTAGACCCAGCAATGGATATGAGGGACTGAGACTGCTGTCCAGATGAAGTAAGGGCGTACTTCCCCCAAAAAATCAATACCTCTGCCATCTTTCCAGGTTACATAACACAACACAGCAATAATACAGCTTGGCATGATTGTATTAAACAAGCCAACAGCTGACATTGCAATACAGTCCCCTTATGATGAAGAAAATAAATTGTATATCTCTTAACCTCTAAGAGCAAAAAATCTGGACAAAGCCTAAAATGATGGGGGGACAAATAGGGACAGATTTTAAATATTGCAAACTTAGAAAGTTGATAGCATGATAGATTTTGCATTAGCATGAAGTTTCTGAAGGATGTGGAGTCTTAAAATCATGGTGGTGGTGCTGCGGTAGCGTTGTCGCCTCACAGTATGATGTTGTCCTGTTTGATTCTCAGCTAAAAGCGTCTTCTGTGTTGAGACATGCATGAATGGGCGTACCTTCGTTGAAGGTTGTGCGTCAGAGCTGGCAACTCGGTACGTAAAAATCTACTGCCAATCATTTGTGGACCGGAGTTCCGCTGTGGCGACCCCTAACTGGGAAAAGCCGAAAGATACAACAACATTTAATGACTTCAATCCTCAGCTATTTGCCAGAAAAGTACAGATTTTAGGAGGAACACACCAAAAATATGAGGCAAAAATGTGGACATTCTGCAAAAATCTGTACAGTTGAGAGGTATTATCTATATATATCTATATATATAAATATATATATATATATATATATATATATATATATATATATATATATATATATATATGGATTCACTTTATTACCTCGAATTACTGAAATGTCGAATTTCAGTATCTCGAGGCTATAAAGCCGAATGTTAAAAATAGCGAAAGCCCATAATCGCGAATTCGAATATATGTCGAATTCGCGGTTATGACCTTACGCTGTGTAATGTCCAGGATTGTGTTTTGATAGTGCGCGGTGCCATGTGTGGATGTAGGTGTTATGTCAGGTAAATGTTTTCTAAGGGATGTGAGTGGGAGTTAGAGTGTGTGTGAGTGTGCTGATGTGTTTGATGTGTGTGTGAGGGGTCGGAGAATGTGCGTGTGTGAGTCGGCTTCTGTTTTGTGTTTGTGCGATCTCGGAGTTAGAATATATAAGTAGGGGGGTGGGGGGTGCATGGGGGCTTGCCCCCTGCTTATGTGTGTATGAGTTGTGTACGTATGTAGTTTTGTTTGTTTTTGTTGTGATGTGGGTGTTGTGGTGTATGTGTAGTATTGTGTGTGCGTTTTTTTCGGTGTTTTGACTTTCACGTTTTTTTTGTGTCTGTGTTTTTTGGATTCGGTTTTATATTCTCGAGATACTGAAATTCGACATTTCAGTAATTTGAGGTTATAAAGTGAATCCATATATATACATATATATATATATATATATATATATATATATATATATATATATATATATATATACTGTTTATAGATATATATGTATGAGTGCTGCACAATCTCTTAAACAGCAATTCTTTAATGGTGTGTGCAGGTTGCTAAGTATGTTGAATGCACGCTCTGTTCAGTTTGTGATGTCAGAAGCAGGGAGCTCAAATGCCTGATTGGAAGGTAAGCCATTTGGGTTGTGATTGTGTATGAATACTTCTCTGTTAGGGTTAGAGTTATTGCTTAGTAAGGGGATACATTTAGTGGTGTGTGTGTGTGTGTGTGTGTGTGTGTGTGTGTGTGTGTGTGTGTGTGTGTGTGTGTGTGTGTGTTTGTGTGTGTGTGTTTGTGTGTGTAAGTGTGTGTGCACGTGTGTGTGTGTGCTTGTGTCTGTGTGTGTGCACGTGTGGGATTGTATGTGTGTCTGTGCATGTGTGGGAGTGCTTGGACTTTAAGCTTACAGAAAGAGTTAGGTCAAGGGATAGACATACAGGCAGATTCATGAATGCCTAAGTTAAGAGTATACTAAGTGTACACCATTCTGAATGAATAGACAACACAAGCATAACTCACACCTTCTTTTCCTAATTTTATTTTTCCTACTGATTTTCTTGCAGCCTTAAATATCAAGGGAGATTCATAAAGATTACCACAAAGTGTAGACTACGTGTACACTTAATAATCTTTCTGTGTGAACAGACAACACAAAAATGTGGTAGGGATATTCTTGTATACAGAGAGTGGACAGTTAGTGTACACCTAGTGTAGGTGTTCATGAATCTGGTGTTCTGTATATTTGGTGGTGCTTGTGTGTCTGTCTGAGCCTACCTTGTATAGTGGTACTGCTAGGGACAAGAGTTTTGGTAAGTAAATTTGTAAGGTTAGAGTTAAATGTAAGAGCAGGAGGAGTGCCAAGATATGAAGATTAATGCATGAATCGGGTAAGACAGGGTCCATCTCCAAAACCCATTTCTATAGCACTATCAGCATACAGACAAATATGATCTAAAGGCATTTTTACTGTTTTGATTAGCAACTGGAAAAATCAATCATTTTGCTTCCCTTTTCTGACTGTATTAACATTATTTTTTTCTTTTTCCATTTAGTTTGTTTTTTTGATTTATTTTTATTCATTGTTTGTGTGTTAGTGTTTATGTCAACCAGTAATTTTTTCTATTAGTCACTCTCTCTCTCACACACACACACACACATATATATATATATATATATATATATATATATATGTGTGTGTGTGTGTGTATGCATATATAAATATATATATATATATATATATATATATATATATATATATATTAGCAAAACATATCCATATGATTGTGGACTAAGATTAAAATTAGTCCTGTGGGGTCAGTCTCTAAGCCAGTTAACAAACTGTATAAATAAATAAATAAACAAATAAATATGCTTGACTGAAAAGGTCCTTGACAATTACTACAGCAAATAATTAGTTGTTAACATCTCCAACAACTGCAAAAGAAATGCACAGGCACTGTTTCCTGACTGCAGTTAAAACTCCACAAACAAGTGCATTTTGCAGGGGCAAGCACCCCTGTACCCTGCATGTGGGACTGCATACCCCATAGCCCTACACCTACACATGTACTACTTCAGAGATCACACAACTGTTGGGGAAAATTGTTATTCCTTAGCCCTATTTAACTGTGATGTCACCTATTTCAAACCTTTATTGTTGGCAGTGTTACAGTCAACCATTAGGAATGCAAAAGTCACTTATGACTAAACACATTCTCAACTTTGTATGAGTGTGTGTGTGTGTGTGTGTGTGTGTGTGTGTGTGTGTATATACATCCATATATATGTTCATATGAGTGTGGGTGTGTGTATGTGGGTCTGTATGTGAGTGTGTGTACATGTGTCTGTATCTATTTTGATATATATATATATATATATATATATCTTTACTATCAAAATGTTGAAGTAATGTTAGGCGAACACAAGAATGTCAAATTTTGGCAACTACAGTTGCTACAGTTTAAAAGTAAAAAAAATATATTTTTTAAGTAAAATGAGTGTTGTAGCACTCCATGCAGGTGGGGTATAAACTTTAGCAACAGCTTGCTACATTTGTAGCAAACAGTTTGCTACAGTTTAAAAAGAAGAAATAATTTTATGATTTTTTTATTTTAAACTAAAACATGAGTACTGTAGAGCTTCATGCAGGCTGGTTAACTGTAGTAAGAAAAATATTTTTTTAACAGAATATGTTAAAGGAGGTTTGGGGCAGGGCACAGAAGTGGGACCTCAATAGTTGGGATAAAAGGAGGGGGGGCATGCCATGCAACTGGCCACTTGGTTGGTGTGCCAGTAGAAGGAAAATCTGGTTTTTGTTGTTGTTTTTTTGCTCTTCAAGGAAGGAGTTGTGAGTGGGGGGGGTTCATATATCTAACTGTAATTCACTTACATGTTCTGGTGTATTACAGTAAAGTGATTTTTTTTTCTTTTTTTTGCTCTTCACAAGAAGAGCTGAGGTGTGGGTGCTAGGTCATAGTACCAGCCAAGGGCGCTGGTTGAACCAGTTATGCTCTGTTTGTGTTTACCAACAACAGCCATTAAAAGAAGACAGAGAGGGAATTTTCAAATATTTAAATTATCAAAAAGAACAGACCACAAGAAATGGCATCTATATCATGTTATCGAAAGTATAATTAATCGAATCAATAACCGTCAAACTTTATTGAGCGAGTAAGTAAAACATCAAATAACGTAAAAAAAAAAAAAAATAAAAAAAAAACTAAATGGCGTAGGCAGGGGGGCAAACCCCCCTACGTCCCCCACACCCCCCTACTTAAATATACCAACTCCATGACCGCACTACATTGAGGTAAACGGAAATCTCCCCTTACAGAGATTTCCATTTACTTGCACGATGTTCTTCACTTTCAATATTGTCATGCCGACAATATCAGACTCAATATTGTCAGTGTACGACAACGTGAAGTAGACCCCAAGAAATGCATCGCCTAGAATAACAACTGAAACTGGTTATGAGATTGTGAAAACTCTTAGACACTCATTTCTGTTGATGACTGGTCCGGAACTTCTTTAAAGCAATCAGAAATGATAAATTTGCATGACTATCATTCCCCTAACAAGAAAGAAACCAGAAACAGATTGGCCACTTAGGTTGCAAAATGCAGTGCAACTATTTACTGGTAATTACTAATATAGGCTCAAAGGGGTCTAACACTTGTCCACCTATGAGGACATGGTTGATAGGCCACACTGCTGTGCCAGGGATGGTCTTTACCTGCCAACACTAGGCTTTCAGATATTGGCCAAAACATTTTCCACCTATATAGTGGCTTTTTTTAAGCATTGTCAAACAGATAAGCTTTCCAACATAACAAAAGCTACTTGAGACAAGCTAAAGGTATTACTGCACAATGCTAGGAGCCTCAACAAGAAATTGCACTCCCTGGAAGCTCTCCTTACCCTGGAGAATGCTAATATATGTGCAGTCACTGAAACATGGTTCAAAGCCATGAAAAGCACTTTAGCAGTGCATGGCTGTAATGCCTTTCATACATTCAGACCACCCACTGAACATGAAAAGAGCAAAAGATGGAGGTGTATCTATCTACATAAGCACTAAGTACATCTCAAGGCTGGTCAAACAATAAAACATGCTTGATCTACTCCATGTCTTACTAATCATGGGTAAAATTGATCACCATATTATTGCTAACTGCAGGTCACCCTCTATGAACCAGAAAACCCACATATCATACCTGAAGTTACTTGAATCACTCACCATCCAGCCCAATTCCATACTCATGGGTGAGTTTAACTACTCTTCCATTAATTGAGAGACATACACTAGCACTAACTTGCAGGTCCAAAGATTTCTTCACTTTGTAAATTCAAATACTCTGGAGCAGTTAGTCTGCACTCCTACTAGGGGAACAAATATCCTAGATCTGGTACTCACAAACATGGGACAGTGCTGCACCCTCCTACTGTGATTTATTCACTGGTAAGATCAGATCACAAAGCAGTCTCCCTTGAAATAAAGGCAAAACTAGTCCCCCACGTTACCCCAGAATCTTTAAAAACTTCTCTAAAGTAAATTAGTCCCTATTAAGGGATGGGATAGCTAGTTTCCAATCTCCTCCAAATCCAGAGAACAGGGTAACCTATTCAGAGGCATACACAAAAGCTCTGTATGACATATAAACAACTACATAGAACTGGCAGTACCAGAATAAAATAAACCCAGGTCAAACTGCAAAAACAAGCTACTCTGGTGGTCCCTGGCATTAATAGGCTGTACAACAAAAGAAAGAAAATCCTGTTGAGAAGTAAGCGTGAATGTGTACAACAGAGCAATAAGTTTCTCATTAGTCTAAACAAGTAAATCAGGAAACTAGTCAAGTCTCTGAAAGCAGACTTTGAAGTAAAAATAGCGTCCAAAGCTAAGAATAACCATAAGACATTTCTCAGTTATGTCCGCAGTCTTAAAGGCAACACCCAACAATGTGCAGAAGTAGTTGTAGATGGCCTCTCCTATGGCATAAATAGCATATCTGCTGGCCGACAAAGTCAACTAAAATTTCACTTCTCTATCACCGCCAGTTCTCCTCCCTCAATACCCTCCACCACTCCTCCACCAATCATCACCAAAGAACAGGTTGCAGCTGTGTTCTGTAAAGCTAAAAACATGGCTTCAATGGGGCCGGACAATATATCAGGTTGGTCTTAAAAAGCTTAAGTCAGGACTTATCAGGCCCATTAGTATCTCAGTTTAACCACAGCTTTGTCCTGCTAGAGGGGAGGGCAGCAACAGTTATCCCTCTGCATAAAGGGGGACCTTCTACTGACCTGGGAAATTACAGACCCGTAAGTCTGACTAGTCTTATATCTAAGGCCATGGAAAGAATAATCATGGACCTGATAAATGAATCTGGATCTGACCTGATTCACCTTTGTCAAGGGTAAGTCATGCATACTGAATTTGATAGATTTCTTTGAGGAAGTCACTAAGGCCATGGATGAGGGTAAAACAGTGGATACTGCCTACCTTGACCTGACCAAAGCATTTGAAATAATTCCCAACTCAGGTATTATAAATAAATAATAAATATAAATAAATTCACAAAACTGGGCATAAATCATATGTCAACAGATGGATAGCCAATTGGCTCACAGACAGGACATATGTGGTTAGAGTGGGTAAATCCAGATCCAGCAAGAGGCTAGTTACTTTAGGTGTGCCACTGGACTCAGTACCGGGACTACTCCTGTTCAGAATATACTTCTCTGAAGTCAAGGCTAATGTGGAAGGCCTCTGGATGACTAAGTTTGCCAATGACTCCAAGCTGGGGGCAATTGCTGAATCCCCCAGTGATGTAGATATCCTTCAGGAGTGTCTGGATCAGACAAATGACTGGTGCCAGAACCATGGCCTAAAACCAAATGCAAAAAATGCATTATCATATCCTTTGAGAAGAAATATACCCCTGCAAATTGCAACATCAATAGCACACCCCTTAGAGTAGACTCAGAGGTGAGATATCTGGGTAGAAAGATAGATAGAAGCCTGAACTTTGACCACATGGGCTCGCATTGTTGAGGAAAACCTTTCATCTGTCACAACTTATAACTTAATGTATAGCATCCAAATTCAAAGAAATTATAGTCCCACTGTATGCAGCTCTCATTAGACCAATAATCAAGTATAATGTGCTATATGGTACACACAGTACTTGACTAGGCACTTACAGCAGCTGGGGTGACCTCAGAGGTTCCTCACAAAGAAAATACAGGGTGTAAACAACATGTACTATGCAGACAGACTAAAAGCCCTATCACTTTACTCTATCGTCTACTAACTATTAAGGGGTAATCTATACCTGACCTACATGGCACTCACAAATCCTGCCACGATGGATTTTCTACATATCCGCATGTCAAACAGTATGAGGGTCACCAGGGATCTAAACTTAGTCAGCAACTCAAACAAAACATGCTGGAGAGACAGATGTGTCTCAGCGATCACCCCTTCTTTGGAAAAGACTTCCTATTCACATTAACTAGAGCCTTTCCCTGGCCCTCTTTAAATGCAGTTTGGTTTTAATGGATGGTGAATCACAAATTCACACCGGGGTAGTACCTGTGTTCCTTATGGATGGGGCAATCTGTAAGATACACAATGCAGAGGCACAAATCCATGCCATCCTCTTGCCACTAGGGACTATATATTTGGTAAAATCAAGTTATACTGGCTATGCGTGTAAGGGACTTAAACCATTATCCTAGTAATCTCCTATGATCCTATGAACCTATAAAGAGAGTATGATGAAGTTTCCAGAAATCAGTTGAATACAGCATATAGTAAAATACATGCCCTGTTATATGATTTGCTAATGCAAGAACAGATTTTGTACTTGGATTACTAATATTTGAAAACTGAACACCCAGAAATTCTGGGTATTTTTGAAATCCCAAAAATCCATAAAAATAAAGTAGACCCACCTCTGCATCCTATAGTGGATGCCAAGGGGTCTAACACCCATGGAACTGCTAATTATATAGACGTTAAACTCAAAGACATTTTACAGAATGAGAAATATATTTACAAGGATTCCTAGGATTTCCTCAGGAGTATTAATGACAACATGTACTCTGAGCATTTGTTACTGTCGTATAGATGTTAAGGACCTTTATTCAGTGATCCAACATGGTATTTGGGTGGCACAGTTCTTCAAATATTTAAATGAATCTAAGAATTTAGAAAACAACACAATCAGTATTTTAAGTACATTTATGGAATTAGTACTAAAGAATAGCTTTATATTTTTTGATGGCAGTATTTATAAACTGAAGACAGGGGTGGCCATGTGCACAGCATGTGTGATGGCATTCTGAGAGCACAAATATATGTTCCATTCAGGATATAAAAATTGTTGGTTATAATATGGTCGCTACCTAGAGGATATCATAATTTTTTTGGAAGGAAACAAAGGAGAGGTCCATGGGGTTTTCTCTTACATTATCAACACCACTGATTTTTTAAAATGCACTCTTGAATATTTAGTCAGCGTCTTAAACTACCTAGACATCCAAATTATCAAAGATGGAGTCAACAAGGGGATTATTTCAAAGGTTTACAGAAAACCCTCATATTCAAACTCATAATTACATTTTAAGAGCTGTCACCCACTCCATCAAAAAATAACCCTTGTGAAAGGACAAGTAGTTAGACTTGTTCAGATAATATCTAGCCTCAAACTACTTCAAATAGAAAGTAATGAATTAAGATGTATTTTTTTGGAGGCGTTATCCAGAAAATGTTCTACCCAACATTGTTATGGAGGTTCATTATAAATGAACTCTAGGCATACATCACCTGCTTTCCTACTTTTAGGAGAACAAGTTGAGGCAAACTCACATTTTTACTCTAATATGAATAAGGCCAACATTAACAAGGGACTAGTTTTAGCCCATAACCTATAATGGGGATGCAGAACTTATTGTACAGATTAATAAGAAAAACTGGAAGGTTTTTGATTTGGGTTTGATTAATACACACACATTAGAGGATAACCCATTATTGTTTATAAGAAGGATTGGTGTATCAAAAATTACACTGACAGGTTATGGAGGTCCCCAATGGTGTCTAGAAAGAAAATGGAAAACCTTAAAATGTGGAATATGTGAATATCGCCCTTTTCTGTATGAAGAAAATGAGGTTCACATCAAGGGCACAGGCATTGCTCATTCACATTTTTATTTCAGTTGTGCATCTAAAGGTTTGGTTTATATAGCGACTTTCAATCAATGCTCAAAATGTTATATTTTTAAAACTGAGAGAGCATTCAAGGACTGCATCTATGAGCATTTAAATGTGATCAGGTGAAAAGCTCAGGTTAATGCATAATGGAACCATGTTCAGCAATATGAAGGGCACTGTTTTAAATTCTATGGTTTGGAATTAGTAGAACAGGATGTGTGGTGGGGGGGGGGCTTGCAAAATTAATTTAGACACTAAAGAATTACAATAACAATTAAAGATTTATGCTTCTGGTCCTGATGGTTTGAATGATGCACTTTCTATAGCACCACTTTTAAAACTGAAATCTATTTTTTTTAAATTATATATGACAGTACTGTTAATTTATTTGTCTATGTTTTTAATGAATATTTTATTCATATGCTCCTTTAAGAACTTAGTTGTGATGTAATAATTAGGGGATAGAAGATTGCAGTGTAAAGGCAAGGATGAACATGTAGTGTTTTTTCTCTGAAAAAGTCCTGGCTAATGTAATTGGGATGAAAGTGCTTAGATTCAATAAATGGTACGAGAATTCAAATGGCATTGTTTACTCTGTTTCTTTTGATTGGCAAATTCTGAATTTTAAGTCAGTTTATTTTTTTATTGATATTATTGGTTCTGGACATAATTTATGTTGGTGATGGCTTTTGGTTCCAGCAGTTGAGCATATTGGAGGGATAAGTTTTTAACACAGAAAATACTACCTCTATGGAACCATCTTTTATGTCACATAAAGCAAAGTATTTCTCTTACTCTATCTGAATATACTTTGGATGACTGGATGAGAAACTGCAAATTTACTTTTGGTTTAGACCCAGTGTCCCTCATTAACAGAAGTATTTATATGTCACAATATATCCTTGCTAGACCCATCTCTTGTTTATTTGTATATAATGGTTTACTATCAAAATATCACAAAACAATTGCATTCCTGGTCATAAACATAAAAGGAATGTGCAAATGAAAAATAAATTCTGTTCACAACATTGATTCATATACCCGACAACTACATAGTTGATGTTAAGTTGAACACAAAAAATACAGTACAAAAATTACGTCACATCTTCGTAGGGGACAAGCCCTCCATGCACCCCCCACCCGCTAACTATATATTCCTACTCCAAGATCGCACTACAGTGAGGAAAGGGATGAATGTCCCAATCCGCACTGTACCATGATCTCTTGCCCTTAGATCAAATTCATATTGACAAATGAACAGTGGCATTTGCTGATATGAACTACCAACGGTCGACAACACAGCAATCGACCATCTGCCATCTGATATCCAGTTTGCAGAACATCTGCATTTGGGATTTTGAAAGCAAACTGTATATAAAATATAAGGGCTACCAATAAACACTAGAATGTAAGGCTAGGCTTCTTAAGAGCCTCATAGATCAATAGCCTAGTCAGAACCTATGAACAGTTTATTGCACTGGGTAAGCCAATGTATTTAGTTAGTTCAGCACTTTATAATGTAGCTAATTATAAAGTAGGTTTACTGTTATTTTGCCAGTTAGCCTCTGTAATATATTTGCTATAGCCTTCAATTATTATTGTTTTTTATGTCATAGTATAACTTGCTCATACAACAATATGTGGTTTCTTTCTTGTGTGATTTTTCCTGGATTCATTCCTCATTTCTTTGCTTTTCATTTATTTCTGCTTTTTTGTTTTCCAGCCTTCTGTAACATAATCCCCTTTTTTCTCTATGTTTTTGTAATGTTGTCATCATTGTCATTTTTGTTTCTGTTTTTTCATTCATTTCTTCAAATGTAATGTTTTTCTTCATTGCTTCATTGTTTGCATTATTGTTTTTTTTCCGTTTTCTTTTTTGTCCATAGATTTTTCACAGTTCACTGAATGGGTTGCTGTGTTGTTAATGTATTCTGCTGATTACATGGCATGAGGTTTCAAAACTTTTCCCATCAGCGTTGTTAAGTGTCACTGGCCCAGTGAAGCCCAAAGAGTAATATGGTATAATGGAAAAGGCTGTCAGGGTTAGCTAATGCTGTCTTTTCTTTGGCTTTTGGGGTAGAAAAATCTGCCAGTATTACTTAATTAAATGTAGTTTGGTTACAAACCTTGCTTTACCTAGCCTCTCTAATGGTTTATTGAAACAGGGCATTGGCTACGTGCCACATTTTAATGCTATTCAGCTTCTGAAAGTAATTACAAAGTCTTATGAACATTCCAGGCTTAGGAACTAATGCATTTATGTTACTTCATTCCCTTTAGGAGTCTTTAATAACAACTCCTAGCTTAAGTATTTTCTGTAATTGCACCCTTACTGCTTTTTTGTGGGACTCTGGTAGATTGTACAACTTCAGGTTTACTACCACACCTAGTACAGTATCTATGCAATGCTGTATTAAATTTATCCATCAGGCAGCTTAGAAAAGACCTCCTTATTTCTCAGTAAAAAATGATTTAACTTTTTCCTTTTTGAGCCTGGATACAATGTGGTTCCTTGTTCCTAAAGTCTTTCTTTGGGAATTCCTACCCTGGAGAAAAAGTAACATTAGTACTTTGTTTATTGATTTATCATTGGTCTTTCACACTGGCTCTGCATCAGGAAACTTAGATAGCTGATATTATTGAATTTATGGATAGCCATTTCTAGACTTCACCAGTGGACCACAAGATCTATGACTATCAATGTAAATGGAACCTCAGTAACATACATTTTAATTGTGAACTTCTGAACTCTAGATATGTGCCATTTTTTGTTATTCTAGGCAGACAGCAGATGCATTTTCAGTGTTTTTTTTATTATAACAGACCAATAAAATCTATATAAACTACTGAACTATCTATATACGCTTCCCCCTCTCAAAAATACTAAAATATTATATACACAGAGAAATACTCAACTATCTACTCCAGAATAACCTTCTCACCCCCACCCAATATGGGTTCCTTCCCAAACACAGTACCTCGACTGCCCTCATCTCCTTTGAACACACTACATTCCTGGCTAGAGATAATAACAAACTTGCTTCCTGTCTCTTCCTTGATCTCTCTAAAACCTTTGACACAGTCTCCCACCTCAAACTCCTTTCTAAACTCTCTGACCTTAACCTCAACCCCCATCCTCAACTGGTTCTCTTGCTACCTCTCAGACAGACAACAGTCTCTCCAAAGGCATTCAACACTCTCTCCCTTCTTTCCCGTCAAGATGGGTGACCTCCAAGGCTCAGTCCTTGGTCCACTATTGTTCAACATCTTCACTAATCTTCTCTTTAGATCCTGTCCACAGTCTACATTCTTTCAATACGCGGATGACTCTACTATCATCTCTACTTCCAATACCCTTTCTGACCTGCACACTCTCACTCAAAACTCCTTCACCTCTCTTTAAAAATGGTTTACCAATAACTAACTAATTCTGAATCTTAAAAAGACCAAACTCTGCTATTTCTCCCAAAATCACTCAACCACCACAAACACAACTTCATCATAACTTCAATTAACAGCACTCCCATCAATGTCAAAATCAACACCAAACTTCTTGGAGTTATAATAGATGATCAGCTAAAATTCACCCTACATGTTCAATACTGTATATAAAAAAAAACATCAAAAACTAGGCCTTTTCTACAGAAATACAAGAAAATCATTGATAAAGACTTTTGTACTCCCATTGCTCATGCCTATCTCCTACCCAGTCTTCTATAGCTCAAAAATTCTTACCAACTAGCAAACAGGCCTAGTAGGAAAATTTGAAATCACCTACAACAAAATTGCCAAGTTTGAAACAAACCAAACCTATCTCTCTCATCACTGTTACTCACTCAAGGTTCTAAATTGGTTAGAATTCCCACACCAACATCATCCACACAACTGCCTGTCATTCACAACATCCTAAATAAGCCCTCCTCCTGCCCTAACATCTCCTTTCTCATCTGTCTCCATACACCAGCTAGAAACCTTAGGACCTCTGATCAACTACTTTAGGCATATACAAACCTAAATGATCTATAGGTCAAAATGTACACAGTCACTCCCCTGCCCTTAACTGGAACAAAGTCCCACTGGCCATACGTACAACATCCCACACACTGGAATTCAAAAAAGCACTCAAAGAACACTTCCAAAACTCCTGGACTTACCATTGTAAAACCCACCTTGACTATTACTATCTTACTGAACAGTTAATACTAACCTTGATGACTCCTAACCCATCACTAGCCCTCTAACCTCTACTCCAAAGTGTTGCTCTTCCTACCTCTACTTACACTTTTCTCTTGCTCTTCCTGCCACATACTGCTCTCACAGACTCTCCCTTAACTCTCCCTCACTTAACCTCTTCTACCTCCACTCTTCTCCTGGGTTCCTCCTATACTTATATAACAAAGTATGCTAAAAAAAACTATATGCTCTGTATACAATATATTTTGGAAAATGCAATGTAAATTGTGTTTTAAACAATGTATGTTGAAAATCTAATGAAAATTATGAAGGCAACTATGTATTTTTATTTTTATAAAATGTACTTTGTACTCATGTGGAGCTTTTCTCCCTGGGCCTCCACTGAAAAAGGGTTCTGGCTCAGTCAGACTTTCCCGGTCAACAAACATCAAATAAAAAAAAAAAAAAAAAAAAAAAAAAAAAAACATTCTATCTTTGGATTTGCTGATACCTAGAACTTGTCAAAATGTGGTAATGTGCCATTTTCAAGACGTGTTCTAAAAGGCTTTGGAACAAACAGATGGCTCATGTTTTCTCTGTTGGCTCTGTCTAGGGCTTTTGAATAACTTTATGTGTGGGTTGATAATATTAACGATTTCAGGAAATCTAATGACTTTTGGTTGTATTTTCTGCATGACTGTTAAATGGTGTGGGATAGCAGTTTCGATGATTTAAAGATGTATGTGTCTTGTCTTAATCAAAATGAATTTGGTATTAAATTTGATGCACAATTTGATTCCTTTACAATTAATTTTTGAGTGTTACTGCAAAAAAAAAACTGATTGATGGGACAGTTGCTATTGTACTGTATAAGAAACTTTTCAAATAAATCATTTTTGCAAGTAAACAGTTGCCACCCTAAACATATAGTTAAAAATATCCCTCGATCTTCACTATTGAGGTGAAATTCTTGGCATCCACGTTTAAAACACATAATAAGCAGGTTATGATTATCATCTCAATCATAATTGTCTATATTTAAATGGGTGTCCACCATGTGGTAACTGTCTGTATTGTTTCCATGTTATTAAAACCAAGCATTTTACTTTCAACAAATACACCTATGTTTTTTGAAATTCAAGACTTAATATGTGCTACATCATGGGTAATATACCTAGTATTGTGCCACTGTGGAGGTTTTTATGTGGTACAAACATCATTTCCATAGAATTTTAGGACTACAAATCATTTGAGTGATATTAAAAGCAAAATGGAGCTTAATCCTTTATATAAAGATGTTATGTCATACTACTGCCAGTTTTTCTTTTATTGTAGTAGATCAGGTCTCAGATGGTTTTGCTAAGAGCAACAAATGTAAAATTTCAAGTCACGAAGAAAGGAGGTGAATAGCAATGTTAGATGCTTTGGTTAAACTATGTTTAAATGATGAATTTTAATGTTTTATATAACAGTGGTTTATATGTATATTGAATGTGATTTAATAAAAATCCACTATATTGCAATATTAGATACAATGTTACCTTTGGTGAATTGTATGTATGTTTATATATATATATATATATATATATATATATATATATATATATATATATATATATAGATAGATATTTATATACAAAATATTTATATATAATATACATATATAAAATATATAATATTCTTCTCATTCTTGATTGGGTTGTATTAATTATTCCTGTTTATTAATGTGCTGTTTGTATATACAGCTGGAAACTTACAGCATTGACAAAGCTTGTGGTGAAACATAGGTTCCTGGGGCCATTGTGGGGTACAGCTGATCACTGTGATATTTTCTTTTTTTTTTTTTTTTGGTGCTGAGGGCTGGTTTTTGGTATTTGTTTGTATTCCTATGCCATCTTCTCACTTCCTGGTCAGAGCCAGACCTACCACTAGGCAACCACAAAACATTTCTTCTTTAAGAACACACTCTGCATGTATTACATTTCTTCTTTAATGGTGCACTCGGTGCATCCTTTGTAGCATCTGTGTGCACATTTAAACATTGGGGTGTAGTATAAGATTTTTGCCTATGTCATTCCATTCAAGAGAGATGAGCACAGAATTTTTATGGAAAATTACAAGTGAATGTAAATACAAATTACAAGCAAACGTGTGTATATAAAATGTCGCAGTTAGGGTTGGCAGGTTGTCCAATTTATTTATGAATGTAGAGTGTTCTGTGCATTGTCAAAGAATGTTGAGTTCTAGTGCTTTTTTAAGGAATATTGAGTTTCAAGGGAAAATAAGTTTTCATTGCCTATGCTAAGTCTGTTTTCAATATGTAACAGTTTTGTTTAGCAAATGGTCATTATCAATGTCAGTGTCAATGCTACAAAATTTGAAAGCAGTGTTAGTAGCACAGGTGCAGAAGTCTGTAGGTTCTACTCCCACATCATGAAGATGAAGTGTTGATACTGCAGTGTCCTTTAAGGGGGGTGTGGGCTCTGTACTCCTGAGTGTGTCCTCCTTTGGTTGCAATGCCTAGTAACTATGAACTTGTTGCTGGTTTGACAGCCATTCCCTATTGTGATATTACCAACTTACCATTCTTTTAATGTAACATGGGCAATTTATTCTTCAAGGGCAGCAGACGCTGAATTTGTATATGAAACATTGAAATGTAAAGTTGTTTGCCAGAAACAGCCTCATTAGCTATAGAGCTCTTTAATGTGGAATTATCCAGGTAACTTTTACTTATTCAGAGATTTTATATATCGACTGATATTGGTGGATCGTAATGACAGAAGTTTAAGCCGCCTTTTGTGGTTGAAATGTTCTGCAATGCGTAGTTTTGTCATTATTGGTTCATATATTTTGATTAATTGTTTACTGGAAAACAGTTTAAACCTACAAATTTAAAATGGACTCTAACAAGTGGTGATGTATTATACAAGGAATATGATTTAATACAATCAGGATGGTGAATCAAAGAACACTTGCATATATGCATGCTCCTAAGAATGTGTGCAAACAGCCTATGGTTTGAAAACAGGCCAAAGGTAAACTTAATCCACCACTGGCCATATGCATTTTCTTTGAATGTGGGTTTCAGTGCTGTTTCCATGAATGTGAGTGTCATGGGCAGAGATGATTACTTTTCATGCTAAGTGTGTTTTCATTGTGAGATTTTGTCATTTTCTTTAGCAAATGGATATCAGTAGCTGTGCTATACAATTTGAACTAAAGGATTTAAGTATGTCAAATTATTGTGGAAGTAAAGAAGAAATTATTATGCGCACTGACAGGTTTAATCAGTGTTTATGGTAACTGGGGGGAATATCCAAGTAAGAGGATACTGAAATGGCAGAGGGGTGCTGTCAGGGGAGTGGCAGCTGTAGGGGGAGGAGGGCCTGATCCATTACCCTGCCTAGGACCCAATTTGACCATGATCCAGGGCTCTATTCCTGGTTCCACCATGCGTTGTTGAAGTTTTATACACACACACACACACACACACACACACACACACACACACACACACACACATATAATTATATATATATATATATGTGTGTGTGTGTGTGTGTGTGTGTGTGTGTGTGTGTGTGTGTGTGTGTGTGTGTGTGTGTGTGTGTACATATATATATATATATATGTGTGTGTGTGTGTGTGTGTGTGTGTGTACATACACATACACACACACACACACACACACACACACACACATATATATATATATATATATATATATATATGTATATATATATATATATATATATATATAGAGAGAGAGAGAGAGAGAAATATAGATATATACAGACTTTGCTGTATGTTGGAGTACAGTAAATATTCCAAGATACAACAATCTTGGATATATATCACTCCATGCCTTTATATGTTTTTATACTGTGGCAGGTAGATAGTGTGGTTACTATATACAGAATATGAAGGCTATGAGCTATTTGCTGTAATCCAGGGTTTGATGCCTGTCAGAATACATTTGCTTTCTGTTTGATTCTGAGCAAGTCACTTAACCAAAAAGTGCTCTAGGTTTATTAGGAAATTGGGCTAGGCTCTTCAAATGTTTGCTGGACCACAAGCTTAGAATTCCCTATGAACCAATGAACCCATGAACCATGAACTCATGTGATGGTTATTTGACTTTCAGATATTGAGCCTGAGTATTTAGGAATTATTTCATTAGCTAAACTGATTATAATCAATACGTCTGTCACTTTGCAGTTCCCTGACAGATCAACAAATAGTATTCCAGGAAGTGAGCAGCAGTCACTTATTCATGCAGATGCTATAGCATGATTCAACATTCTTAACAATTGCTGCATTAAATTGAGTCTCTGACATGATAAAAGCCATGTAGTATAGCATAGCACTGTCTCACAGCCATCTTTGATTAGGAATCTAAAATGCATAGCACAGTAACTTCATTCAACAAGTATGTCTTAATAGTTGTTCCTCCTGTGACCAATTTTTGTTCATAGTATCAGGTAACCACAGCTGTAGAATATGATACCCACCTAAACTGCTTGCATGCAATGAACCCTGATAACTAAGGCCATGATCCTAACATTTCAGTTTCCCAATCTGGTGCTTCAATCTAAATAAATGATTAAACTTAAAGCCATATTCTTCTCTTAGCACTCCTTTATTTTTCCAAATGGTGCAAAATAGTCGCAAATAAAACAGTTATACAATAAAGTCTGAAAAATATTACACTAGGTTAAAGAGTCAAATATAGACAGACATTATAATCTGTAATGCTCATTCCAAATAACAGAGACAGAATTCCCCTCCAAAATGCTGAGAACTGGAAACCAAATGTTGCATTAACAAAATAAATGTTTAATATGAGGACTCAAACATCAGAAAGGATTGCTCCATACATACAAAAAGGTATACACCTCTCCACAGACATTTATAAGGTCTATCTAACATATTCAAAACACTTCAGCAAATACCATTCTTTGTTTTCTTGAGCTGATTATGATTAAATGCATGTCTACAAACCCCTGAACTGGTTAGCGGACAATTATCAGCTACTAGAAAGACTTGACGAGTTTGCGACAACCCTGTACCAAAAATGAACAGATAGAAAAGCCATCCGTATGAAACATGCAAACACAGGTAAACAGATTCTAACCTTAGCTAAGGACCACCTAGCCTACCTTATCAGCCAATTTTTCTACCTACTGAATGTCATGGAGATTCTATTCAGACATTAGCTTATTTTACAGTTATTTATTTATCCTTCACAGGATGGGCCAGGTGAGGTCAGGTAATTCTTCTTATGGAAAAATAAATATTCACAGAACTTCTCACATGAAACCAATAAAGCATCAAAGTACCGAGGCAAAGCACTTTGATTTGTTTTGTTTTAATCAGACAATACAACTCACTTAAAATTAAAAAAAGTTTTCTTGTCTTCATTTAGGCCCCTAGTTAAAGCAAATGATGACCTATGGGCTGAATTGGTAGGAAACAAATATAGCTTACTGGCTGACCCTTTATTAATTTCTCCATGTCTTTTGTTTTTTAATAGCATGACGGACTGGACCCCATTCCGAAGTCAAAGTATGATTAAAGTTCATGAAATTAGTATTGTTTTAATCTTTGACGTCAGCTAGAAGTGCTCTTTGCAGTACCTGCAATGTACCCCAATAATGACTCCTTTTGCAATTCATATGTGGTTACATGTATTGGTAACATGTCTAAATGCATTTGTATATTCTTCTTTATAAGACCTGTTGCTCCTACTACTATTGAATCTGTATTGGTATATTTCTTCCACATTGCTCTTGTCTCTGCCTGCAGATCCTGACATTTTATGACTTTGTGTGGTTTTGACCTCAATGTGAGTTATCAAATGTGATCTAACTTCTATAGCAAGATGCTATGCTGACTGTATATCTTTTACTAGTTACTACTATGTTGCAGTCCTTCAAAATCTAGTTGCATGATGTGAAACACTGACTGCAAATTTAGTTACATATTACTTCCATGTCTTAAGAAAAAAAAACAAATTATTTGTGCATCCTTCACTCACTGATGCCAGCTAGACCATGGATCAGTGGGTATTTGACATTTTACTGGAGTTCATTATGCTGCATCAAATTGAACAGGGGTTTGATAATACTATTCACATGTATGCATACAATTATAAAGAAGCTAATTAAGGCACAAATGATAAAGGGAAACAAAAGAAAACACACACACACACACACACACACACACGCACGCACGCACGCACGCACGCACACACACACACACACACACACACACACACACGATAAGGACCTGCAAGAATAATAAATACATAAGCAAATTTCCATGCCCCAAATTTGGCTTCAAAATATATTTAACTATGCCAGTATTATATTTCCCTTTTTTAACTACTTTTACTAATTCAGTTAAAAAGGTAGCATGTTAATATAATAATTACAGTACTAATTATAAAATACTGAATGTGTGCAGAATATAAATTACTCAAAGGCAATATTGAATGTGTTTACTTTAGGGGAAAAAATGTAAAGCAAAATGAAAATGTATTGACATTTACTTTGAAATAAGACTGTATATTGGACCGTGACATTTTGTTCAATATATATGTATTCTGTTGATGAAAAAAATACTGCTTGAAAGCCGTTTCAACTAATATTTAAAGAAACCCTAATTTGCAAATTGTTTAATTTATACATTAAATATTTATTGTCTCATACCATGCTGCTAACCGTTTTGACTGTGTCCAAACTTAGCATCATATAAATGGCAAATAATACCCAGCAGAATGTAAAGTAGCGTAGGGCCTTGGAGCTAGTTCTAAAGCATACTAAGTAGGCTAGTACTGGGAAATACAGCATCAGAATGTATGAAGGAAAATCATACTAAATAGAGGCAGCATTATTGTTTTCAGAAATGCATCATGATCATTTTATTAAGTATTCTTGATTAAGCATGTTGCTTGATGATGGGAGGATCATATCTCTAAAGCAACATGTATTAAGTGCATTTGTATGCATGTGTGTGTGTGTGTGTGTGTGTGTGTGTGTGTGTGTGTGTGTGTGTGTGTAAGAGAAAGAGAGAGAGAAAGACAGAGACTGTCTGTATTTGGTTTTATCTTTTTAGGTATGTAATGATGCAGCTTCCACAAATGGGTTTTGATATTGTTTCAAGACATGTGCAAGTGATATAGAGCTGGAAACATAAAAACAGTTGTAGACCTCTATAAATAAAATGGCCTTTTTCACATTAAACAATCTGCTAAATGAAGTAAGTCTGAATTTGTTTAACCAAACTGGTAAACACAGCTGAAGTCAGTGTCATACAACTTTGAACTGAACAGTTGGCCTTCTTGGAGAATATAGGTTATGACACTCTACAGTCATTCCTTAATTGCCTTCATTTAATTCACTTGGACCAAATTAATGATGGGGCACCAGTACCCACTATCCGCATTTGGCCATCTGATGTTTTGCTAGCTTCTAATACTGGTTTCTAGTTCCTCTTGCCAATTTAAATCATCATAGTTCATCCAATGAAGAAAGCAAACCTTTACAATTAGTTGAAGCTACACAATCATGTTTCTTTCTCTCTCCCTCTCTCTTTCTCTCTCTGACTGTCTCTCTAGCTCCTAAAATAGCAAAGCAATATTTTTCACATGGCAACAACTACAGTCATCCTTCTCTCTGTCTCTCTGCCCCTTCTCTCTCTGTACTTTTATGCATATGCATGTACATGTATACATCAATTTATCTATTTTTATATCTATCTACTTAAACAAACAGCCTTCCAGTGTAATGACACAGGGTGCCAGTCTTGATTATCTATGTGCCCAACCTTGGAGAATACATTGCTTCAGTTCACCAACAGAAACAGAGTGTTTTGGTGTTTCTGAAGCAATCCCACCATCATGCCAAAGACAGCACAAATGCTTTTCAAAACTAACAAAAATCTGTGAGCCATCAATGGATGCCCTACACAAAAAGGGAGTTTATGTAAGTAAAAGGGATGTAAGGACGAGTGAATATATCTTTCTGTTTTTAAAATAATACGTAAAACATCATATCAAGCCTTCCAGTGATAAATTAGGATTTATTTCCTTAATTATTAACTGGTTAAATCTGCTCGCAGTCTTTGGAATTCTTAAAAAAGGAGTTCATGTAAAAAGGACAGAAGGAAGAGGTTAACTCTTTTGCCTGTTTTTAATGTAATTAGCAACAAAGACAAATGTGCCTACAAAGAACCCAGTACTGAGACCCACTGTATTATTAATAGGAAAGATGTTGGAAAAATATAGACTATTTTCAAGTCAACAAAATTTGCCCTAATAAGGAGACTAAAATAATCTTGTCAGGTACATTTGGGCAGCATGCCTAGGCTTAAAAGGCTACCTGGGGTCATTAGCCTAGTAATCACCTATGAGCCTAAGAACACGTAATCCCTGAAGGCTTATAACAGGGAGCTGTAGGAAGAAGCAGAAGCATAGCATGATGCTAGGAATTGAAACTAATCATAGGATCCTAGGTTGATAAGTAAGTGTTAGGCTAGCTGCCCATGTGGGCCATTTTAAGCCTGGCAAATTTACTTTTTCGTCCTTGAAATAACCTCTCCCATTTACTTAAATATTGGCCTTAATGGCCTTAATGGTTGATAATTGTATATTACCCATGAAGAAAATAACGGGGATTGCTCCATAGATAATTTGTGGGGACCCACTCATGGGATAAAGAATTTAGGAGCTGCATTTGTCTCTTAGTAGTACAGAGGTCAGTTCTGGGTAAATTTTCTGTTTCCCATCCATAGATCTAAGCTTCGCTGAAAAATGAAAAGGGATGCATTTTATTTTTTGTGGATGGAGAGTCTGTTCCATAGCAGCAGTATCCTTTATGAAATATACCTGTCCCTCTAAACCATTCTCTGGATGGATCTGCATTACAAACTATATATGCGTGAAATTATATGGCAAACTGCAAAACAAAACAGCTGTTCTAGCTTAAAACCAGAAACGCCATGTCAAAGCAGTGTTTTTTGTATTGGGGACTGCATATACATTGGTTATTTTAGTAGTAACTAGATATATGTAATTGTTCTATTTTAAAACACCCAATTAAGTTACTGCTCTACCTTAACACGGGACATGGCATGCTAAAGTGGCATGCTTTATTATGTAACCGCATATGCACAGGAAATAGCTAGATAATTATTGTACAGAAGCGGTACTATTTTAATCAACAAACTTCAGGTTTTTAGTGGCGTTCCATAGTGTAGACTGCATTGGAAATTAGCAGGATAATTAAGCTAAAAGAGGTGGTTCTATTTTAAACAACATAACACCTGTTTGTAGTGGCGTTCCATAGTGTGGACTGCAAATCTGGGAATCCTGGTCTAATACGGGTCTAAGACAATGTATGTGTTCTTTTTTTCATGCTAAAATGCTGAATTAGATTAGCGTTTATGATAGGGTGGCCCCATACATGTAGAATTTAGCAAATTACAAATTTTTACAACTGTGAGGCGCATATACTAAAGTAGCTTCCTATATGCAGACTAAAACTGTTGTAGACATCATATTCTGTTTAGAACACACCAGTTCGGCTTATAGCTTGTAATACATTGTTACACAATATGTGTATTGGTTTTAAACGGATCGCTAAAGCTGCCTATGGTTCTGTTTTACACAGCAATTACTAAGCAAGATCAGACTTACTTCTACCAGGCCAGCATTGTTATCAGCACCAAGAAGTATATGGTTGTTTATTGGTTATGTACTGCTATGTTTCTAGAAATGTATAACTGTTAATATACTGATTGTTTTAATCACTACTGTGTATATTCAATTGGTTAATAGAATGTTTCAAAAATATAACTAGTTTATACCTGGCTAATGGGTTAACATATACACTGTCTTTAGCTGCTATTTGCTTAGTAAGTGTGTCCAACCTATTGATTACTTCACCTTTTTTTCTCTATCCCTTTATGTACCCAGCTCTTCAACCCGCCTGGCTTTTACTGGGTTTGGGATATTGCCATGTCTAATTTTGCTGCCTCTTCCCCAAGCTAAGGAACATAGCCAAACCTCTCTCTGGGCATCATTCCCTCAAGGATAAAAGAAAGTATGTTTGAGAAAAACATTGTTTGTAAAGATTACATTTATTAAATAACTCTAGGTGTTTAACGCACATCCCCTAGCCAGGACAGCCAGCAGCCAAAACCTTCTCTTCTCCCAACTTCAATACCTTTCCCCTCATACAGCCTCTGCATATTTCTCTTATTTCCTTCCTTTTTACCTCTAAACCTGCGAGCCCTGTGTGTAGCCATGGTTGTAATATATCATTTGCCCACTAGGTCTAATCTCCTTGTATAACTATCTTACTAACCTGATTTACAACTTTCAGGCACCCAGTTTTTAGTATACTTATCTATCTTCCGGTTACACTCTACCCTACTATTTACTGTACATTTCTCAAGTTCCCTGCCCATTATCTCCCCTTACAACTTATCATAGCAGTCAGAACTCCACTGATTGTCTTCACAGACTTCAGTCCTTCACTGGCTCTACCCGCTCCATTCGCCCTATGGGCTCACTCCGCTCCCGTACCCTGCCCCCAATTACCACCCGCCCCAGTACATCCATATTTAAACACCCTAGCCACACCCCCAGCCACACCAGCAATCACATGGTCTAAGTCATTAAAGTGATATATCCTACATCCCAATAGTCAGTTAACATATAACTCAAACAGTACCTAGCACTACACATTATCCTATATATTACACTCCCATTATGTCACATACATCCAACCCACCACACCTTAAGTCCCTACTCTTACTTTCACTTATATCATTTCTATCCATTCCCTTTCTACTTACATTCTATGAGTATCTTAACAGCCTAAGATTCCATTGCCCCATGAGGCAAACCTCACTCCAACACTTATAGAAACCCATAGCCAAACAAACATACTGAACTCACCTAACTACTTACCAGCTAAGTATCATAGACTGACTCACATTAAATGCTATAGTTCAAAAGCTAGAAAATTCCAGAACCTAATATATAAACTACTAAAACTTACACTGTGAATTCAGGTTCACTCATTAATAGATGGTGATATCCACCCAAATCCTGGCCCACACTCTACCACAACTACAGAGCCCAACAATCCAAGTTCTACCAACACACAATTGCTCACCAGACCCTCTAACTCACTCTTAATAGCCTATATTAATATTCGGAGCATAAATAATAAAGTTGCCCACATATATGCCCTCATTCATGTACATTTATTTGACATCCTGTGTCTCACAGAAACATGTCTCAGGACATCAACACAAGACAATGAGGTTATTCCACCTGGATACAATATCTTGAGACTAGACCGCAAAGCTAAGAAGGGTGGGGGAGTAGCTATCCTATATAAATCTGAATTAAAAATGACCTCTATAGATGCTAAACCACCATTAACTAGTAATGCAGAAATTCTCATATCCAAGATTCAACTTAACAAATGTAAATCTATCTTTATCATCTGTATTTACCTTCCCCTAGGTAATAACACTAACACCCTAGAGGATATACTTAGTTGGCTTTCCACTACCTACCCTCAAGAAACCATAGTACTTGGTGACTTTAATATCAACTGGAAGAACTGTACCTCTGAACAGCCTTCTACTCACACCAACCTACGCACTTTCACTCAAACCATTACATCCCCCACAAGGTCCAATAAATGTAATAATAAAGAAAGCACCCTTGGTTGGATTCTCATAAATAGTCATCACCCAAATTACAAAGTAGGGACCCTCCCTGAAGATATGAGTGACCATTCACTCACTTTCGTAATCAGATATAAGAGTGACATTCCAACCCCAACCACCTATAGGACCATAAGAACCAACAAAGATTTTAACCCTAACCACTTTCAAAAAGAACTTAAGGCATGTGACTGGTCACCCCTGAAATACCTACCATTAGAAGATGCGGCGAAATACTTTAATTCTGAATTTTTAGCTATTCTAGATTACCATGCACCAACACGCACAGTTAGAACTAGGACAAAACCAGCACCTTGGCTCACTAAAGCCACCAAACAAAAAATCCTCCTTAGAAATAAACTCTGGGCCAACTGGCGTACTGCTAAAAGCACTGCTGATCAATTAAAGTTTAGACAGCTAAGAAATGAAACAAAAAAAGCCATATTGTTAGACAAACAAAATTTCTACTTTCAGCTCCAACAAACCTACCAAAACAAACCACAAAAATTCTGGTCAGGCATCAATAAAGTCCTGCACCCAGCCTATTCAGTCACGCCCAACCCTTTAGGATCTGACCATAATAGTCCCAAGCAAATAGCCAATACCTTTAACACATTCTTCACAGAGACCATTCAATCTCTAGCCAATCAGCTATCCTCTGACACATCATCTTCATCCACCTCCATCTCTAACCCATCCACATCATATTCATCCACTTTCATCTCTAACCCATCCCCATCATTTCACTTTCAACCTGTTCCTACATCCCTTGTCTGTACACTTATCCAAAAACTTAAACCTACCACCCTCTCTGCAGACCTACTCCCTGCAGAATACCTGCAAAAAGCTGCAAAACCCATTGCTTACCCCATATCCATCCTGATTAATAGAACCATTACTGAAGGAACTATCCCAACAATCTGGAAAATGTCACATATAATCTCCCTGCATAAAGGCGGTAACTCTAATGATTTATCAAACTATCGACCAATAGACATATTATCCCCACTGGCAAAAATCATGGAGAAATGCATTCATAAACAATTGTTAAACTAGCTATTAGAAAACAACTTACTAGCTAACTGTCAAAATGGTTTCAGGCTATTTCATAGCACCACCTCTGCTCTACTATCCTTCTCTGACTGTATTAATAAAAATCGCAATAATGACACTCTATCCTCTGCACTCTTTATCGATCTGTCAAAAACATTTGATATGGTTAACCACACCTTACTCATAAACATACTCAAAAACCTGTCACTAGACACTATGGCTATACAATGGTTCCAAACTTACTTAATCAACAGGCAGCAGGCTGTTCTATGGGAGAATAACTTACCTTCTCATGTCCCAATTGCCCTTGGTGTCCCACAAGGCTCCATATTAGGTCCTCTGCTATTTTCTACTTTGATAAATTACCTACATTCTGCAATACCTCAAGCTACCTGTATCCAATATGCAGATGATTCCACATTAATATGCTCTGCTACTTCTCCAGCAGACCTACAGTACCTAACCCAAAACATGTTTAATACAGTCGAAAAATGGCTACTGCACTGATGTCTCATCTTGAACCCGAAAAAAACAAAACTGTTACTTTTCACTCCCACGCTTAGGGCCCACGCCTCTTAATTTTAATGTTACATCAAGCAATGGTACTATTATATCTCCTGATACTACTACTAAACTACTTGGGGTACCAATAGATAACAACCTTACCTATGATTCCCATATTAACACTACTATAAAAACAGTCAACTAAAAATTGGGTTCCCAATACAGGATCAAACTCTTTCTGACCCCACTAGCCAGGACCACTATTGCCCGAACCCACTTAATCTCTACCCTTCTTTATGCCTCCCCTATATATACTAAACTAAATAAAAGCAACTTGAACAAGCTGGCTATGTCCTACAACAATATTGCCAGATTTGCAATGGGGTCTACCTACAGAACCCATCATTGTAACAATCTTCAACAACTAGGATGGTTAGAGTTGCCAAATCTACTACTATTTAACCAACTAACAGTTGCCCACAAATCCTATATCAACCTACTAACACACCTATACTTACAAACCTTATCACCCACTATAATAACCTCAAGACCCTACGCTCATCAAATAAACTACTGGTAGAAATAAGTAAAACTAACAATTTGGTTGGTGATTCTCTGTTCTCAAACACTGTTGGTAAAACCTGGAATTCCCTCCCCAGTAACCTAACCTCCCTTTCCTCAATAAACCTCTTTAAATGCAAACTGAAGTCATACTTTAAATCACAATGGTTATGCCCCTGTGCTAACCCTGATTAACTTCCTCACTTATCTCTGGTTATTAATCTCCATATCTGTATAAGCTAGTTACTTTTCTATGGACAATAAAGAGAGTGTGAGTTAACTGTTTAAAGTGTTATTAGAGATTTCTTTGTATGTCTAACCATAGCTGACATGTACTATGATTCTGTAAGCAGAATCACAAGGAACAGCAAAAATTTGTTTTGTACCTGTATTTGTAAAATGTCATTTACTGTAAATATTGCTGTGTGTTGTGGAGCTTTTCTCTCCAGGCCTCCACTGAAAATGGACATATATCCAGTTGGACTAGCCCGGTCAACAAATGTAAAATAAATAAATAAAATAAATAAATGTTGAAGAAAAGGTTTTATACTGAGTATTTCTGATACCATTTGATTTGCTGATGTGCAGTAAACCCATCAGTAATGAGAGGATGCTTTGCATGCCAGACACAGGTCACCTCTTAGCAGTCTGTGGTACAGAGAATATAGTGACAGAGCTGTGAGATGGTTCATGTAGGACATGCTGTTTAGGCCTTGTATCCTTTTAATAAGGTACCTCTGTGGGAATTCCAGCTGATTCCTGATTCTGGGCAGATACATGCCAAAGGAGGCATTATATTCAATGATTGGCCTAATGAGGGCTAAGTAAAGGGCGACAGTGACATTCTTACAGCTGGACACAATCCCTTTGTTTATAAACTGTGCAGTATAGAAGGACTTTCTTACAACAATAGACACATGCTGGTCAAAAGATAGGTTACTTTCCACATAGGTTCTCAAACTGTGATTAACTGGGTCAACTCTTAGGGGTGTATATTGTCAATGTGGTAGTTCCATGGGGTAGATGACTTCCCAAAGGATACAATAATGCATTGTTTTGGCATTTAGTTTCAGATCATGATTTTGACACTGATTATTTATTTGAGACAAACTTTCTTGCAGGATGGCTAAGTCATCTTGGGATTCAATGACTGCTGCTAGTTTGCAGTCATCTGAAGACTTAGTCAGCCAGAACACCTTGGTACTGGTTTTACTTCAGAAAAGTAGATACCAAAGAGGAGAGGTTCCAGGACAGAACCCTGGGGAACTCCACTGGTGACTGGTCTCTTTGTGTAGGTAAATTTACCTATTTTGAATATTTGCATCCTATCTATGACTCAGTTGGCAATCCAGCGGGTGATACAGGGGTTAATTCACAGTTTATTTAACTTTTCTATTAATGCATGAGTGGGGGGATTGTGACAAAAGCTTTAGCCAGGTAGAGGCATGTGGTATAATGAGGAAAGTAATAAATTAAAAACATGGGTTAGGAGTTTAGTAATATACTCTGAAGCATATTTAGAAATTATGGAGGAAAATGACCAGAAAAATTACACAGGTTGTCAGATAATTTATTGACAACATTTTTGACCTTCCTTAATACACTGACTTAAAGTGGCACTTCAGTATAGCTGAATAGGTTCATAAGTTGGTTCTAGGCTATCAGCCCTAGGGCTTATACAAGCCTAGCCAAAGCAATTCCCTGGCTATTTCTTCCCACACTATTTACTTCCCTGGACCCCTGTCTAGCAGGGTGACTGACGTGATCCCCGGGGTGAATTTCCTTTCTCCCATCCAATCGTCAAGGTTCCTTTTGAAGAGGGCCAAAGAGGCACTCTGCTTGACATGTATGGGCAATCTGTTCCAGAGTCTGGGGAGTCTCTGGGTCAGGAACCTATCCCTCTAGCATGTTTTGTTTATTGTGATGACAAGGTTTAGATCCCTGGAGCATGTGGCTCTGAGGGATTGGGATTTCTTTAAGTGTAGCATGTCCAACAGCTCTGGGTTTGACATGGCCTTGTATGTTAAGCAGAGATCGCCTCTGAGTAGACGATATGTGACAGAGTATACCTGGAGTTTTTTAAGGTGGTCAGCATAGGGCATCTGCTTTAGACCTGTGATTCTTTTAGTGTGGTATTTCTGTGGCCTTTCCAGTTGTTGCAGATGTCTTGAGAGGTACATAGAAAACAGGGCATTGGATTCTATAATGAGTCTAATGAGGGATGAGTACAGTGGGACAATGACCTCCTTTTTTCTGGATGAAAAGCCCTTAGTGATGAGGTGTGCCACATAGAAGGATTTCCTGACTGTTGTGGCGATGTGGTTATCGAAGGTGAGACCACTGATCACCTGTGTCCCTAAGTCTCTTATCACACTTTCGGTGTTTAGTGTACTGCCACCTATATGGTAATTCCCGGGTACATATTTTTTCCCAAAGGGGATAACTATACATTTCTTGGCATTGAGCTTGAGCCCATGGCTCTGGCACCAAGCATCTGTTTCTGTAAGGCCCTTTTGTAGAGTATCCACATCATTTGGGGGTTCAATAATGGCTCCCAGTTTGCAGTCATCTGCAAACTTTGTTAGCCAGAGTCCCTTAGTGTTGGCTTGTACTTCAGAGAAGTAGATGCCTAACAAGAGTGATCCCAGGACTGAACCCTGAGGTACTCCACTTGTCACTTGTCTGATGCTGGATTTGGAGTCGGCTACTTTTACAGTGTGAGTTCTATCAGTAAGCCAGTTAGAAACCCATTGGGTAATGTAGGGATTAATGCCCAGCATAGTAAGTTTATCTATGATTCCAGAGTGGGGGATGGTGTCAAAGGCCTTGGCAAGGTCTAGATAGGCTCTATGGACCACCTTATACTTGTCCATGGCTCTGGAGACTGATTCGAAGAAGTAAGTCAGTTTCAGGAGACAAGATCGGCCTTGCACGAACCCAAACTGGTTTGAAGGTTGCCAATGTCTTTGTTTATAAGTTCCATGATAATACGCTCCATGGCCTTGCAGATAAGGCTCGTCAGACTGATGGGATGGTAGTTTCCAGAATCCAATGTGGATCCCCCCTTGTGGAGTGGGATAACTGTAGCTCTGCGCCGCTTTGTGTGCATGAAGCCTGAGGTGAGGCTATGATTAAACATGACACTTAGGTGAGGTGCCAGTTCATATTGTAGTTCATGTAGTGCACAGCCCGGGATGTCATCTGGTCCCATGGATGCTGGATTCTTAGCTTTGGAGAGTGCATTTTTTACCTGTGTGGCCATTATTACTGGAATTCGGCAATCTTCCAGTATTGAGATGGGCCATTTAGGGGGTGAGAGGGGGGTGAAGTTGGCACTGAATTGATCTGCCAGGATATTGGCAATATCCTTGGGATCAGTATATTTAATGCCATTCTGTTTTAGCTCAGAGCAGATCTGAAAATTGCCATTTAGATTCTTGACATAGTTATAGAATGCCTTGTGGTTGTCTTTGGAATCTTTGGTAATTTTATTTTCGTAACTAGCTTTGGAGGATTTTATGAGGGATCTCAGTTTCTTAATGAGGCTGGTAAGGGAGTTTTTTGCATCCTGGGATTTTTCTCTTTTCTGCAACAGTTTTTTCCTTTTGTTGTAAAGTTTGTTTATGGCAGGGGACCACCGGAGTGGCTTCCTTTTTTTGGATGAAAGCATCTTGGTTCTATTTGGGATGGCACGATTCATAGCAGTTGAACTTTCAGTTCCCGTCTGCATGGGTGTCATAAAGTTTGTCACTTCTGACTTGAGTAGCATGAAGTTGGCTTTGGAGAAGTTTTTTATGGCAATTTCCTTACTGGGGGATGGGGGTGGGATGTGGATGTTAAGGGTGATTAGCTTATGGTCAGACCTGACTAACGAGGGGGTGACCATAGGTGTGGAGCCTCAATTTCCCAAGTTGGTAATGACCAGATCTAGGATATTGGAGCCCCTGGTGGGACTATGGATTAGTTGATGCAGGGCGTTGGAATTTATGAATTCCAAGAACCGTTGGGCAAAGGTGTTGGTACATGAGTAGTTTTCCCAGTTAATGGCAGGGTAGTTAAAATCACCCAGTATTAGGGTGTTTGGTTCTATCTTAATATTTTCCAGTATGTTTAGAAAGGTGTAGTGAGAATCTTGGGGTATGGTGGGGGATCTGTAGCAAGCTACAATTTGGATTACAGTCTTATTTAGTGTTAGTTGCACCTGGAGAATTTCAGACGCATTGTGTTGGGAAACTAGCCTGGTGGTGTGAATATCCTTGGTGAATATTGACACTCCTCCACCTTTATTGTTTCGGTCCTGGTTTGGTGGCCGAAAAGTGTGGTAAGAGTTGTAGCCTGGTATTGCAGGGGTGCTCTCTGGAGCCTTGAACCAGGTCTCAGTTACTGCACAGATATCGATGTTCTCCATTTGTAGGAGTGCCTCGAGAGAGTACATTTTGAGGTTTAGACTTCTAGCATTGAGTAGCATTACCTTCAGATTTTGCATGCTTGTACCTGTTACGGTGGTGGTTTTGTCCTTTGAACTTTGCCTAAAAAAGGCACTATATGGGGTGGCAAGAGCCTTAGCCAGTAACCTGAATACCAGGGGCGACAGGTGCAGACCATCCCTGGCAAAGCATCATGGTCTGTCGATCATGTTGTCCCAGGCAGACAGATACTGGATCCCCTTTGAATGACACCAGAAGCTTAGCCAATTGTTGAAGTCAATCATTTTGTCTTTATATTGTGGTATCATTCTGGGTGAAGGCAGGATGCTACTCAGGGCTAGGGTCATACCTGCCTGGGCCACATGATCTGAGAGCTTTTCCATGTCTCTTTTCATGTAGTCCAGGGAGATACGTCTCAAGTCATTCACTCCAACCTGGACAATGACAGAGTCATATTTGTACTTGTTGTGGAGTGACTTGAGTGCATGTGTTATGTGGCGGATCCTGGCACCCGACAGGCAGCTGACTGTAATTTTCTCCTGAGTGGGACATCAGTGTGACGGACTATAGAGTCACCTATGACTAAAGTGTTAGGTATGTTGTCTTGCCTTAGGGGCTGTTGCTGGGTGGCACACTGGTGTTGTGAACTATGTGACACAGTATATCTATATATATATCTATATCTATATATATATCTATATATATATATATATATATATATATATATACACACACACGCACACACACACACACACACACACACACACACACACACACAACACAGTATACATATATATATATATATATATATATATATATATATATATATATATATATATATATATATATAGTTCCCCTTTACAATCCCGAAATACTGAAATCTCGAATTTCAGTATCTTGGGACCGTAAAGGCGAAAACCAAAAATGTCGAAAGTGCATAAGTGCAAACAAGAATATCTCAAATCCGCACTTATGCAGTGCAGCAACGGGATGGGCAGTGTTTTGCCATGATGTTTTATGGAAGTGAACGTAAGTGAGTGTATGTGAGTGTTTTTGTAAGTTGTGCGTGTGGGTTAGGGTAGGGAGGTGAAAGTATGAGTGTAAGTGTTGGATGTGTTTGTATTTATATATGTGTGATTGTATGTGTGTGATTGTGTGTGTGTGTGTGTGTGTGTGTGTGTGTGTGTGTGTGTGTGTGTGTGTGTGTGTGTGTGTGTGTGTGTGTGTGTGTGTGTGTGTGCGTGTGTGGGTGTGGGTGTGTGTGTGCGAGGGAGTGTGGAATGTCTGCGTGTGAGTAATGCATTTATTTACTGTTAGTACAATCTCTGAGTTGATATACATAAGTAGGGGGTGTGTGGGGCGTGTGCAGCCCCCTACATGGGGGGATGCAGGGGGGCTTGCCCCCCTGCATGGATGTAGTGTAGGATTGTGTAGTTTGTGTGTTGTGGACTGAATGGTGTACGTGTTGTGTGGTATATGGTTTGTGTATGTTCGGGATTGTATTTTTCGTGATTGTGTGTTTCAGGACTGTGGGCCGTTCGACTTTATAGTTTCGAGATACTGAAATTCAAGATTTCAGTATTTCGAGATTATAAAGGGGAACTCTATATATATATATATATATATATATATATATATATATATATCTATATATATATATATATATATATATATATATATATATATATATATATATATATAGATAGATACATACACACACAAACACACACACACGTATATATATATATATATATATATATATATATATATATATATATATATACATATACACATATACGTATATATATATATATATATATATATATATACATATGCACATATACGTATATATATATATATCTAGATTTATAGAAACCAAAAACAAGAAATAGTGCGTATTTGAAATATAATAATATAAGAATACAAATGTTTACAGATATGTGGAATAGTATGTATAGGATTTGACAGTTTACATCAATTTACAAAGTAGTGTTGATTTGCAGGTAAAACTGGAATGCTTATAGAGTAGAACACAAAAGAAAAAAATAAAGAATGGTAAATAATGTTTACAGATTCATGGATGGATAGGCTTTCTTAACCAGAGTTAGTGCAAGAACATATCCATATGTTAGTTAGATGGGTTTTAAGTATCTTTTTGAATCTTGTAGTCCAAGAGATAGTTTTATTTTTTGGGGCAGAAAATTCCAGATTTTGGATATACAATTGGAGTATAATGATTCTCCAGCAGAGTTTTTAGCTTTGGATATCTTTCATAGTGATTTGTTTGTGGATCTCAAGACTTGGTTGGTACTGTAGGTAGTAGGTTCTGTCGGGCAGGAGTTCTTTCTGGTTGATTAAGTAATTGATGGGCCGTGGTCCTTTGTTTGGTAGGTTAGGAGACTGGGCAGTTTTAACCAGGTGAGTTGTCTTAGTGATAGACAATGGTGGGAGCTATAGTTTGATTTGGTGGCAAATTTTGCTATTTTATTGTAGCAGATGTTAAGTTTACTTAAATTTGATTTATTTAGGTTAGTGAGTAATGGAGAAATTTATAGGAGGTTAGAGATAAAATGAGTTCTAGCAATGGTTGCTATTGTGCTATTTGCTAGAAATTATTTCTGTGAAAGGTACTGAGTTTTTTATGGACTTTCTTTATTGTCTGAACTGAAGTCAGGTTACTGTCTATGATGACCCCAAGAAGTTTAGTATGGGATACTGGAGAAATAATTGTATTGTTAGTTGATGAGATGTTGAAAAATGGGGGAGGGTCACTGGCTCTAGTGGGGTGAAAAAGCATGAGTTTAGTCTTGTTGGGGTTAAGAATAAGTTCTGCATTACCTAGCCAAGATTTTACTGCTGAGAAGGACTGCTGAGTTAAATGCTGAAGTTGTAGTGTTGCAGCTGCATATATTACAGTTGAATCATATGTGTACTGAACTAGAGATGCATGTAGGAAAGAGGTGTGAATATTGTTAGTAAACATGGTGAAGAGAAGAGGACCAAGGAAAGATCCCTGAGGAACTCCCAGTAGAGGAGAGAGGTTTTGTTGCCATTTTACAGCCTGCTGGCATCCAGATCAATAATCTTAAAACCATGCAAGTGCAGAATGGTTAGGTTTGAGTTCAGAAAGTGCCTTTGCGAGCTTGTTATGAGAGACAGTATCAAAAGCTTTGGATTGATGGAGAAAAATAGAAGATACTAGATTACCATCATTTCTCTGCTGATTAACAGTGTTAGCGAAGGACATCAGGGCAGTTGTGGTGCTATGTTTTGGTTGAAATCCATGCTGAGTGTAAGATAGGAGATTGTTAGTTAAGAGATAATTTAGTAATTGAGAATGAATGCAGCTCTAAAATTTTGGATAATGGTGATAAGATTGCTATACGGCAATAGTTGGATAATTTGGTTGAGTTTCCACCTTTGTGCAATGGGATTATATGTGATATTTTCCAAATACTAGAGATTTTTTCTTCAGAAATGGATCTATTGATAAGGATGGATGCAGGATAGGCATGGTGTCAGCAGAAATTTTAAGATACTCTGCTGGTAATTGATCAGCTGAGAGGGTAGTTGGCTTAAGTTTTTTTAGGTATTTTTTATAGCATCAATATGGACAGGTTGAAAGGAGAAGGTATTGCTGTCTAGACATAATGTTGAATGGGGTCGCGGTGGAGAAGAGCAGTTGTTTTTAGTAAGGGCTAAGATGGATTCAATGAAATATTTATTAAATTGAAGGCAATACTTTCTTTAGTATTGAAGTAGAAGTAGAAGGTGTGCTAACCTGTCCAGGTTGTAAGATGTTTTTAGCTGCTGACCAAACATTTCGAGGATGATTATTGTGTTTTAATTGAATATCATTATAATGGTTTGGTTTGTCTTGTCTAATTTGTCATTTTGCCTTATTTCTTAGTTTGAGATATGTTTGTTTGTTTGCCATATTTCCCATGCTTTATCTCTTCTGTTTATTAGTGATCCTGTCTCTCTTGTTAACCATGGTGCAAAATTAGATTTTATTCTTGTTTTCCTGGGGCGAGCTACTTTATCCAAGATAGCAAAGAATGCAGTGTTAAAATACGCCGTGGCTTCATCTAGAAGGAGATCATTGAGTGTGGACCAATTACAGTGTTTAAGGGTGGAAATGAACTCTTGGGGTCAAAAGCTTTTTTTATTACGAATTTTGTGATATGTGTTGAGTTTTGTTGGCTTTACATGGTGTTGTAGAAGGAAGTCAAGAGATGGGCACTAAGGGTGTCAGGGTGACAACCTGAGTATAGTGATAGAATGGGTCTGTTGGTTAGGATCCAGTCCAAGATGGACTGTCTTTTTGATGTTTTGTCAACTCTCATGGGAGAATGAATTATTTGAGTGAAGCCATGGAGGTTTATGTGATTAGTTGGACTTTGACTACTCCAGCCAGTGTTGAAATCACCCATGATAATTGTCTACTGTGGTAAAGAATTAGATGTCCACTGCAGAATATGTTCAACAGTGGGAATGTTATAACCAGATGGGATGTAGGGACCTACTATATTTAAGTGTTTTCTGTTGTTTATTGTAAGTTTAGTAAACATAATTTCTGCATTATTGAAGTCAGGGAGGACTTAATTTATGGGCTTTAAGGTGAGGTTATTTTTAAATATTATAGAGATACCACCTCTTTTGTTTGCTCTATCTAATCTTAGAATATTGTACCCTGGAGGTATAATTTCATTATTTTTTATGTCTGGTTTTAGCCATATTTCTATTAGTGTGATGTCTGGAGAGTAAAGGGAAATGGTAACATGTAATTCTTGGACATTGTTAAGAATATTTCTGATGTTGATATTAAGTAATAAAAAAAACTGGATCCTTTTCTAGGGACGTTTAGAAAACTTTGGGGCATAGTGATGGGTTGTATATTGGGAAGGGTTGTATTAGTTCTGGGGCCAGGGTTAGGGTGGGTATCATCACTAAGAATGACTTGGATTGCTATATGAGACACCAGATTATGGAATTTAACTATGATTTTACCATATTTTAGGGAAATGGTGGAAAAGATTGTTGAGGGAGAGAGTAGTAAATGAAGCTGGATCAGTAGATCTGATGTTGTAAATTTTAAGTGATATCAGGATAGTTTGGGGTATTTTTTGTTCTGGGGATTTGAAGGGGATTGTGTTAGTGGAGGTTCGAGTGTACAGATACGTATGGTAGGAGGTTAAATGGGCTGCTGCCATAAGTAAGATGAGCAGTGTTGAACATATGACTAGGGTGTAAATAATTCTGCATCTGTATAGTATTAATTTGTGAAGTGTTGAAGCAGTATGTGTGGATTTCAGTGAATTTAAAATACATTGATTAACGTGGCTTGGTTGATGACTAAGATTAGAAATTGGTTTCTACTTGCTAGTATACTGTAGGTGAGGTTTGGGTAATTTAGTTTTGGTGTTAGTTTAAAATATGAATTGGTAATGAGATACTTTTCTGGTAGTCTGTTAAGGTGTTGTTGGATTGCATAAGTGTGAGTTGGAGGACTTAATATATATGTAGACATTGATAACAGCTGTAAAAGGATTAGGCAGTTAGGATATTTTTTTAATTGGATTTAAGAAGTAGCTCTGTCATTGGATAATTGAGATAGTGGAAGTGGCTAGTTTAAGGTAAATGTAGGTATAGCAATGTGGGTGGGAAATGGGGGGTGGGGGAGCAGAGTGAGCCTGAGTGAACCGAGTGTGAATGGACCAGATAGTGCCAGTCCTCAAGATGCATGATGGATCCAAGAAAAAATTTCTCTCACTCTGGTTCATAAATAGTAGGTAAACTAGTTTCCTAAATACAGATTTACAAGCAAAATTTGAAAGAAAGTTATCTCTCCATTTGCAAACCTGTACTTATCAGAGATTACTTATATTCTTAAAATCCAAAGACAAACCTTCCGAAGATTAAGACTGCCTATTAGAGAGTTGTTTAAATGTAAAAATTAAAAGATTTACAGTAGAAGACTCATTTTGCTGTTAAAATGCTGCCTAAGAAATCTGCATTCTTGTATTACATTACATTGATCTGTTTTACTGCCTACGGTTTGCAAATATTTAAAATGAAATGGAATGGGTAGGAGATAAAGTTGCTTGTTAAAGAAGAAGGTCTACAGAAGATTTAAAATGGATGAGATTATTTTTGCAGGTCTCCCTAGCAGCGTGCTTGCCAGTAAGTTTAATAATGACTATAGTTCCCACTAAAACCAAAGCCTTATAACCTACATTAACTATTTTGGAGAATACATTTTATCCCACAAGTTATTGTGCCTTAGAGTTTATTTTAAAGGGTGCATGTTAGTTAGGGCAGGGTTAGTTACGATTTAATGACAGTCTCTTTCCATCTGAGAAATAAATGTCAGACCAGGGTGAATTTCAGTTTTCTATCCACTGGTACAGGTTGTTCTTAAATGGTGTTAGGGAAGGGCTCTGCTTATTTTATAGCCTGCGGTCACTACATCTGACCTTGATTTTGCAGCACCTTTGCCATAAGGCCCTACAGCTAAAAGTTTAATGAAAATTTTGTCAGTGTTTAATAGCCTGCGGTCACTACATCTGACCTCAGTATTGCAGGAGCTCTGTCTGCTCTGTGATTGAAAATCTCTAAGAAATAGCCTGTGTACTCTATGGACCTCTTACTAAGTTGGCCACTGTTATCTTTTGCTTAACCATTAGACTATAGTGCATACGCCTGTTTTTTTGTCTCAGGAAATGGCAGACAACCTGTCTTACTGGCATCTCTTTGTTAATTGCTTTATTCTGGCTATGAACTGATGATCTCAATTTTAATTTGAACGGATGATTGCACCTCCTAGAAGGCAGAGAATGAAAGCAAATAATGCAATTTGGCAATCCAAAAAGTGTAGAATGCTGATGCATGATAGAGAAAAAGCATGGAAAGAATGGAAAAATATAAAACACCTCAATATCTTGAAAACTTCAGAATGCTTCACAATTGTACTAAAAGACACATAAACAAAGACATAAAGCTATACTATAATAACTTTAAGATTAGTACTAAACACAACCCTAAATACTTTTTAGACAGTCATTGAAGAAATCTGACATCCTGTCCAAAAATGAACCTCAGACCCCTCTTCCGATAACGCACCACTAGAAACTGCAATGCAGTTCAACTCTTCTTTTATAGATAGTATAGCATTTCTAACTAGGGATTCCTCAACATCTAATCCTGACCCTGCTCAACAGCGACATATCACCACATCCACTTTCATCTTCAAATCTATGCCACAACCTATGTAAAACTGCTCATAAACAAACTTAAATGTGCTCTTCTTCAGCTGATGACCTTCTAAGCAAGCACCTGAAAACAGCAGCCAATAGCACTGTCTATCCTTTCTCAGTTGTTATAAATAGGTCAGTCCAGGAATGCCACATTCTCTTTCTCTGTAAAAAGTCACAAATCCCTCTGCACAAAGGAGGACATTCAACACACAGTAATAACCATACACCTATAACAATCTTATCACCCTTCACCAAAATACTTTATTTTTTTAAACTGTATTCAAAAACTATTGCTAGACTATTTCCTGCCAAAAGAACAATTATATTCTACACACCGTGGATTCCATCCTTCCTATAGCACTAACACTGTCCTTCTCACCTATATATACACTGTTAATAAAGCTAAAGATAATGGCAAACTTCCTTATTTCTGGACTTGTCTACAGCCTTTGACATTGTTTGTCACAGCAAAGTTCTACTTCAAATGTCCTCACTAGTTTTCTCTCAGCCCATCCTTCTCTGGTTCAAAAGCTGCCTTTCCAATAGGTATCAATCATTAAAAGGCAATCTATGGTGTCTCCTTACCTCCCAGTCACCACTGGTGTACCACAAGGCTCTATCCTTGGTCCCCTCCTCTTTAACATTTTCACCAACACCCTCAATGCTTCTACTCAACAGGCCACCTTAATACAATACACAGATGATTGCACTCTGATTTGCACATCTGACAACAAGGTGCAGCTCCAAAAAAATTACTCAGGGAGCTTTAACAGCCACTGAGACATTGCTTCATAACTCACAACTCATGCTTAACCCAAATAAAACCAAAACACTACTTTGGTCCCCAAATAACATCTCTCATGAAAAAAAAGAAAAGCAAAATTTAAAGTCCTCCCTCTTGATACTACAACCATTGAAGTCTCTTCTCAAAGTAAACTATTAGGGGTGATAGTGGATGATAAATCTACATTTGACCTGCATTTACAAAAGTGCATATGAAAAACTCATTAAAAACTAGTGATGTTTTACAGAGCCAAAAACTTTCTCACTGACACAACCAAAACTACACTTGTCACTACTTATCTCCTCCCCAGTCTTTGTTATGATGCTCCCATCCTTACTAACCACTAGGCTTCACAAAAATTAAAACGTGAACAATGATATAACAAAGTTGCTAAATTTGCAGTACATTCCCCTTTCAGAACTCACTACTGTATATCACTGAAAAGCCTAAATTGGTTAGAACTGCCACATCAACTAACATACACAACTTCTTGCCAGCTATAAGATTATCCAGCATCCATCTGCCTGTCCAGCACTAAAAACATTCTACACAACTATGTTCCCAGTCAGTCATTGTGATCCACACTGCTATCTATACAAACCTAGCAAATCTGCAGGGCATTGTCTCTACTCACATAAGGTAAGCACCATTAGGCACCCCATTCAACCAAAGCCTGAATACTGGCTTTGTCCCAGCTGAGTGGAGGACAGCCATTGTCATCCCTTTGCACAAAGGTGGAGTGTCCACTGATCCAGGAAATTATAGACCCATCAGCTTACTAGCCTGATCTGCAAAGCCATGGAATGGATTATCACAGACCTCATTAGCAAGGACATTGGCAACCTCCAGACACTCGATCCTACACAGTTTGGTTTCATCAAGGGGAGGTCAGGTCTGTTAAATTTGGTTGACTTCTTTAAGACAGTCACCAAAGCCATGGATGAGGGGAAGATTGTGTACACTGCCTACCTTGACCTGGCCAAAGCCTTTAATACTATTCCCCACTCAGGCATAATAGATAAACCCTCTCAACTAGACATCAATCCATATGTTACCAGATAGATAGCAAACTGGATCACTGATAGAATTTAACTAGTCAAAATAGGGGATGCCACCTCAAACAGTAGACCTGTAATGAGCAGTGTACCCTAGGGATCTTGGGGCCTCTGTTGTTTGAGATATATTTTCCTGAGGTGCAGGCCAAAACCAGTTGGCTATGGCTGACCATGCTTGCAGATGACTGCAAGCTGTGCACTTTCATCAATTTCCCTAGTGATGTGGACATTGTCCAAGAGGGTCTCACCCAAACAACTAACTGGTGCCAGAAACATGGTCACAAATTGAATGCCAAAAAATGCATCACCCTTCCCTTTGGAGAGAGGGATGCCCCCACAAATGATCACATTAATAACAAGATCCTAAGCACACAATCATTTGTGAGGGACTTGGGCACCAAGGTTGATTACAAACTGACTTTTGACCAGCATGTTACCTCCATTGCATGGAAAGCTTTCTACATGACCCACCTCATTACTAAGGGTATCTCATCCAGAGACAAGTAGGTCATAACATCCCTGTATTCTTCCCTTATAAGATCCATTATTGAGTACAATGCCCTTTTTGGCATGTACCTCACAAAGCACATGCATCAGCTGGAGACACCATAGAGGTTCCTCACCAGGAGAATCTAGGGCCTCAAACATCTACCCTACACAGATAGGCTAAAAGCCCTCTCACTCTACTCAGTGTCATACAGACTCCTCTTAGGTGACCTCTGTCTGGCATACAAAGCAATTTCAGACCCCACCTTGATGGGACTGCTGCATATCCGCAAATCAAGCTCCACTCGAGTAACCCAGACCGGCAACCTCAACCTGGTCTGTGACATCAATAGGACAGGACTTGTTGGCAGGACAGACTTGTGTCCCAGAGACTCTTCTTTCTGTGGAATAGACTCCCTCTACATGTCAAGAAGAGTACATCATTAAGCCTTTTTAAGCGCAACCTGGATAACTGGATGGGAAACAGAAAATACACCCCTGCGATTCCATCTGTGTCCCTGTTAGATAGGGGCATCAGGTGTTGACTTGTCGGAGCATGGGATAAATTCTTGGCAAGGCTTGTAAGGGCCTCAGGGCTACATAACACAAGCACTCAGGTCACTCCAAGGCAAGTACAAATATGACTCAGTCATTTTCCATGCTGGTGTGAATGACCTGAGACGTACCTCCCTGGATTACATGAAAAGAGACATAGAGGAGCTCTCTGAGCATGTAGCCCAGGCCGGTATGACCCTGACCTTGAGTAGAATCTTACCCTCACCAAGAATGATGCCACAATATGAAGACAAGATGATCAATTTCAACAATTGGCTTAAGTATTGGTGTCATTCAAAGGGGATACAATGCCTGTCAGCCTGGGATGACATGCTCGACAAGCCACGATGCTTCGCTAGGGACGGCTTGCACCTATCACCCCTGGGCTTTCGGATATTGGCAAAGGCTCTTGCTACCCCCATAGTGCCTTTTTTAGGCAAGGCTCAAAAGACAAACCCACCACCATAGGTATCACAAGGGATAAGAAACTAAGAGTAATGCTACTCAATGCCAGAAGTCTAAACCTCAAGATGCATGCACTCGAAACTCTCCTTAGCATGGAGAACATCGATATCCGTGCAGTAACAGAAACCTGGTTCAAGGCTCCCAAGAGCACCCCAGCAGTACCAGGTTATACCTCATACCATGCTTTTCGGCCCCAAAACTTGGACCGAACCACAAAAGGAGGGGGAGTATCAATATTCGTCAAAGATACCCACACCTCCAGGTTGGTGGCACAGCACGAAGCATCAGAGACTATCCATGTACAACTAACAGTGGGTAAAACTGCCTTCCAGTTTATAGCCTGCTACAGACCACCCTCCCAAACCCAGGAACTCCACTCGGCCTTCCTGAGAACACTGGAAAATATGAAGGTCTCTCCAAACACCATTATATTGGGTGACTTCAACTACCCAAACATAGACTGGGAGCATTACTCTAGCTCCAACACCCTAGCCCAAAGGTTCCTAGAATTTATAAACTCAAATGCTATGGAACAACGTGTTACCACTCCCACAAGAGGGGAAAACATTCTGGACCTGATCATCACCAACATGGGGACTCTATGCTCCAGACCAGAAGTGTATCCCTCACTGGTAAGATCAGACCATAAACTAATCTCACTGGATATTCACATCCCGACCCCACCCCCTGCCCAAAAAACCACAGTGAAAAACTTCTCTAAAGCAAATTTCACACTCCTCAATACGGCCCAGACCGCAGAATCCTTTATAAACGCATTCTATGAACACCTTCAGGAATGCATGGATCATGCAATCCCAAATAAAACCAAGACCCAATCCTCCAAAGGCAGGCATCCTGTCTGCTGAACCCCAGCCATAAACAAACTATACAATAGAAGGAGGAAGCTACTACATGATAGAGCAAAATCCCAAAAAGGAAGGCATCTCTGATCAGTATAAGCAAAAAACTATGGGCACTCATAAAATCATCTAAGGCCAGCTTCGAGATAAAAATTGCACAGGACACTAAGGATAATCACAAGGCTTTCTTTAGTTATGTTAGGAACCTGGGTGGGATTTCCAGATATGCTCAGAATTAGTCCAAAATGACAAAAAATACACCGAACCCACAGACATTGCCAACATCCTAGCTGACAGGTTCAGCGCAAACTCCCTCCCACCAAAAGGGCAAATATCTATCCCAGCAGAGTGCTGCCCCCCTGACATCTCAGATGCTCAGGTAAGAGCCGCCCTCTCCAAAGCAAAAAACACAGCATCAATGGGACCAAACGGTGTCCCGGGCTGCGTCCTACATGAACTCCAAGAAGAGCTAAACCCAAACATAAAACTACTGTTCAATCTCAGCCTTACTACAGGATATGTACCCAAAGAGTGGCGTACAGCAACGGTGGTCCCTCTCCACAAAGGTGGTGCCTCAACGGATCCTGGAAACTATCGCCCCATAAGCCTGACTAGCTTGGTCTGCAAAGCTATGGAAAGGATCATCATGGACCTTATAAATAAAGATATTGGGGACCTACAGACACTGGATCCTACCCAGCTTGGCTTTGTTAAGGACAGATCCTGCCTGTTAAACCTGGTCGATTTCTTTGAAACAGTCACCAAGGCCATTGACGAGGGGAAGGTGGTCCACACAGCCTACCTGGACCTCGCAAAAGCCTTCGATACAATACCCCACTCGGGCATTATAGATAAGCTCACCAGCTTAAATATAAACCCCTATGTCACTAGATGGGTTGCAAACTGGCTCAAGGACAGAACCCACATGGTTAGAATTGCTGGAGCCATGTCAGACTCCAAACCAGTTACAAGTGGCATCCCACAAGGCTCAGTCCTGGGACCTCTCTTGTTCGGTATATATTTCTCAGAGGTACAGGCCAACATGGAAGGACTGTGGCTGACCAAGTTCGCAGATGACTGCAAACTGGGTGCCATAATCGACTCTCCAGCTGACACAAGCATCCTCCAAAAGTGCCTCATAGAAACAGACAACTGGTGCCAGAGCCATGGCCTCAAGCTAAATGCCAAAAAGTGTATAGTCATCCCCTTTGGCAAAAACAACGTGCCCACAAATTACCACATAAGTGGTAATCCATTAAGTATGGAAGAAGTAATTAGGGACCTGGGGAACCAAGTTGATAGCAATCTCTCATTTGACAACCACGTGGCCAAAGTGGTTAGAAAAACATTTTATATAGCCCACCTAATCATGAAGGGATTCACATCTAGATCAGGGGAGGTCATCGTGCCTCTTTACTCATCCCTCATCAGGCCCATAGTTGAGTACAATGCCCCTTTTGGGATGTACCTTACCAGACACCTGCAGCAACTGGAAAGACCCCAAATGTACCTCACCAAGAGGATCAAAGGGCTCAAACAGATGCCATATGCTGCCCGGTTAAAGAAACTCCAGCTCTACTCAGTGGCATACCGCCTGCTCAGAGGCGATCTGTGCCTGACATATAAAGCCATGTCCAACCCGGAATTAATGGACATGCTGCACCTCAGAAAATCCAAATCCCATTGAGCTACACACTCAAGAGACTTGAACCTCAGCACTGAAATAAATAGGACATGCTGGAGGGACAGATTCATAACCCAGAGGCTCCCTTCACTCTGGAATAAAATCCCAGTCCAGGTTAGGCAGAGTCCCTCATTGACTCTCTTCAAGAGGAATCTTGATGAGTGGATGGGGGATCGTAGGTTTACCCCGGGTATCACTTCTGTGTCACTGTTAGACAGAGGCACAGTATACTAACCTCAAAAAAGGGCATAGCAAAATTAATTTAAAATGGGTGGCGAAAGCCAAACACACTCTGGCTAGGCTTATAAATGCCCTAGGGCAGATAGCCTAGTATGAACCTATGAACCTATAATAGCCTAGTAACTTCCTATGATTCTATGATCCTAAGACGTGGAACTCCGTACTTGTATCCATCAGGGTATACCTTCCCTGCCATCTGTCAAAAAACACTCTAAATGACTCCCTGGCTAAAATTGGGCTCTCTTCTTGCTCAAATCTAGGATAAACTACATCCCTAAATGTGAGCAGGTATCTTTTCATTCCTTATACTTTTTTACTCTCCCTTCTTCACTTACTTATGTACTGCTATCTAATTCTCTTCCCTGACTTTCTAAATATATGATACACCTGTTTTTCCCTCACTTTTAATTGCAATTCCTATTTGTATTGGACTAACTTATCTTTAATTCCACTAGAAACTGTCTAAAATTTCTCTAAATTTTAAATGATTGTCATATACCTTGTATCGATTTTAATGGATGTTTTTACATTATGTATAATTTGTTAAATTATTTAAACCACAGATGTTTAAATTTTATTTCTGAATATTTTAAAATTCTTCTTCTTAAAATGTTTTGGAATAATTTGGAACTTTTCTCTGCAGAAAATGGACTTATACCCAGTCAGACTTTCCCAGTAATCAAATATCAATCAATAAATAAATACATAAATAAATATACTCATGTCCTTGTTAATCATTTCTAAGATAATTCTTTCCATGGCTTTGCATATGAGACTAGTCAGACTACTGGGTCTGTAGTTCCTGGGATGCATTGACGGTCATCCCTTGAGTAGAGGGAATACTGTTGCAGTCTTCTATTCATGTGGCATGAAGTCTATGCAGAGGCTATAGCTGAATAACGATTTCAGTGACCCTGACAGGTCATATTTCAGGATAGTTAGGAGGCATCCTCAGATATTATCAGGGCCCATCAAAGCTGTATTTTTTACCTTAAGGAGTACATCTAAAACCTGCTCCCTTCTGATAGTTGGAGGGGACATGTTATGTGGTATTTCCTGCATGTTATGAGTATGAGTGAGGGTAAAGGTGGAGGTGAATTTATCAGCCAGAAGATTTGCTGTATCTCCCATTTCCATGAATGTGACTCAGTATATTAACAGTTCAGCACACTGTTTTATGCTGCCTTTGAGGTTTTGGACTTAGCTAAAAAAGACCTTTATGATTGTCCTTATAATGCGGTAATATCTTTACCTCTAAATCTGTTTTATTGGACTTAATCAGTCCTCTTATTTGTCTGTTCAGTTTGATAGGAGAATTTTTATCTTTATTTTAGCACTGCACTTCCCAATTTTTCTTTTTCTTTTCTTATGTTGTACTGTTCTGTTTAATTTTGGATTCCACCAGTATGGCCTGTTTTCTGAGCTAGATTTGGATGTACTTTTGGTAGGCACAGCAGAGGACACAACACTAAAGGGAGGTGTCATATTTCCCCGTATTTGTGAGTACCAAGTCCAATATGTTTGCATCTCTAGTAGGCATATGCATTAACTCATCCAAGGTGTTTATATTTACAAAGTCTAGGAATCTCTGTGCCAGCAAACTTGGGGTTATGTGGAATTCCCAGTTTATAGAGCATAATTAAAGTCCAGTTTATAGAGGGGTAATTAAAGTTCCACATGATTATGTCCTTTAGTTGAATGGTGGGTATCCCCAGTAAGTCTAATTATGAGATATGGGTTTCTCACGACATAGATAGTGAACTATAGCCTACTAGAATATAGTATGGGATTTTGTGCATGGTAATCTGGACATGGAGGGACTCCAGTACATCATCTTGTTTAACCAACCTTGAGGTGTGCTTGTTATTGATGTATCCTGAGACACCTCCACCTTTAGCCCTTGTCAGTGTAGTTACTGATCTAAACATGTGGAAGTTACTCTCTGTGGCTTTAAATCATGTCTCGGTAACTTCTGAGATGTCTGCATTCTCCAAGGTAAGGCAAGCTCGGAGGGAGTGGAGCTTCTTGATTAGACTCCAGGCATTGAGCAGCAGCACCTGTAGATTTCCTTGGGTAGATTTTACGATGTTAGAAGGTTTGCCAATTTGGCATTGCTTAAAAAAAAGGCTATATTAGAAAGGACAATGCTTTAGCCAATATTTAAAACCCTAGAGGAGACAGGTGCAGACCATCCTGAGCAAAGCAACAAGGCTTGTTAACCATGCCCTCTCGAGATGAAAAATATTGTATTCCCCTAGAATGACACTAAAACATAAGCCAGTTTAAAGTCAATCATCCTCTGTTCATATTGTGGCATCATCCTTGATGAGATAGTACTGCTCAATGCTAGGCAGCTAGGCACATACAAGCCTGTGAAAAATAGTCCAAGAGCTCCATAATATCTCTCTCTTCATATAGTCTAGAGAGTATGTCATTTACATTTACATGGACTTTGAGTAAATCATACTGGTACCTGTAGTGCAGTTACTTGAGTGAATGTGTAAACTGTTGTTTCCTGGTCCCTGATAGGCAAGTGACCATTACTTTTTCCTTATTCAGCCTGGTGAGTGGAGTATCATCAGTGTGTCATGCAATGGAGTCCTCTATGATTAGAGTCCTGGAGATTGGTATTATCTTGCCTTATGGGTTAGGTAGTAGACACTCCACTGGGTGTGGCTGTATGTGTGGTTTGTTACGTGTTGTTTTGGTTGAATGGTTATGGGTTTGCTGAAGATAGCTTTTGCAGATGGAATGTCTGAGAGGTCTTTGCGGATTAATAAGATTGCAGTAAAGTGCCTCAGCTTAAGTAGGCCTGTGACTGCACCCACTTCACTAATTACTATCTATTGCACTTCTTTACCTGCTTCTTTCATAGCTTTCTACAGTCTTAGTTCTTGGGCCATACTTCTCTTTCTACTCCTGACTGCCAGGTTTCTCCTGTAGAAACTTTTCTCTACTGGTATTACTTTAATTACTTGAATTGTTTGCATTTCAAATGGTTTTAGCTTGTTAGGCAACAAAAGAATTTAGCCTAGGCAGAGGTTTTATAACCTAAATTTCTCCACTTGTGTACTTTGAAATATTGGATTGGAATCTTTTGCTTGAGCTTGTGTGCCTTATGTACCCAAATTGTGTCTAAAAATGGTTCAATGACTAGTCCACTGACCCTGCCAGCAGAGAGAGAATGAACTGATGAATAAATAAATAGTACAGGTGATGTTTTGATTGTGTGACTCATATTCAAATGTAAATGTGTTTAGTGATGTTTTGTATGATATAATACATGTATTCTGTGGAGCTGAATTTATAATTGGTCATTTTATGAGTGTGGAATAAGAGATGCAACCAGTATGTGGCCTGTGTTAAGGCAATAGAAGTCTTGTCCTTTCTATAATGTCAACAGTTACCAGGGATACTAATGTTATAGGGTGTAAAGGCACACTCCCACCATGGGGTTAGGGGGGTGGCTTTATACCAAATATGAAATAATGTGGATGTGTATCTCTATTGGCTCAAAATGGGGTTGTGTGTGAACTGGTGTGTGCTGCATGCAAATTATGTGAATGCTATCTATATGTATCATTTGTATGGAGTATTATTTGGCAGTTTGAAGGTTTGAGTCAATATTAAATGTAGTATAAAATTCAAAAGACCAGTTTTCCTACATATGATTTGTATGCAGTTGAGTAACTGGGAAGTCCAGGGGAGGGTTACGTCTCCTTACACCATCTTACTAATACATGCTAACCCTAACCCCAACCTTAATCCTATCCCTGCCCCTAATCCTGCACCTTACCTTAGAAAAACTTTTCTGTAACATAACACTATACAAGACAGGTTCAGACACTGAAACATGTACAAACAAACATGCACAACACTAAAACTATCACCTTACTTAACCCTTACTCTAAGCCAAACCAGCCCCCACCTGTGTCTGCATTCTGAGCTGTCTGCATTTTGAAAGTACAGTTGTATAAGTAAACTTACCATAACAATAGATGTTCAAATGATCACTGCTGCAGTATCCTAATCCATCTTCAGCTTGACCATGGAAGAGACTAGTAGCCCCATGGTTGTAGGGAGAAAATAAGACCTGGATTTAAGGATATCTGTTGTCTCCACCAAATGATTTCTCTTCTACTAAACCCAACCATGAGATTTGAAAATATATAGGGTGTTGATACTGGGACCAAAGAGATTTCAGATACCACTGTAGCTTTCTCATGTGGAGTCTTACCAGGGGTGTCATGAGAATCATAGATGCCATGAAACCCAAAATCCTGAGGTATTCCCTCACAGTGACCAAAGTCTGAGGGGAAAACCTTAGAAATACACTGATATATTTTTTTTCCTGTGGAAGAAAAGCTCTTTGAATTGAGGTGTCTAGTCAACATTCCAGGCACACAATCTTGTGTGAAGGAGTCAAAAAAGTCTTTTGAAGGTCTCTTGGAATCCCAGCTTGTGTAAGAGATCTCTCACATAATTCCTGACACTTTGAAAAAGACTCTGTAAAGATAAGCAAGTCATCTAAATATGGAAAAATGTTGATACCCTGTAGCCTACAATGAGCTATAACTAGAGCTAGACACTTTGTGAACGCACTTGCAGTGGATAGTCCAAAGGGTAAGGCAGAGAACTGATAATGTAATCGAGACACACTAAACCTTAAGAAACATCTGCAGTCTGGATGAATATGGTTGTGATGATAAACATATTTTAGGTCTAGAGTTACCAAGAAACTTGAAAGAGAAAGAAGAGATAGGTTGTGAAGTGACATCATTTTGTATTAATCAGAATCACCACCAGGTTTAGGAAAGAAAGATCCAGAACTGGCCACCAAACATATTCTATCTTTGGCACAAGGAGGATCCTTAACTGAAAACCCTTCCCCACCTCCCTGCCTGGGAAGGAAGAACTGGTTCTATTACTCATTGTGATGAAGAACTGGTGGAAGTAAAAGTATCCGATCTGGAGTATGAGGAATGCATCCCCCTGGACCGACGAAATTTCCTCCTTCTGCCATCTGTAACCCTGATGAATGATTTTAAGAACCATTTGTTGGAAACTATCTGTTGCCAAAGAGAAAAATGTTGATTCACACTTTCTGGAATAAAACAAAGTGGCTGTTGTGGGAAGGGTTCACAAGGTCTTCTGAAGAGTCATTCAGGCTTGTTAGACTGTGCTGGGTTTTGGAAGGTTTGAGAGTTATTTTTTGAACAATCTTGCCATTCTTTTTAAACATATGGCTACATTTATTTTGTTGAGACTATGTATTCTGTTTTTTGATAAAACTGGATGATGAGTTAGAAAATCACTTGGAAAATTTGTAAAAGGTGGGCTGAAAAAACTTAGAGATTCCCAGAATCAGCTTGCCTCTTTCATCACACTTTTTAATCAGCTCTGCAGCAAGAGAAGCAAATACTAAATCTCTATCCAAGGGTGCATTTAAAATCTTATTTTTTAATGTCATCTAGGAGGTTCTGAGAATGCACTCGTGCAAACCTCCTCAAAAGATTACCAATGGCCATAGACCTGTAGAAAGTATCAATAGAGTCATGCACACATACTGTAAAAAAGGAGTAGTAACCCATGCAAAAGAAGAAACTTAGGTTATTTAAAGCAGATTTTTCCTTATAGGAAACTGTAGATACAACATTTCTCATACTTTCTCAGTTAGCACAAACTTAAACATATGAGCCTAACAATTCAAAATTCCGAAAATCAGATTTGCAGATGTATACACTTTTTTTCCGATACCTATCAATAATGTTCCCATCTTTTCAGAAACAGTAGGATTGGAATTGACTAGGTGTTTAGCAGCAATGTGATCAACTATAGCTACAGTTACTGGGTCAGGTTTGAGAATAGTATATAAAATTTTAAAAGACTTAGAAACTTTATACATTTTACCTGCCTTTTTAGGGACAGCTGGCTAACTGTTAGGAAAATTGCAGGCAATTATACGCACATCCTCTAAAGCAGACAAAACAGGAGTGGTGGGTGTAGGATTTGGAAAATCCTTCTGTAACAACTCATAGTACTTTTCTGAGGGATTACGAAAACTCAGCAGTCTTCCACCGAAAATACTGGCACATTCTAACAATAGTCTCAGAAAAAGGGAACCCCCCCCCCCACACACACACAAGGAAAATAATAAACTGAGCTCTCCTCTGAGTCTAAATCAGAATTCTGGGGGGAAAACTCTCTATTCCTCTTCTTGCTCTGATTCAGAATCTTGAGTCTTTTCAGAAAAAAAAGTTATTCTTCTTTCTTTTACCAGAAACTACTTTACAAGAAGGATCAAAAGCCTGAATTTACTCCAGACCCAGACCCAGTAAGAAAAAAAAGCTAAAGTAAAGAAATTTGAGGAGGAGTTGATAAATGTCCATTTTTGTTTTGGCAGGAAAAAATGGGGCCAACTGTGTTATTACTGGCAGCAGCAGCTTCCGCAGGATGGGTACAGCATTCTGACACAAGGAATTCTTCCATGTTCCTTCTCACAGGACTGTTTCACCTTTGTTCACTGAGGGGAACCCTACGGAGTACATGGCTAACCCCCCATCCATAATGGCTGCAGGTGTTACACTCGAGGGCTGTGTGGTAAAAGATGAGAGGTCTGAGGTCTGAGATTTCTGCATGTGGTTTTATTGGCTGGAGAGCTTATTAATCAGTGTGTCTTGTTTTTAGTGCCTTTATCGGCTCATTTATACCAAGCAAAGACTTTTATTGAATAATCCCACTTTTACAATCTGTTTAAAGTACACTGCTGTATCCATACCTTTAAGTCTTTTGTGGTAGCATTTCATATTTTTTAAGTTTTCACTCCAGGCACTCCTTTACTGTGCTTTTACATTAGGAGAACTGTGATTATTCATCTATCAGCAGTAGGTGTTTGCCTGGTCTGTCTGAGCTGGGAAGCACACAACATGGTTCTAAGTATCTTTTTGCACTTCTCTTATATACTGTGACTGTACTTTAGCAGTTTAAAAAAATGTATTGTCTGCTGCTTCTTTAAGTAGTTCATTGCATTGTATCTGTTAGTTGTAGGGCTGTTGTAAATAGTTTCCATGGTCTTGTTACACTTGGGCTATTCTACATTAAGAAGGTGTTTTTCTGCACCCTTGTGGCGGATGTGTGTTAATCTAACCTAGTTGGGGAATGACAGCAGAAGGCTTACTGTATGCTTTCCTGATCAGTGGTTAGCTTAAAACATCATTCTCTTTGCTAGTATTTAAGCTTCACATTTGAGTGGTGATGCTTTTTGCACAGCAGCAGTTAGCAGTGCCATTGTACAGATGCAGAAGCCTAGAAGCTGAGTTTTTTCCATAAACAGCTGTTAGTTAAACCCTTCCAAGCTTTTCTGCTGTGCTCACTGAGCAGCATTGCCTTATTGATCAACCTTTGCCTGCACAGAGTATAGGTCCCTCTTGTAGTCTTGGTGCTTCAAGCACAGTCTTGTCAAATGAATCCATTCTCTTCCCTAATAAAGCATACAGTAAGAGTCTGCTGTCATGGATGGGCAGTTTCCCATTATCTCTCTTGCCAGACTGATAGACGTGGGCATCCTGAAGCAACGTAGCAATTGTCTGATGTATATTGACAACCACTTACTCCTGAAACAAATACTTTATGTGAAATATGTAGTTACACTATTTAATTGTTGGCAGGACTCTCACATAAGGACAAATTGAATGCCAAACAGGTTGTCAGCACACACATGCACTTCCCACACACTAAATAAGGACACAACACATAAACCCACATATGCGGAGGTACTCAGTAGTAACTTACCAAAAGATCAAAGGCCTCCGAAACAGAAACCACTTACACACATAACAATGCAAAAAACAGCCATAACACATAATAACAAACACAACAAATAAGACCATAAGGCATAATACCACAAAACCTTATGTATTGGTCATAGGTGACTCCACTGTGAAACACATGGATGTTCCTCTCACCTGGCTAGATAAGGAGTGGGTTATGGTTAGCTGCTTATCAGGTGTCAGGATCTGTCAAGTCACTCAAAAATTCAAGTCACTCAATCTGACTCCATCATACTCCATGTGGGGTGAATGACTTGAGACATACCACACTGAACTATATGAATACCTTCTCCAAGGATGATGCCACAATACAAACAAAATATGATTGACATTAGCAATTGGCTTAGCTTTTGTTGTCAATCCAAGGGGATACAATATCTGTCAGCCTGGGAAGGCATGGTCGACAGGCCATGCTGCTTTGCCAGAGATGGCCTGCACATACCTCTTCTAGGATTTCAGATACTGGCAAAGGCATTATCTCCCCTATTGTGCCTTTCTTTAGGCAGTGTCAAAATAACCAACCTCCCAACATAACAAAATCCCCTCTAGATAAATTTAAGGTACTAATGCTTAATGCTAGGAGTATAAACAAGAAACTGCACTCCCTGTAAACACTCTTGACTTTGGAAGATGCTGCCATCTGTGCATTCATGAAGATGTGGTTCAGAGGCATGAAAATTACCCCAGCCATGCAGGGCTACAATGCTTTCCATACATTCAGACCACAAACTGAGAGTGAAACAACCAAAGGAGGAGAAGATGTATCCATCTTCATTAAGGATAAGTACAGCTCAAGACTGGTCAAACAGTATGACTCTTTTGAGCCACTCCATGTCCAATTACCTATAGGCAAAGCCCCCTACCACATCATAGCTAGCTATATTTTCCCTACTATGAAACAGGAAAAGCATACCGCATACCTAGACTTACTGGAATCACTTGTCATACACACCTACCTAATGAAATTTCAAGTGTCAGCTCTTTTACAGGAGAAAAAACATACACAACAGGACAAGACATGCTAGGTATTAAAGAAAAGCAATAACTATAGTACATAAGTAAATGTAAATGTCTAGTAGCTGACGCACATGCTTGTACACTATTTACATGCACTGGACAACACTGACTACTGGATGATTAACACGTGAAAAGAAAAGTACACTATACACAGTGGTGAGACTGGGTGATACTGCACATAAGAAAGACATGCTAGGTATTAAAGAAAAGCAATAACTATAGTACATAAGTAAATGTAAACGTCTAGTAGCTGACGCACATGCTTGTACACTATTTATATGCACCGGACAGCACTGACTACTGGATGATTAACACGTGAAAAGAAAAGTACACTATACACAGTGGTGAGACTGGGTGATACTGCACATAAGAAAGTGATTGGAAGTGCACTTGAATGAGAATATATTAATTTTGGTATGCAATAAATAAATAGAATTACTGAATGAAAAAAGGAAAAGAATGAGAGTGTAACAATCTATTATAGTTTTGATACATTTACATTTATGTCTGCATTAAAGAGTCTTATTGCAGGTGGATAAAAACTGTTTATGAATCTGGAGGTCCTGCAGCAGATACTGCATAACCTTCCACCAGAAGCAAGTTTAGTGACCCAACCATGCGCTGGATGAGAAGTGTCATTCAGTATTGTGCGGAACCTCTTTTTACATCTCAATTCAGAGAGCTCCTGTAAGGTGGGAAGGCTAATGCCTATGACCTCTTTTGCTGTTTGTATTATTCTTTGCAGCTTCTTACTTTCAGCCATTGTGCTGTTACTGAACCATACAGTCTAGCTGCTGTTGATAATGCTCTCAATGGCTCCCCTGTAGAAGGTATTTAGAGCATTCCTAGAGAGCTTTGCTTTTCTGTGCCTTCTTAGGAAGTGTAGTCACTGATGGGCTTTTTTAATTAACTGACCTGTGTTTGTACTCCATGAAAGATCCTCTAATATGTGCACCTCCAGGAACTTTATAGTTTGGACTCTATCCACTTCTTCATCATTGATCATGAGGGGGCAGGTTCATGGCAGAGATTTTTCAGAAGTCAATAATGATTTCCTTTGTTTTATTGATGTTAAGGTCCAAATTGTTACTATTGCACCATTCAATCAGGGAGTTGACCTCCTTCCTATACCCACTCTCATCCTCACCTCTTATGAGTTCCACTACTTTGATGTTGTCAGCGAATTTGATGATGTGGTCGTTGTTAGCTTTCACAGAGCAGTCATGGATAAGGATTGCGAACACTGGAGGAATCAGCACACAGCCCTGAGGTACACAGGTGTTGATTGTAATACTCCCTGAAATGTTGTTACCAGCACAGGTCTTTTGTGGTCTTCCTGTCAGGAAATCAAGGACCCAGTTGCATGGCCTTATATTTATGACAAGGTTGATTAGCTTTTCTATACATTGCACTGGAATCACCATATTGAATGCTGAGATGAAATCTATGAACAACTGCCTAGCATAGTTGTTCTTCTCTTCAAGATGCTCTAATGTAAGGTGAAGTGCCACCAATATGGCATCAGCAGTTGATATGTTTGCCCAGTAGGCAAACTACAATGAGTCAAAGGATTGGGGTAGTACTGTACTCAAATGTCTTTTACCAAGTCTTTTGAAGCATTTCATTACATTTGATGTAAGGACCACCAGCCTGTAATTATTTAGGCAGGTGGGGTTGGCTTTTTTTGGGAAGAAGGATTATGTTGGTAACTTTGAAGCATGCTGGTACTTTTTCCTGGACAAGTCAGGTATTGAAGATGTCTGTCAGGACTGTTCTGAGTTGGTCTGTACAACCTGTCAATACTTTCCCCAGAATGTTATCTGGGCCATCAGCCTTCCTGGGGTTCACTTTCCTCAGTTGGTTCCTTACATCCACAGCACTGAAGTTGTGTACTGCCTCCTTTTGGTCATTGAGAAGCTTTACAGCCTCCAGGTTGTTTTTTTCTTCAAACCTGCCATAAAATACATTTAGACTGTCCAGAAATTCAGTGTTGTCATTGCACTGAGCCGACGTGATGATCTAGTCAGTTAGTTGTTGAATACCGTGACACAAGCTTCTTGAGTCTTTTGCATTCTCAAAGCATCCTTGCATCTTCTTTCCATATTCCCTCTTGGTCTCCTTGATACCCTTTTTTAGATTAACCCATGCCACACTTAGACCCTTTTTATCCTTTGTCCTGAAAGCAATGTTCCTTGCCCTCAGCAGCTCGTACACCTTGCTGTTTAGCCTTGTTTTTTGGTTGGTTCTTACTTTAATATTTGTGATGATTGTTACATCCTCTATACATTTGGATATGTAAGCCATAGTTGTCTCAGTATAGTCATCTATGTTCACCAGATTATTCACCATGGCTGCCTCCCTGAAGACATCCCAGTTTGTGGTATCAGAGACTTTTCATAGGTCCTTCATGCCAGACCCTGATTTGTTTCACAGTGGGCTTATCTCTGATCAAGAAAGGTTTGTAAGCTGGTATTAGTTTTATGGAGATGTGATAAGAGCCACCCAGGTTGGGTTGCTGTACAACTCTGTATGCCCCTTTTATGTTAGTGTAAGCCTTATCCAGAGTATTTGCTCCCCATGTTGGAAAATCCACAATTTGGAAGTAATTGGGTAGCACCTCCCTGAGATCTGCCTTGTTGCATTCACCAGCTATCATAAATGCACAGTCAGAATTCTTGCATTGCAGCTCACATATAGTATTGTGCAGTATATTTAGTGCTTCAGTGATTTTAGCACTCGGTGGTATATACACAGCTGCTACATAGACACCATTTAGTTCTATGGGCCTATAAAAGGGTCTACATTTCAGTATCAGAAATTTCACATTTACAGAGCAGTGTTCAAACACAATGTTACAGTTTTTGCACCAGCTATCATTCACAAAAAATGCACACTCCACCTCCCTTAGCTTTTCCACACAGAGCTAGGTTCCTAGGATCTATATTAGTTTGCCGCAATGCAATTGCAGTGAACACTGGTTCAGTGACCTTCATTCAGCAAAAATAATTTCAATGATTCACTGAATTTACCAAGAGCAAGTAAATACTTGCCATACAGCACAACAGACCAACAGTTATGCAAATCCAACCCACCCAAGCAGGGGGCTTCATCCCCCCAATTACAGTATATATACCAACTCCAAGATTGCACTCCAGTGGAGAAAAGGGCAAAGTTGTGCTTTAGGGCAAGTATTTAATTACCATCGGTAAATTCAGTGAATCGCTGAAAAGATTTTCACTGAATGAGGTCGATGATCCAGTGTTCGCTGCAATTCCATTGCGACAAACTGATGTAGACCCAGTTCCTATGAGCTCTGAACACAGTGAAACCATCAAGGCTTATAGCACTGTCACTAATCCAGCTATTCAAGCAAATTTCTGTGAAGATTAAAAGACAGGAATTTCTCTCTGTGTTTGTGTTGTTGAGCTCAAGCCTGAAAAAGTCCATCCTGTTATCTAATGAGCATACATTTTCTAACAGAATTGTGGGAAATGCAAGCCTGTGAGGGTTTGTTTTCAATCTGGCAGCAATTCCAGCTCTGCAGCCTCTTTTCCTGGTTCTGTTCCATCTCTTCCTTTTGGGAGTCATCCTGATTGCTCCAGAACCTTTCATTTCCTGATTTAGGTACTTTGAAGCTTGTTTGGTTCGGATGCTGAACTCCAGCAGTTATGTGAATGTTGTAGGCCTCAAGTGCTTTGTGGTACACTGGGAATCCATCCAAAATGATGGCTCAAAAGAATACTTGAATTTCAGAAGTTTCTTCCTACTGTAAGCTACCATAACATCATTTAAATGACTGGAAAAAGATGTTCTCGTTTTTTTTTTTTTGCCAGAAAAATAGGACAGATTAAACATTCCTGTATCAGGAGCTAACACAGCCACAGCCTCCCTGAGGGCCACCTTTTTTTTTATTAAACACAGCTGTTAACAAAGGTGTATAAAAGAAGGGTTGTATATCCCATGTCAGAAGCCAGAGTAGTTTGGAACTGTTAAAAGAGACTCACCGCCACCCAAATCATAAATCCAGAGCAATGTCTGCCAAACAAGAAATATTTTCAAAGTACTGTTTACTACTGAAATCCGTCTGAAAGACAGTGTTATACTTTAGTTTCATGATATGCCACATATTTATTTATTTTGCTTTGGCAAAGCCAATCATTCCTTTAACATCTACAAATAAAAACTATTTTAATAAAAAAAAGACTACCATGTCCACTGCATTAGGTTTCAACATAAATGGGTGCAACAGGAATAAACTCCAAAGTAAAAAAAAAACATTTCCCATGGTCTATGATGCTGAAAAGCCTTTGTGGTATTAAGTGCTCCACTGAAACACACAGCAGTTTGTCAAAATGAAGAATACCGTTCTCATTTATGGTTTCAGAAGATCTGTCTTACAATCCTCAGAGATTATATCTGGTCCTGTCTTTATATTGTGCTGTATTTAGAAGCTGTATTTTGAAGAGTGTAGGTCTACTTTTAGTCCTTGTGTCATGTACCCAAGACAGTGTACTTGCTATGGAGGTTAATGATGTGTCCCTGAGAAACCTGCTCCTGCATTGCTGGTGAAATGTCTACTGTAGAGCAATTCCTCCAAATGATCACTGCTACATGTAACGGAACGGTTATGATTGTAGAATCAATTTCAACACCAAAAGCCATATTGATGCCCTGATCCTGAAAGAGGACTTGAAGGCTTACAGTCCCTTTCAAGTAGATCACCAGCCAGTAGGGATGGGATTGGGCCATATGTACTCACATACATTATGTACATCTAACATGAAATTGCTTCTAACCTTTAAAAAGATGAAAGGTGCAGACTACAAGGACTATTGAGAAAGTCAAGAAATAGAGACTTCCCTAAGCTGGGGTTATAGTGGAGACAAAAACTTAAAAATTATAGCAGTAAGGTCCCAGTATGGTCCCAGGTGTCCACCTCTCTTTTTTCTGTCTTTTTTCTCTTTCTCACTTTGTCTCCCTTAATCTCTCCTTTCCTCTTTCTCTCTCTTTCTCACTCTTTGTTTTTTTATTTCTCTTTCTCTGTCTCTTTCTCTCTATTTTCTCTCTTTCTCTCCTTTTCTCTCTCTCTTTCTCTTCCTAAATGTCCCTCTCTCCTTATCTCCATATCTTTCTCTCTCTTTCTATATCTTTCTCTGTGGTAACAATAGGAAAGAAATAATAACAGAGCTATTTGGAATAAAAATCAATCACGAGGAACTCTAAAACACTAAAAAACACAAAACCTCGTAGAATGACCAGCAAGGAAACTTCACCACTGAAATAGCATGCACACTGTTTATTAGCCGCTTTCATCACAAAAGGCTTCATCAAAATACAAACACTTAATAATTCCACCATATTTAAATACTAACATCCTAATTACATTTAATTATAAAACAATTGTTTGGAAGGTGATAATGTCACTATAATAGCAACAAAGGAACTGACTTGTGACACTCTCAGTGAGGTGGAAAATGAATATAAAGATGTTGCTGCTGTATTGAACAACAATTTCATCCTTTTTTTGCAAGGTCGGAAATACAGTGACTGAAAATGCCTCCACTTGTTCAGCTAGATCTAGAGAGGCATGTGCCGAGGTAAGCAAATTACTTTCCAAATACAAGTCTCTTGATTTGGAAAATAAATACTCTGAGAAATGCATAGAGTTGCATATAGTAACCAAAGGACTTAGATTTTTTAAGTGTCCCAATGGAGTTAAAGAAACAGATCCTTTTTTGTCACACTGGTGGACTTCTTAAACAAAGCTGGTCTGAATTTTCTCAAATTACTCATTAAGAAAAATTCAAACAATGAGAAAATTGAAGGAACAAATTATTGCTTTGGGCTTAGAGGTCTGTAACAAATATGGTAATGAACCTATGTTCTCTGGGAAATATGAGAGTATGTTAAGTCAGCTGGAGAGATTTGAAGTTATTACCACTAGGAAAAACAAGAAACTTCATTGGGATCTTATTGCTTACGAAAACAACAATCCATACAACTTTTTTGATCCAAGTCAAAGACAAAGAGAGTGTGTGAAAATTTGTGGTGTTAGTTCCACTAGATGGAAGGAAGACAGCAGTTTGGCAAATCCAGACAAACAGAGATGCTCCCATAGAGTCAACAGTGAGGACGTCACTCCCAAGGGTTCAAAAGTGCAGAACAGAAGTGAGCAGTTAAAAGAACGTCAAACAGGAGAAAATGAAGATTTTGATGAATTGCCTTTCCATTCTCTCACAGAGAACATGGATTATATTTCAAAAGATGCAAGACTGAAGAATACAGCTCCTACTGCTTTTTTCTAGATGCATGAGGGGAAAACCAAGAGACTAAAGATTCCAAGTCCCAGAGGATGGACAAGGTTGAACAACCAAACAGAACATTAGATAGGTATGAGACTGTAGTGTATAACCTGTCAACTTTTGAGATGAAAGACATTCATGAACGTGTTTTGAAATTGGGTTTTACCTTTGTTCCATCTCAGTGAGCTGATGTCTTTAGAAGTGTATTAAATGTTAAAGAATATGTACGCAAGTTGAATTTAGGTTATACACTAAATTATGTAATATTCAAGAAGCATCATGTTTCATAAAGCCATCTATCTTTATCCACCTTTGAATTTTACTGTTAAATCTTTTGAAATGTCTTGTGAAAATCCTATTAGGGACCTATTAAACAGGAACAAAAGTAAGAATACATTTTTCAACTTATCTATAGAAGAAAAATTAGCCTTAAAAGAAATAACTGAGAACAAAAAACTGAGAATTATTAAAGCTGATAAGGGGGGTGGGTTAGTTTTAATGGAAAATAAGCAATACATAGAAAAAATGAATTGATGCTTAAAAATTAAGATGAATATAGAAAAGTAGATATTGAAAGTATTAGTAAGTGTTACAAATATTTGTATGCTTTCTTTTTAGTTAGTCTGTTAGAAGGCAGCATTAATGAAAACATTTTTAACATTTGTAACATTAAAAACCCTAGAGTTGGAGTTTTATTTGGAATTCCGAAACTACATAAATGCTTTGAGAATACCCATTTTGGCCAATTGTATCAGCACCAAATTATATCACAGAAGGAATGTTTTTGCTGTTAGTGTATTAAATCCACTCATGGTTAAAATGGATGCATATATCAAAGCTTCTTGGGATCTGTTAAATAAATTTAGAGAATTTAACATCAAGTATGAATATAAACCTGAAGTTAATATTATGTGCACTGTCGATATTTGTTCACTGTTTAAAGCCATTCCTCATGTAGAAGGAATAGAGTATGTTAAAATGTTTTTTACTAAGTTTTCAGACATTCCCACTGAACAAGTGAATTTTTATTGTAATCGGATGGAAGTATTATTAGACAATAATTATTTTATTTTCAATGAAAGTTTTTACAAACAAAGAAGGGAGGGTTGTGATGGGTTGCCTAGCAGCCCCTTCTTTTGCTAATATTGTATTAGGTTGGTGGGAATTTAGTATTTTACACAATATTAAACAAAAATTTAGAGTGTCTATTTATAAGCATTTTGTTGATTACCTATTTTGTATTATTGAAGGCACTAACGCAGACTGTCAGAGCCTCTTGAAAGAGATGAATGAAAGATCTGATTTTTAAAGCTTACCATGGGGACATTGGTAATACAGTTAATTTTCTAGATGTCACCCTTGAGTGGAATGATGTTAAAAATCATTTTAAAAGTAGTATTTATAGGAAAATAAGAAAAACTGCCACAAATATGAAGAAAAATATTCTTTTAATGAGCACTTTCATCAGTAGATACACTTGACTTCATCAGATTACATAAAACATTGACATCACTTCATTTTAAAAGCTAGGCACCACCACATGACCATAATTAATTTCCTCTACAGGATTCAAATTGTATTGCAACACTGTTTCTCAAGCTGTATTGCCTCTACAGGATTCAGGTTGTATTGCAACACTGTTTTATGAGTGTGAAACAAGACTTTTCTAGAGCATTTGTTCCAATAAATCCATTAGAATTATGAAGCCTGATAAGGGGGGAGGTTTGGTGGTCATGGACCAACAAATGTACATAGATAAAATGTTGGGGATTCTATATGGAGACTGTTACGTAGAAAGCTCTCTAAATGAGTTTAATATAGCTAACAGAAATATTGATGTCACTTTGAATTATTTATTATTTTTTTTCAGATAACACAGGAAGAACACAGCTTTTTAACACAAATGTACCCCAAAACTCCAACAATATTCGGAATCTGCAAGATACATAAAAGCATCAGAACCCCCCCCCCCCCTCAAGGCCTATTGTGGATGCAAAAGCATGGAAATCAATACCTTTAGCCAAATTTCTTGATTTTCATTTACAATCTACGCTTCTTGATTACCAACATATACTCAAGGATTCATGGGATTGTTTGAAGAAAATCAAGAAAGAATTATATAGTAATAAATTAATTTTGGCTACCATTGATATAAAAGATTTATTTAACGTAATACCACATGAAGAGGGCCTTGACCTATTTTATGATTTTTTATGCAGTAACACAAATATAAAGCATGAAAGGATATTAATGTTTAGAACTTTAATGGAATTGGTCCTTAACAACAATTACATCATATTTGAGAACCAGCTATTTAAACAGACAACAGGCGTAGCAAGGGGGGGGGGGGCGGCCTGTGCCCCCGTTTGCCAATATAGTTTTGGCCCAGTGGGAACTCACTCAGGTATTTACTTCGGAGCTATTCAAGCTGTGTAAATTCTATTGGGAATTTTTGGACGATATATTAATATTCTGGGAAGGCAGTGAAATGAATTACAGATTTTTTTTTTATTTTTAAATATTAGTACATCTTTTTTAAATTTCACTATGGAACATTTATTATCAGAAATGAAGTAGAACAGAACTTTAAAACCAAGATATACAGAAAACCCACATATTCTAATACCCTCTTACACTATGAGAGTGGACACCCTGACTTTCAAAAAAAGTCACATGTCAAAGGCCAATGTTTTAGATTGGCACATATGATCAGTGACATAGAAATGTTCTATGAAGAGAGGGACAAGTTGAGGGGTATGTTACAACAAAGAGGATATCCTAACAATTTTATTGAACCAATTCTTAATGAAGTCATGGAAACAAGGGTATGTGGACACTTTTTTCCATTATTAGGGACTGATACATCTGGTATTGTTACTCCTAATATTAACATTTTGAGTGAAGATACGAACATGATCCAAGATTTCAGCAAGGCCCTTATTTTAACTTATAACCCATTATTTTATGACATCAGGACATATTAATAAGAATTGGTTTATTTTTAGAGGTGATCAAGAATTGTTAAAAAATGTGGAGGAAAAGCCATGTGTTGTATATAAAAAAGATGCTTGTTTTAAAAATGTACTTGAACAAAACACAGAGGGTTATAAAACCTATGGAAAAGGACGGATGACCAAATGTGGTCATTGTACACATTGTTCCAGTATTTTTGAAATGGACACCTTACATATTCCCCATTATGGTCTAATACATTTGAACCATAGGTTGAAATGTAACAGCACTTTTGTAGTTTATGCAGCCTTATGCCAATCCTGTGAAGGCTTTTACATAGGCAAGACTAAAAAGGCTTTCAAAGTGTGTGTACACCAACACAATTATGATATTAAAAAAGCCAATGAAAAAGATGCATTGGGATTGCACATCAAGGAAAATCCTGAGCATAGGTTTAAATGTATTGCCTTTGACCAAGTTGTTCTTAACAACAGCGGGGTCCACGCAAATTGTTTCTCAAATTTAGAGAATGTATGTGGCAGTTAAGATTTAATGCCAACAACCCCCCTGGGTTGAATGTTATTATTTCCCTCTTTAGTTATTTAAAACTGAAAGCTGAATTTTATCTTTGATAGTTTTGTAATGTTTTAACTTGCACAGCAAATAAGGAAAGTAGGGGAAAATGTGATCAATGCATATTTATAATACATATTTTTATACTGCCTTAGTGTATCAACAGTATGCTGGATTGATGTTTATTATTTATTTATTCATATGGGGTACTGTGAAGAACCCATTATTTTATGACATCAGGACATATTAATAAGAATTGGTTTATTTTTAGAGGTGATCAAGAATTGTTAAAAAATGTGGAGGAAAAGCCATGTGTTGTATATAAAAAAGATGCTTGTTTTAAAAATGTACTTGAACAAAACACAGAGGGTTATAAAACCTATGGAAAAGGACGGATGACCAAATGTGGTCATTGTACACATTGTTCCAGTATTTTTGAAATTGTCACCTTACATATTCCCCATTATGGTCTAATACATTTGAACCATAGGTTGAAATGTAACAGCACTTTTGTAGTTTATGCAGCCTTATGCCAATCCTGTGAAGGCTTTTACATAGGCAAGACTAAAAAGGCTTTCAAAGTGTGTGTACACCAACACAATTATGATATTAAAAAAGCCAATGAAAAAGATGCATTGGGATTGCACATCAAGGAAAATCCTGAGCATAGGTTTAAATGTATTGCCTTTGACCAAGTTGTTCTTAACAACAGTGGGGTCCACGCAAATTGTTTCTCAAATTTAGAGAATGTATGTGGCAGTTAAGATTTAATGCCAACAACCCCCCTGGGTTGAATGTTATTATTTCCCTCTTTAGTTATTTAAAACTGAAAGCTGAATTTTATCTTTGATAGTTTTGTAATGTTTTAACTTGCACAGCAAATAAGGAAAGTAGGGGAAAATGTGATCAATGCATATTTATAATACATATTTTTATACTGCCTTAGTGTATCAACAGTATGCTGGATTGATGTTTATTATTTATTTATTCATATGGGGTACTGTGAAGAACAAACACTACTGCAGTTTGTTTTGTCTTGAATTTTTTTTATTATTATTTCTTAATCAAGTTTCACATATATTTCAATGTTTAGTTTTAAAACATAGGGTTGCAATACAACCTGAATCCTGTAAAGGCACTACAGCTTGAGAAACAGTGTTGCAATACAGTTTGAAACCTGTAGAGGAAATTAATTGTGGTAACGTGATGGTGCCTGGCTTTTAAAAGGAAGTGATGTCAATGTTTTATGTAATCTGATGAAGTCAAGTGTATCTACTGATGAAAGTGCTCATTAAAAGAGTATTTTTCTTCATATTTGTGGCATTTTTTTTCTTATTTTCATTAAAGTTTAGCCTGTTTCTTACTATTTATAGGAAGAACACGTTTACAAACAGCTGTTTAAGTAATCACCCAGGTTTTATGAAAAATATTCTACCTAGGGGATAATATATCAGGGCAAGTCATATGACTACAGATGACCATCAAGTGGAGGAAGAATCTGAATTTACTACCAAATTGTTTAAGAACAGGAGATATAAAATGTTTTTTTGGAAAAAACTAGTAAAGAAATCAGAACTAAGAGATATTCTTTATTCCCACCCATTTTGAGATTCTGCTTTGTTAGTAATAAGGAGAGGTCAACTATTAATGGGGAAAGTAGAGAAGATAGAAGGATGACTTTTCCTCCAGATAGGATGGTCGATAGTAATAATATTAATTTGATTATCAAGGATTATTGGAAGATTTTACAAGGAAATAGAAAGTTAGTCAATATAGTGGGGGAGGATTCAATGTTTATATACAAGAATTTTAACAACCTAAAAACTTATTTCAAAAACATAGTAGTAAAGGGGAGAATGTTAAAACACTTTCCCTTAGTAAATCGGCTGATATGTTTAAGTATGGATAGTGCAATGTATATTGCTTTATTCATGAAGGAAAGTTCATTATGTTATCAAATCCTTCATTCACTATCACCTTAAATGGAAGATATAAATTTCAACAAAGGTGGTGGTTAACATTTGTTTATGTTAGGGCTATCCAGCTTTTTATAGCAGAATGACTACTAGAAAGTTGTTTGAAAGAATAAAGGAACACCAATATTATATTAAAGTTTGAATTATGAAAAGTGCTTTGTACAAGCACACTTTGAAATGTTCTAATTACAAAAAGTTCTTGTTTTCAGTAGTTGAACAAGGACAGGTTGATTTAAGAGGTGGGGACTTAAAAAATGTCCTTGAACAAAGAGAAGCTTATTGGCAGATTACGTTGGCAGCAGATAAGACCCCTGGACTCAATGACACAGTGAACATTAAATGTTTTTTAAAGAATAGAAAGGTGTATGTTAACAAAGGTCATTAACAAAGGATTTTATTGAATAATTGTTTTATAATTAAATGTAATTAGGATGTTAGTATTTAAATATGGTGGAATTATTAAGTGTTTGCATTTTGATGAAGTCTTTTGTGATAAAAGTGGCTAATAAACAGTGTGGACATTAATTCAGTTATGAAGTTTCCTTGCTAGTCATTCTACGAGGTTTTTTGTTTTTTGATATTTGATGATTGATAGATTCATAGTCATCACCAGTTGTAATTAAAAATTGGACATATCAACCTGACCTAAAATATTCTGGAAGTTTTATTACTTTGCTAGAGAAATTTGTGTCATGGAAATTTATATCAATGGGAGTCACCTAGAGTACATAAAAATAATGTATTAAACAAAAGGTTTGGTTGCAAATAGATATAAAATGGGGTCACATTGCTGAATTGTGTAATGGAGAAGTTAATTCTGAAATGAATGCCAGTGCTTCTGAGATTATGTAGAATCTTCGGCACAAGATAAGAATTCTTTTGGAATGGCTGAAACTGAATTTTCTTATTGTGCAGCTACTGACTTGCTGTATGTCTAGGTACGAAATAACACAGGTATAGCTTGCCTGTGTCAGGGCCATTCCCCAATATGGCATCTTCAACATCATTGAGGAGCATAAAAAAGAAAAAGGAAGGACTGCGATCTAGTTATCAGCCAGTCAACTAGGTCATGCCTGTGCATCCATTCCCAGTCCTTACTCCACCCCTCATGAGCAGGAAAGTAATTAAAATAAAAAATAAAATAAAACTGTCCTCTTTCCTTAACTGTAGCAAACTGTTTGTAACAAGCATTTGCTACAGTTTATGCACAAGGAACTTGGAGTGCCAAAACACTTAAGTTACATACTCAGATATATCTGTCTATAACTTTTGGCTTAAACCATGGCAAACTGCTTGTAACATTTATAGAAAGCAGTCTGTACAGTTTATATCCTGCACAGACTGCTGCAGCACTCATTTTTTACTTTAAAATTAAAGCCTAAAATCACTTTATTTCTTGCTACAGTTGCTACAATTTAGTCCACAAACAGAGTGCTACAGTGCTCAGTTTTGATTATAAATGCAGAACTGGTATACCAAAGCTGGTATGCACTATTACTAAAGAGTGAGCAAGATCAACCGTTCATGCATCCTGGAGGAGATTCTCCCTTTTCTACACCCTAGCTTCATATTGAGAAAACTGCAGGGATTTTTATAGTCTGGTAACTGAGAGTACAGCCATGGTTAATGTGCCTCAAAGGGTACAAGAAGCTATACCTCACTGCCCAGGTGGATATCCAAACTGAGTTTGGGAAGGTACTACATCCTGTTGCTTTTCTGCCATACCTATCTCATGATATTAGAATTGAGAAGGACATTAAAGAGTTGTGGAAACAGAGGGAATGGGGTAATGCTTTTGATAAACTGTTTTTCCAACTTAAGTGGATGGTCCCTCAGGATAAATAGGCCGTTGCCCTAGCCTTACTGTCTTCTGTCAAAGGGGAGAATAACTTATCGACAGCTGTAAATGTTTACAAACTTAAGTGCAGCTGGCCCAGCAATAATGTTACTTTTCTGTAAGAAAACAAGGATATGATTGATTACACATGGAAAGAAAGACACTACAGCACTTGCAGAAGCTGAGAGGTAATACAGATGAGTTGAGATATCAGACAAAAAGTATAGGACTGATCAAATGAAGGCAGAAATAACAAGGTTTTGAGGAAAAAAGAAACATCTACTGTCTGTTTCTCAGGCTCTGAAATACCCTAGCCAAAAACTGTTGTGAAAATAAACCTCAGTGGAAGGAAAAAAGCAGGACAGAGATAGTCATTACTGATGAAACATGGTATAAAAACTATAGAGAAAGGCAAGGGGATACCAGACATTAACTTCCAGACATTGAAACCTATGAGATCAGTGAGAAGGAGCAGAACAACTGACGGTCACTCCAGTAACGGTGTGAACTAATTCTCCCTAAACGAAGAAGCAGACAAGAACATTTTCTGTTTCTGTGTAAAGAGATGGTGAAACAGAACCTCCTACATCACCAGAATGTACTATTGAAGAATATTGTGAATAAACTGACCTTTGGGTGAGTCAGATAGGTTTTAAAAAGCTGAGTATAAGGATAACACTTTGTGTATTGCCAAAGAGAATATAACCATAATCAGTGTGATGGCATAGGAACCTACCACACATTGAATTGCAAATAACTTACTAAATAGTGTAAATTGTAAGTAAAAAAATGAAGAAATAGTAGTAAGCCAATAGTTAGCAGTCAAACCTTTTGAGAACTTGGTGATAAGTCTAGAATATTGCCCCCTACTTGGGGATAACTAAATATAGAGAAGACCATGACTAAGGTTTTAGCCAGATTCAAGTAGCCAGGCTTAATAAGAGAAATTGAAAATGTTTTTCAGCATGTTGTGAGTGCAAGAAAACACCCATCCCTAAATCATGGCTTTAAAAATCACCTTTTTCCCCACACCTATAATAGAAGTTGAACAACTGTTTGCATCCTGAAAAGATTCCAGTATAATTCATTAATCCCAGCTTATGCCACTAGATATCCAGAAATAATTTTTCTCTGAAAAGCTTACTCCAAAGTATACAAAGGGAAATGGTTTTCCTTTTATGCATAATACATAATCAGCATAATGCACTAGTGCTAAATTGCTTCAGCAAATAAATTATCAGCATTCAGAAATTGAATGCAGGTAATGAACATATTGCCACCTGACATTTTGCAACTTGAACTGCTGCCTCCTTTGAACCACTGTAGCTACAACTTCTGGTCTTTATATTTAATGTATATATAGAAATATTTAACCTAACATTTAGGAGTCATTTAGAGCAAGCATTCTGAAACACAGGCAAGATAATTTGTAACTTCAGTATGCTTTTTTGCATAGAAGAGCAGTTGTGCCTTTATAGTACTCAGTAGATAATGCACCTTATTCATAAACACTGTTGCACAATGTGATGTTGACTACATAAATACTTATAAATTGTTCACAATAAGTACTACGTATCACATATGGAGGAGTGTGGAATCAACAGAATAACAACACAACAACTTTGCACAGCGTATAGTGATAGCCTTTTGAGGAACTGATGTACACAAAGTATGTTATGTATTTAAACCTGTGAACACATAAAACGTAGATACAACTTTCACCACATCCCTTTGTGACACAGACCAACATGTATGCACCTACATACCTACACAAAAATATAAGCCTTAAGTACATGCTTCATCTTTTCTATAAATAATTTCATCACTGGGAATGTATGAGATATTTGTGTCCAGTGATGAAATGGGATTATATCTTATTTTATATTCCAGACTATATACAATTAACAAAACCATAATAATGAAAACACCAATATATAGCTATATGCAAAGGAAAAATAAACAAGTATTACTTGGTTCCATGAATATGTCTTCTCAACAGTTGTAAGTGGAGTGGCAATGCCTGGTGGTATGAGAAACATGAGAGGCTCCAGGCTGATGTTGTTGCAGCTATCACCCTTTACATTTGAAGGGCCAGCAAACATAGGAATTGGCAAGTAACCAAGGAGAATGTATGACACTGGGATTTTTTGCCTCGCCCACCTGAAAGTTACAATCAATATGGATGTAAAGGGCTATGCAAATGGCATCACATGGGCCATTATGCCCTAGATAAGACATTACTGTCATCACACATATTGCAAAGACCACCATCAGTCAATGTGGAAAAAACACCCTAGAATATACATTGTGGCACAAACATCAGAGTTGCATAGTGTTATTATAATCATTCATTCATACAGGCAAACTGTATACCACTTCAGTTAAAATCAGCTTTCATCTATAAACTATTCATTGCAGTAAATATACCTGGGCTATTGTGGCACATGTTTAGCATATATTGATAAATGGATACGTTTACAATTAACACTAAAGAAATCCTACATCCTGGCCAAAAAGTCAACCTTAACCCCTCTTCCAATAACTCACCTCTTGAAACTGTAACAGAATTCAACTCTTATTTCAATGATAGCATAGCATTCTTAACCAAGGATTCCCCAACATCTAATCCCAACCCTGCCAAACAGTCACATATCACCATATCTACTTTCACCTTTAAACCTGTGCCCATATCTTATATAAAACTACTCTTAAACAAATGCAAACCATGCTCTACTTCAGCTGATAACCTTCCAAGTGAGTACCTTAAAAAAGCAACCAATAGCACTGCCTGTCCTGTCTCAATCCCTATAAGTAGGTCAACCCAGGAATCCCATGTTCCCTCTCTCTGGAAAAAAAAAACACACACATTGTTTCTCTACACAAAGGAGGAAATTCAACAGACATTACTAACTTTTGGCCTATAGCAATCTTATCCCCCCTTTTCAAAATACTTGAAAAGTGTGTTTAAAAAATTGCTAAACTATCTCCTGCAGGAAGATTTCCTAAAACCACACAACGCAACTTCCGTTCCTCTCATAGTACTAACACTGTGTTTTTAACCTTTATAGACGCTGTCAATAAAGCTAGAGATATCAGCTAACTAGTCTCCTCCTTATTTCTAGACTTGTCTAAAGTCTTTAACACAGCTTGTCACAGCAAACTCCACATCAAATGCCCTCATTAGGTCTATCTCACCCAACCCTCCTATGGTTCAAAATCTACATGTCTAATAAGTACTAGTTAGTAAAATGTCACTCCACCCTCTTTCCATACTTTCTAGTCACCACCAGTAACCACAAGGCTGTATTTTTGGTCCCCTCCGCTTTAATATTTTCACCAACAGCCTCCACACATCCATATGACAGGCCTCCCTAATACAATACTCAGATGACTCCACACTCATTTCAACATCAATAACCTGGCACATCTCCAAAAATTTTGCCCAGGAAGCTTTAACAGCAACATAAACATGGCTTTACAACCTCGCAACTCATATTCACCCCCCCCCCACTTCTTTTCCTCAAATTACTCTCTCGTGAAAAAACAAAATTTAAAATCTACTCTCTTAATAGTATAACCATTAAAGTCAGTTCGATTAGCAAATTATTAGGGATGATAGTGGATGATAATCTTAAATTTGACATGCGTATACAAAATTGCATAAAAAAATCACCAAAAACTAGGGATGCTTTATACAGCCAAAAACTTTCTTACCAACACATCTAAAACTGCTTGGCGCTACTTACCTCCTCCCCTCACCATTTTGTGGCACTCCCATCCTTAGTAACCTCCAAACATCACAAAAAGCAAAACTTAAACAATGCTATAATAAAGTGACTAAAGTTGCAGTAAATCCCCCTTTTAGAACCCACTACTGTGCAGCACAAAAAGCTTGATTTGGTTAGAACTACTCCAGCAACTAACATATACACAACTTCTTATCACCTATAAAATAATCCAGCAATCATCTGCTTATCTGGCACTAAATACCCTTCTACACAACTATGTTCCCACTCAGTCAATACAATTCATTGACCAAAAACTCTCTGTCCATAAAACTATCAAATCTGCTGGGCATGGTCTTTAATCATACCATGTTGCTAAGGCTTGAAAGTCCTTACTTATGTCCATCAGGTCATTACCCTCCGTCCAGTCCATTAAAACCATTCTGAAACTTCCTAGCCAAAATCTGTGTTTATTCCTGCTCAGGTCCAAGATAAACTGTATCTCTAAATATGAATATGTAGCTATTCATACCTTACACTCCCTTCTTTTCTCACTTCCTAACTCCAATCAATTTTGTTCCCCTGACTCTCCATCTAAGTATATCATAGTCTTGTTTTTTTCTCACTTCTTATCGCAATCCCTGTTTGTATTATACTAACTTAGCTTTATGGCTAAAATTTCTCTAAATATTAAATCATTGTCATATAAGTTGCATCTATGTTTAACCAATGTTGTCATATCGTGTCTAATTTGATATAATTATTTAAACCGTATATGATTTTCATTATTTTTGAAGACTGCAAAATTATTGTTCTTAAAATGCTGTTGTAAAATTTTAAAGGTTTTCTCCCTGTGCCTTCAATGAAAATGGATGGAAGTCAGACTTTTCTAGTAATCAATCAATCAATCAATCAATCAAATAAATAAATAAATAAATAAACAAACAAATAAATAAATAAATACACTAAATCTGATACTTCATACTATATTTCAGGGCCTGTAGGTGGTTGACATTTCAGCATGTGTATGTACTTCAGGGATACTTACATGACTGTTGGCTATTCATGTTCATCCACAGGGACCAGACAACATCCCAGGCTGCTTATTAAATGGTCTAAAACAGGAGTTAGCAGAACCGCTGAGCATGCTCTTCAATCTCAGTCTAAACACTGGCTTTGTCCCAGCTGAGTGGAAAACAGTAACTGTAACTCCCTTGTACAAACGGGGTCCCTCAACTGACCCTGGGAACTAAAGACCCATAAGCATAACCAGCCTTATCTGCAAGGCCATGGAAAGAATCATTATGGATATTATCAGCAAGGATATAGGTGACCTTCAAACTCTTCACCCCACCCAGTTTGGCTTCATTAAGGGAAGATCTTGCCTGCTATGCCTTGTGGACTTCTTCAAGAATGTCAACAAAGCTCTGGATGAAGGCAAAACTGTTTTCACTGTCTATCTCAACTTTGCCAAGGCCTTTGACACAATCCCTCACTCAGACATCATTAAGAAAGTCACCCAGCTGGGGATTAACCCCCTACCTCACTAGATGTGTTGCCAACTGGCTCACAAACAGAACACATACAGTCAAAATTGGGGATGCCTACTCTGTTAGCAGACCTGTTACTAGTTCCACAGTGATCTGTGCTAGGCCTCCTACTGTTTGGTATCTATTTTTCAGATGTCCAGGTGAAAATAGATGGCCTATGGCTCACCAGGTTTGCTGATGACTGCAAACTGGGTACAATCATTGAATCCCCCAAATATGTCAACATACTAAAAAAATGGAATTACACAGAAAAATTATTGGTGTCAAAGCCACAGACTTAAACTAAATGCAAAAATTGCATTATCATCCCCTTCAGCAAAGGAGAAACCCCTGCTAATTAAACATTAATAATATTCCCCTAACTTCACACCCAGTGGTGGGAGATTTAGGAATGCAAGTTGATAGATGCCTAAATTTTAATCATCCAGTATCACCAGTAGTAAGGAAGGCCTTCTACATTGCACGCCTCATAAGCAAGGGTAAAGCATCCAAAGTTAAGGAGGTTGTAACTCCCCTGTAATTAGCTATCATCAGTCCAATAATAGAGTGCAATGCTCCTTTCTTTATGTACCTCACCAGACATCTGCAGCAACTGAAGAAACCTCAGAGGTTTCTCACCAAGAAATATCAGGCCCTACAACACATGACCTACAAGGACAGACTGAAGACCCTATCACTTTACTCAGTATTGTATAGACTGCTTAGAGGTAACTTGTGCCTGGCCTACAGAGCAGTCTCAGACCCTGCCTTGATGAAGCTGATGCACATCCACAAATCCAGTGGGACAAGATTCACTCACTCTAGTGATCTTATCCTAGCGTGTGATATTAACAGGACTTGCTTAAGAGACAGATAGGTCTTCCAGAGGTTACCACTCCTCTGGAACAAACTCCCAATTCATGTAAAACAGAGCTTCTCAATTCCCTATTTAAGTGTAACCTAGACAGTTGGATGGGAAACTGTAAATTTACACCACGGGTTTCACCTATGTTCCTCTTAGACAGGGGCAGCCAGTGCTGATCTCAAATTTGCACACAAACATAGACTATATATCTTGGCCCATAAGGGATGAAGGGTATAACAAGGCTAGGCTTGTAGAGGCCTTGGGGCCAAAAGGCTAGTAACAAGCCTTAATGCCAATAGCCTAGTAATCTCCTGTGATCCTATGATCCTGCGTTAATGCACACACTTTTTGAAGTGTGTATTTTCTACCATGTGTATGCAGACTCTTGCATAACATGTACATGTCAACTGTAACTATTGTCACACAATGTACAGGCACTGTGCAAATGTGGAGTATGTTGGCAATCATTACAATATATGTGTCATCTGTGTCTGCACACAGGCCAGATCTATTGTTAGGCAATCTAGGTAGTTTCATAGGGTTTAGTGCTGGTTGGAGGGCTCAGCCACAACATTCATTTGAAAGAAGAAAAGTTAGCCAACTTTCCTTGGCATCAGAACCAAATATTCTGCACTATTATTTAAAAATGTCGTGCTTGGATGCTTTTGGTCAATGGGACAGAAGCAGTCAGGCACATCACACACACACACACACACACACACACACACACACACACACACACACACAGACACACCCATATACACACACACACAGCAAATTGGAACCATGTGAGGTTTAATTTTTTGAAACAGCAATAAGTGCTTCAGGAGAGGCATTCATATTTTATGGCAGTGGCATTATGAGGGACGGGAGAAGTAGTGTATGTGGATGAGTGAGCACAAAGATTTTTTATAGCAGTAACAAAATTAACATGAATAAGCAGTGTAACTGGTCTGTGGCAGCAGGTACCAGCTACAGGAGAGGGATTTTTTTTGTAGTACTGCATTAAGACAAGCTTGTATCAGCAGCAACTGACAAATTAGCAGATGCATAACAGCATTAGCAGTGAAGTGTGTGTGTGTGTGTGTGTGTGTGTGTGTGTGTGTGTGTGTGTGTGTGTGTGTGTGTGTGTGTGTGTGTGTGTATGTGTGTGTGTGTATGTGTGTAAAATTACCCACTTATTAACAGCAATTTACTCAGACCCAAACTCTGTACCTTGGGTATAAGAGGCAAGAGCCTTAAACCTCTTCACCACCTGCTAGCACTTAGGGTCACAATCAGTCATTAAAGTTTTACAGTTGTTGTGTCTAACAATATACAGTACATGTTAATGCAAAACATATTCTGATAAGTTTTAAGTTGAGCAAGTCATTTAACAAGACAATATTTTGGGGTAATGGGAATTTGCGCTAAGCTCCTCAACAGTCCCTTGAACTGCGAGTCTAGTACCTTGTACCTATGAGCCAGAGTAAGTATGGTGTGTGTGTGTGTCTTTCGGCTTTTCCCGGTTAGGGGTCGCCACAGCGGAACTCCGGTCCGCTAATGATTGGCAGTAGAGTTTTACATGCTGGCTTGCCGGGCCTAACGCACAACCTTCAACGAAGGAACGCCCATTCACGCATGTCGTCACACAGTAGACGCTTTAACTGAGAATCGAACGGCCAACGTCTAACTGTGAGGCGACAACGCTACCGCAGCACCACCACCGCAGTCTACAGAGTAAGTATGGTGTAAAGGAAGGAAATAGATTGCAGTAAACTGGAGCATCATCACATGACCTGTATTTTTTGGATGTGATCTTTGACTCCCTTAATGTTGACAGTGTGTTCACTATTAAGCTATGAAAAATTGGACAACATGAAATCTAGGAGTTTAATGCTAATATTTTAAAAGTATGCATTTTTAATTTAGTTTGTTCTTTGCAGGCATGCAGGTGCTAAATGCACTGTGCTTGGGACTACAACAATTTGTCCAATACTTAGTGCGGATGACTGTATAAGCTGATATGCTTCCTGTAGTACATGGTTTGATTTCCCCAGCCTTCATTTTTCTTCTGTGTAACTCAACCAAGTTACTTCACAAGACAGTACTCCTGGGTTCTCCAGAAAAACGACATGACCAGTGGGCTGTCTCAAACCATTAGCAAGCGTGTTATATATTTGTCTACTGAATTCTTTCACCCTTCACATAGATGTTAGGTAGTACTTCACTATAAGCTATTTGACAATGAATCCCATTATGTCTCTTATACTTTGATGGTTTGCCAGATGCATTTTCACTAAGTATGAGTTTCCAGGGAAGAAAAGTTTACTGCTTCTCATGCTAAGTCTGTTTTCAATGTGAGAGTGTTTTGTTTTATTTAGAAAAAGGCTGTCAGTGTTTATTTCTGTAAAATTTGAAACATCAGTTTTAAATGAAACTCAAAGCTCTGTGATAATTATGAAAGCAAAGAAGAAAATACTATGTGTACAGTTTTTCTGATAACTGGGGAGAGACAGACAATTAATGGGATATTGGCATGTCTGGCAGGGGCCTGATACATCATCCTGCATAGGGCCCCATTTGTCTATTATTTGGTTCTGTTGACTCTGGAGGTGTATGCTGAAACAATACAGCATTATAAGACATTCAACTGTCAGACCCGTACTGAGTGATGTCAAAACAATAGCTATTCTTGATGTCAGAGAAGACATAGAGAGATCAAAAATGAGATGTAGATGTCCGGAAAGTATATGACTCCCCAAAACAACAATATTCTATATATAGTACTGTTTCTGATTTTGTATCACTTGTGGATTGCTGAACAAAACTGATGCAGCATTTATATTCTCTGTTATAGTTTTGCTTTATTCCTTGCACTAAAGAATGAATTAATTCATGTGCAGGCCTAGATAGTGCAATATAGTCTAACCATCTTGCATTTTAGTATTACATTTTTGCAGTTCCTTCTTTACAGTGTCCAGCAACTTCAAAGGGCTTGATTTTGGGCAGGCCATATAGTCTGCCTTATCTGAAGTGATGATCTGCACAAGATTGGATTGTAAAGGGTTTCTACATTTAGTTAAAAACTGTTACTTTAGCAGTTAGTGCAGACCTCTTCTTAATGAACTTTTTTTTCTGCCAAAGATGCAAGGTTTGAATATTTTCACTTTCATTTATGTACTGTGTGATACTGAGAAAGTAACTTAACCAGACAGTGCTTTGGAGTAATTGAGAATTTGGTCTAGGTTCCTTAATGGTCTCTTGAACTGCATGCCTTGTCATTGTTTGACAGCCATTCCCTATTGCATAGCTGATCTAGTTCAGGAAATGTTATAGCAATACCTCTAGCATACCATATTTTTAATGCAACATAGTTAATTTATTCTTCAAGGACAAGTGTCACTGCAATTGTAGCACTGAAATGCTAAGTTGTTTGCCAGCAGTAGTCTTTGCATTAATAAAAATTATCTTTAATGTAGAATTATTCAGATGACTTTTATTTCTGCAGAGATTATGCATATTGAGTTATCATATGTTATCAGGTTGTTAATATATCTTATGTTCTCATTAACATGCTTCTGTTTAAACTGTGCTATACCCGGCTGGATCATATGGTATGATGCTAATTATGCAGTTTAATGTAGTTTATCCAAAGCTATCTATAAAGTACATGTCATTTATTTCTTCTTAACACTAAGGGATGTATACCACCAGCAATGTGGCTATAACTGCTGGAGGCAGTGAGGAGCTTTCTATGCAAGAAATTACCTTATGTTCTTATCTGGTCATTTTTTAAGCAGTTTTTAATCTGGCTGTGCATGTGTGAGTATGTGTGAATTAAGAAGGGATACTTTGGTTATTGTGTGTTTGTGTGAAACAAAATTGAAATATGTGAATTTGATATTTATTATTATTATTTTACATCTGAGAAGGATTCTCTCAACAATGTAGCTATAATTGCTGGGTTTAGAGATTTCAGCTGATAAAATTAAAATGTCATCACTCTGTCTTTACAGGACTAGTGTGAATTTGTATAAAGCAAATTGTAATACTTTACTGTGGCCATTTTTATCACAATCAGACTTGATATATACATAGTTAATTTACTGGACATAAATATTAAGCACAGATATTGGTGGATTATAATGTAAGTATAACTTATATAATGACAGCAGTTTGTGTCCTTTTATGGCTGAAAGTTCTGAAACGAGTACTTTTGTCATAATTAGTTCATACATTGTTTCAAATTGTTCAAAACTGCAAATTTAAAATGTACTCTAACAAATGCTGATGTACTAAACAGGAAATATAATTAAAAACAATCAGGAAAGTGAACCAAAGAACATGCCTTTGTGTATAGTCCTAAAATGTATGCAGGGGGGCCGTAGTTTGAAAAGAGCCAAGGGACCATGGTACCCCTAATCCACCCCTGGCCAGATGAATTTTTAATGAATGTGAGTTTCAATGCATTTTCAATGAATGTGAGTTTCAGTGTAGCTTCAAAATGTGAGCTTCAAGGGAAGGGAAGTTTTCTATGCTCATGTTGTCTGTTTTCTATTTTCAACAGCTTTGTTTTGTTTAGCAAATAGCCATCAGTGTTTGTGCTGTAAAATTTAAAATAAAACATGTTAAGTTAAATCCTCATCTCTGTAATCAATGTAAAAGAAAGGAATGCCTGCTGATGGTTTTGAACAGTATTTGGGTAGGGGGGGGTGGGGTAGACCTTTACTCTTCCTCATGTCCCTTTTGACCATGATCCAGCTCTGTCTGTCCTCATGTTGTGCACCAACAGTAAAGAAACAGAGTGACATCTAGGTGATTGGGTTTCTCCTGCACTTTTCCCTGTAGATCTGTATGCAAAACGTGCTGTTCTGCAAAGTATGTAAAGTGTTTTAACACTAGCCTGAGTTCATTAATTAAATTTTTTTATTTACTTACTGGAAATGTGTTATATCACAGAGATATCTTTTGCAGGAACTGTTTTCATATGTTCTTTAATTACATTATTTCCCTTTATGCTGGAAGTTTGAGCAATGTATTTATTAGAACATTTGTCTTTTGTTGGTACTCCTATCATGTGTTCTTTAATTACATTATGTTTTTACTTGTTTGAAATTTGATAAATGTATTATATTGCAGAGGTGCCGTTTGCTATGTTTTACTGTGAAGTACAATATATGTGCATTTGTGTGCATTAAAAATCAGTAGAAAAAAAAAAAAAAATATATATATATATATATATATATATATATATATATATATATATATATATATATATACACTGATATACATTGAGGTTTAAGCAATCAAATGATCCCTCTGTGTATCAGCCATATGCAGTGACACCCAAAGGATTAGGCAGTGATGATGAACAGCATGTTGTATACAGTCAAGCATTTGGTATCTATATTTGGTATACATGTATTAACTGGTTCTGTCATCAGATGCTGTATTGGCTATGGTTACAGACTGTGAAGCATGAATTATTGTGTAAGGGTTAGTAAGATACATTATGGGTACACAACAGGTTGTCTGATACAACTGGTTATGTGAAAATGTACATACACTTATATGTGTTACCTACTTTAATACAGTAGTGAGCAAAATCTTTATACATGCATGGTAATCACTTTGGCACTGATTTAATCCTCCTTTTCCCAGAATACACTTAATTTCTCAAAATCTTCTGATACTGGAAGAGTAATGCATAAGCTAGCACAGGTTTATGTCAGATGATCAAGTTTTCAGAAACTCGAACTTTATATGATCGAGGCCATATGATCGTTTGGCTTTCCGAAAACTTAAAACAAAATGACAGAAATGTACATTTTTTCAGGTAGGTAACCTGCCCTGTGCCCCCTTTACCCCCTGCAAAGTATATAGACCAACTCCAGCATCACACTACAGTGGGAAAGATGGAAATTCCTTGATCATCACTATATCACAATCTGCATATAAATGCTTCAGGTTTTTGAAAAGTGAAACACGTGGCCTTGGGCATATGAAATTTGAGTTTCCAAAAACTTAATCATCTGAAATAAACCTGTTAGCACAATCGACATATGTTTTTGGGTTGAGAGATAACTTCAATGTTATATTTATGCATATCTGGATCAGGATGTCTCCTAACGTGGACCACCTTCATTAGCTCTTCAGCTGGCCTCAGAAATCAGTCAGACCCTGAGGATGCCAATGCTGTTTGTCTGGACCTAATTTATCCATGTCCATTTATCTATGGGATCACCATCCTTCCAAAAGTTCAAGAAATGGCAAGATATGTCAAACAAAAGGACATATCTCCCTACATCCTCACATGCATGCACTGGGCCTTCATTCGACTGCTCTCATTTTAAAAAATGTGAATGATGGATTTAGCTGAACATGATAATGTGCAAAGTTGTAACATGATGGATGCATACCTATCAGTCATGTGCATTGTGTCATTGTAGCCTGCCCCTATATCCTTATGAATCATGGCTACTATATGGATCATGATTAGCACATGATGGTAGTGCATGATGTGATCCACTGTTTTTTGTCAGATATCATACAGCATACAAGGCAACATTTATGGAGGAAGACAACTGGTGCATCTTCATTATTCAGGTATGTATCCTGTGGAGATAATTTGATGATTTTTTAGGAAAGGTAAGTGATGCAGTAAGTAAACTTTGTTTTTTTTTTGAGTAGATAGTTAAGCATTTTTAAATAAGGATAATGAGGGGTGTAGCCTGAGCTGGTCCAGGGTGGATTAATAATACACTAGGTTGAATAAAATTACAACTGAATTTATTTGTCAAGATATTGGCTATAGAGTCTGAACTGGTGTAGATAGTACCAGGCATAATGAGTTCAGAGCATCGCAAGGTTTTATTGTAGAATTTACTTACATAGCTAAAATGTCCTTCTGATTATCTTTAATATTGGCACTCACAGGTAAGCTTGGTTCTTCACATTGTATTGTTCAGTTTCTTATAAATTAAGTTGCTTCATTTCATGAAATGGAAGGAGGGCAAGATTTAGATAAAGTTAAAGGCTTACATTTTTTCTTACATATTATCTCACAAAATTGGATGCCTGATGTATTTGTTATTTGTGTATGACTGAATGTGATATTTTTTCTATAAATGGTGTTATTCATAAAATTCCTTAGCTAGGGTAGGGGTGTCAGTATTCAGTTATTCAGGGTGAGTGCACAATTTATGTTTTACAAGAGTCAATAAAATGTAACAGACTGATTTGCTTATGTCCCTCAGTATAAATGAATTATTTTCAGTATAGAGGTGGGTCTTGAGGGGACATTGATAGCTAAATGGTGGGGTTGAGCCGAGTGCAGAGGAATTAGTTAATACAAGTCCTAGGAGGTTTGGGCCACTAGTAGAAAAAGTAACTATTTGTTCCAGGGATCTGCAGTTGACAATGTCAAGAAAGGCTTGGGTATAGGTATTGTTGAATGTGCTGGAGAGCAAGTTATTATCTGGTTGATTGAATTCACCTAATAAAAAGGTGATTAGTTTGGCTTCCAGCTGGGGAAGCAAGTTTATGTATTTGATATGTTCCTCCAGGGACATTAAGGGGATCTGTAAATAATGATAAAGTAAACATTGTTTGTTGACCGTAATTGATACCTGTACTAAGTCAAGGATGATGTCATTTGTGATGACACATGTAGGCATAAGGTCATTAATAAATACAGATATGTTCCAATGGCTGCTTGTGGTCCTGAATGAGTGATAGGCTGTGAATCAGGAATAAAAAGAGCATGTTCAGTAAACTAGAGCCATCTTTCAGTAGATGTATGTCCTCAAAGTAAGGGAACGTTACATTATTTATACTGTTGAATATATAAGCCAAAGGACAAAAAATAGCTTATGACTACTAATTTAAAGAGGATAACTTAGGGTGTTCTTCAGTAGATAAGCCTTTAGTAACCTTTACCAAATGAAGTACTTTTATATAATATTACATAATCTGGCACTGTTGATAAAGCAAACTGTATATGCAATATAATAATAGGAGCAAACTGGCATATAAACTTTTTATCTTTTAATTTACTGAGAAACTCATATTGAAGCTATTTTTCATTTGTATTATGACTGCTCCTTTATTAAAATGATTGAGTGTTTAGTATATTTGTTTTAGTCAAATCTTTGTGGTATCTCATTTCTGCGTCATTTTTATTTATGAAGATATATGAATGTGACTTTTTATGTATGTCTTGGCTGTGATACAAACAATCATTTCCTGTATTCAGTGCGAAAATTTTGAAGTCTGACATATATTTATATAACATAAGTTCTCTTAAACAGTGACCTTGCTTTTCTGACTAGTTATGACTGCTGTAAAGAAAAGCATGTTTTCTCAAATATGGTAGAACTTAGCATGGAAAAAAAAACAGATATTTCATCTAAAAGAGGAACTCCTCAGAGAATCTAAGCATCTTGCAAGAAACTGCCTAAAATGTGAAATGCACCAGCAAAACAAAATAGTAAATGTATATTTATATGAGAAACATGTATTGCATTTCTAGATGCAAATTCCAACATGCATAAAAACTTGTAAGTCCAAAGCATTCAGTGATGTAGAACAACATATACAACAAGTCAGTGAGCCTCGAAGGCAGTAGAAGTGATACAGAAAGCAGTACCATCGAATTACAGAATGAATGTCATCATATTAACAATGCTACTGGAAAGAAATGGGTATGCTTTGACATAAACTGCAGGTTATCTTAATTAGTCTATAAAACAACTCATAGCTGTAGTATCTGGGTATCTTAGAAAGCTTCATATATTAATTTAATGCATTTGTGCAGTAGGCAAGCACAAATTATTAAGGCACATTCATAACAGTTTGAGAATAATAAATCACTGTGCATGACGTAAGATATCACTAGACATAGATTATGTGGCACAAATACAGACCAAAAACCTAATAGGACACAGCCCTTCTCAGTACATTGTGAATGTAGTGATGTATAACAAACAGGTGGAAGACACAGCACATACCAATGACAATATGGCGCAGTAGACAGGTACTAGATATGTACTCGGGTATATCACAGAGAAAGCACAGCCATGGACTGCACATGACCATGATAGTCTCACACTACTGAAAAATAATGGTATGCAAAATCCTTTATACCCAAAGACATTAACACAAAACATAGATGGATCAAAAGAAAACACAGCATATTTCTTAAAATGATCAGTGATAGCTAAAATTAAGCAAACACAATAAGACAACTAGGTAACAATGAACAGCTAGGATTGTCGTGCATGTATACTTTATAGAAAGAGTGTTAACAAGGAAATGAAGATGCATTACATCTTGTAACCTAAAGAATCAGGCTGGCTAGACAGATCATAAGTCTTACTTCCAACAAGTGTGCACCCTATATTTTATTTTTATACCATGTAGAACTGCAGCACTGCGATTATCAACAAATTCTGATTTGTGACTTTATTATATCATCCCACCAAATATATTAAACATGAGTGGCTGATAGCATATAGAGACCAGAAAAAAGATTTCTTAATTTAACTATCTTCTGCACCAGTTATTTTTTCCTTCAGAAAAGTTTTTTTTAAGTCAGCAAGCTAAAAACGCACCAGCAAATGGAAAAAAAACAAGTGGCAATATGACTAAAATGGAGTACAATGTAAGACTGACAAGCCATGTAGTAAGGAAGAGCATGAAAAAGATAAATGCAATGTTTTAAGTTCAACAAGTTCTGCAAACTGCCATAAGAATGTAATTTTCCTATCCAGTCTCATGGGACAAAACTGATGAAGACCCATCACACCTGTGCTCAGAAAGCAACATGAACAATGAAACTGCCAAGGATGTAAATGGAGGACTGCTATTAGCTCACTCATCCTGGGGGAAGCAGGTGGCTTGTTAAACTGTGCACTGTGTGCATCTAAGGGATGTTAAGAATTCCCCTGCAGAAATAAGCCTAACAAGTCCATGCTAACAGTGCCACCATTTTACCAGGAAGTCCAGCATACAAGTCAACATGCATGCACCAACTAGAAAGCAGATACAGTGGACCTTGAAGCTACATATGAGGAGGGGAGTCAGATGAGCCTCCATGATGAACACACCAGCCTGTTCCTACACACTTAATGGACACCTCTAGGAGAATGACACAATTAGGACCTCAGCCTGCTTAGGTAGTGAAGGAGCCATAAGGCACTTCACACACAACAACCAAGAGATGATTCACTTGTGTAAGTACTAACAATAATGCATATATTAGACATATGAAGAACACTTAGAGTGCACTGTGACAAATATACAAAGAAGAATGACAATATAGGGCAAACATGCATAGAGTTTAACACAGACTAGAGATATGGCAACAATCTTGGACTTTTGAAAATGATGCAGATATGGTCATAATAAATTGAATAAGTGTACTAGAAGGAGAACAGGTAGCACAGAGACACAAATACAACACAAGACAAAGCCAAAGCTGAAAAAGAAGAAAAAGCAAGTAGAGTCAGAAAATGATGTGGTAATATTACTACACATATCGAATAGGATGGCACTGTGATCAGTGCTGGATGGGGGGTGGCATTGTTTGCATCACAGAAAAGTAGATCAGTGACAAGACATACATGAAAAAGAAGGTGTTTGCTTATAGACTGTGCATGACTGACAGTGAAAAACAGGTAAACTTGGAGTAGCAATTTTTATAAAAGAGGTCAGGAGAAGGAAAGTCAAGCAAGAAGAACAACATTCCATGAAGATGACTAAGGAAAGGTAGATTCTGAATTTACTGTAAGTCTCATGGTAAAGGAACAAGAAGAAGGAGAGCTCCTGGTGGAACGGTAGAGGGTATCAGCCCCCCAGACATAGTAAGGAAGATGGAAAAGAGTTTGTGGAAGAAAATACATAATAGGAGTAGAAGAAAGAGGGGTATGCTACTGTGGAATCTAAATCTGCCAGGAGAAGACTAAAACATTTTCTAAGCTTCATGAAAGAGAGGGAGCAGGTGTGGATTTATGGCTGGGACTATGAAGGTTTAGGCCACTCATGTAAGAATGGAAAGGTCACACTTGTAGCTATGATCCCAAGCAAGGTAGAGAGGTCAGGCCTGTCCTGCTAAAGTAGTGATCAGCTCAGTGTATGTGGGTTCGGTTGAGGGCCAGGGTAAGAATACAAAGTTAAAGGTAATGGGCAAATCTACACAGGAAAACATACATTTAAAGTAATTCACATCTCTTTCCTTTTATAACTGGTGGGTTATCTATGTACATAAAGATAGAATTTATACCCTTACCCAAATACATATTGATATAAGAGACATCTCACCTCCCCTACACTAATTACAACTTTCAGTTAAGTATACACAACGTATACAATGTACTGATTTATATGACGGGGTATTCTTGTATACTAAAATAATGAATTGTGCTTAAACCCCATGAACAACATTTACCTAGGCAAATGCTAAGACATTTAGTTCCAGTTCACTGTATCAGTCCTTAAAAAAGAGCATTCTTATTTTATTTATTTACTAATGCAGTCGCTGACTGAGACGTGCACTACTGGTCATAAAACACTTTTTAGGCATGACCAACTGTGGTCATCTGGCAATGGAAAGGTAAAACAATACAACACATGTAATAAACATTTAGGAATAAAACAGGAATAATTTACACAGACAAAAAAATTATATATATTGCTTGGATTATGTATGCATATATGTTTATGTATGCATTTATTTTTTATTGACATTTGATAACCAGATAGGTGTGTGGGTCACCAGATCTTTTTAAGCCATGCCTTGGGCCCATAAGAACAACAACTAAATAGGCCAATTATTCAGAGGTAATATACTAATTAGAAAAGTGAACTATTTATAATGCAGATAGAAAAAGACTGTAAAATCCAGATTTAAAATAAATATTTTGAGTACAAATATATTTTCAGTGTAGCAGAGAAAGACACCTGCAGATTTACAAACAATATTCAGACTGCATGAATACACAGAATTTCATGGTGACAGCCTAATTCAATAGTGGGCACATACTGTGTAAAGGTAAATGCTTTGTGCTTTACAGATACCAGTGGAAAAATATCCAGGATAATCACACTTGTTATAAATAGCACAATATTTGCAATTCAGCTTTTGATGTCAAAGCAGCAAGAACAATAAAATGCATATTGGGTAAGGGAAAAGTGTATACATCATGAATACTGTAAACAGTTTCAATGCTGTGGTAATGTGCTTGAAGTTATTTCCTTTGCATGCTTAACCCTTTTCTTTTCAGCAGGGACAGGTGCAGTCCTTAAGCAGAGACGTCTTCAGCTTGGTTTTGTGCATATGTTAAGTAACATGTTACCTGATTTCTCCTGGGAGTTGGTAGCAGTTGTCAGGTGCTAGCTTTGCAAATGCCTTTCTGCCCATGGCTATCTTAAATCTGGATCTAAATGGTGAATGGGTATCCACATTTATATCACTCAATGCATAGCTGTATAGCTGTGGTATCTGATTTGAGACGTGGATTTCAATGGATGGTAATGACCAAGTGGACAGTGTTTTCTTTTATTTCTTAGTAGCTATTTTTCCTTGGATAAGAGTAAACAGTAAGTAACTACTGTACACTTATAATTGTAGAAAATGTTGAAAAAACAGTTTACACTGTTATTAATTATGGCATAACTGTAGTGACAAGACTATGATGATTAGCAGTATTAATCTAGACTATGACAGAGTTTCTTAGATAAAGTCTAAGTACATAGGCTATGCAACTGGAGTAAGAAATGGCTAGAGAAAATAATGTGGAGAGGAAAGCATTGAAATGTAAAAAAGGAAGGAGGGAGTAACAGGAATGGAAGATTTAAGAGACAGAACAGGGATCAAGGGTAGGGTGTAGCTGTTGGAGGGTAGAAAGAAGAGAGGCAAATGATCTGTTTTAGCTCAGAACAAGCCACCCTGTCCATCTTTACTCATGTGTGCTAATGACCTGTCACTAATTCCCTAAATCTAACCATACACATTATTACTATATATATATATATATATATATATATATATATATATATATATATATATGTATGTATATCTTTAGTTATCTATATCTATCAATAGCTATATATATCTAATATATATATATATATATATATATATATATATATATATATATATATATATATATATATAGCTCTACTTCACTTGACCTAAAACTCATTTGACTGACACCCATTTGACCGACACCCAACTGACCTAAATTTCATTTATATGACAACTCATTTGACTGACCCCCATTTCATCGACAGCTTACAATGCTGAATGTCAACATACTAAATCTTAAACCATAGACAAGCACACTTAGAAGACCAGTAACTAACCCTTTGCAGAACTTAAAAACTACTTATATACCCTCTTAACAGAAAAGGGACAATGTACAACTAAACTAGATGGAGGGGGGCTGCACCCCCCAATTATATATATTAACTCCAGGATCACACTACAGTGGGGAAAAGGGCATATACCTTTAAATTGCCTTACAGTACTCTACACACTGCCACTACTGCTGGTAACGCAACAAACATTCGCCAAATTACTTTAGATACTTTGCATAAAAATGTAAAGAGACAAACCCACATTAGAACCACTACAACACTACTTTCTAAATGATTATCAAAATTCTAACAGTCAGCACTGTAAGTTACATTAATTGTTTATATCACAAGCAAGTCACACGTAAAAGAAAACCCACAGCAAGTCTATGTCTTAAATGTCAGTAAATGAGTTTTAGGTTAAGTGAAGTAGACCCATATATATATATATATATATATATATATATATATATATATCTATATCTATCTATCTATATATATATATATATATATATATATATATATATATATATATATATATATCCCTTCACAAGATCGAATTAATGAATACTCGAAATTCATATGCCTGAGGCTAGAATCTCGAATATACAAAAACAAATAAATAACAGTTTTCAAAGGTTTTTGCAGAGGGGCAAGCCCCCTGCACGCCCCCCCCCCACACACACCCTACTTAAATATACCAATTATAAGATCGCACTTCAGCGAGGAAAAAAGAAATCTCCCCTTCCACGCTATATGCATAAGCGCACAATGGGAGAATTTCCACTCCTCCGCTAAAGTCCAGTGACAGAACTTGCATATTAAACCAGGAACGATGCAGAGGAACTTAGCTCCCTTCATAAATGTAAGTATATTTCTTTTTTTTTTTTATTTTAAAATCTTCCCTTAACAATTTCGAGTTACTGAAAACTCGAGATTCTGGGCTCGAGCTTATGAATTTCGAGCTTTCAGTTATTTGTCTTGTGAAGGGGAACCATATATATATATATATATATATATATATATATATATATATATATATGTGTGTGTGTGTGTGTGTGTGTGTGTGTGTGTGTGTGTACATCTTTATCTATATATATATATATATATATATATATATATATATACAAACACACGCACATATATATATAATATATATATATATGTATATATATATATATATATATATATATATATATATATATATATATATATATATGTATAGGTATACATTCATTTGAGCGTCCACACCAACCTCGAACGGGTGTAACGCCGAATCGGAATGTCTACTTTCAAAGTGGCGAATGGTTGGAATGTCATACAAAACACCGAATGCGACATTTCCGACTGCTCTACCACCTAAACAAGTGCTACCATGGGTCAAAAGGGGGGGGGAGTATTGTGCATTTCACATATCTTGGGTTCGCAATTGTGAGAACTGCTGCTGCACTACCTTCGAACATTTTCCGATCGGCCATCCACCAGCCAATCAAATGAATGTATACCATATATATATATATATATATATATATATATATATATATATATATATATATCACAGACACATATACATGTGTGTGTGTGTGTGTATATATATATATATATATATATATATATATATATATATATATATATATATATATATATATTTATATACATAAACCTTTAGCACTATTGAGGCAAAGTATGAATGTTGACACTGTATTTTTTTTTAATCTCAATGATCCCAAAATGAGAGTGTTTGTTTTCCTTTCGTGATAAATGTCAATTCAGCCATTCATGGCCTTTTTATGTTGGTTTTGACTTGCAAACATTAACTTAGTGTGGCTAATTTGCTGCAAGCCAATGTTTGAGAATGCACTTAACTGAATATATCAACTAAGCCCCGTCTATGTTTAAAAACTGAAGTTTTGTCTATCATTAAGACATTTGTTCCCATGCTTACATCAGCACTGATAGATACCATGTTTTTTCACTGGTTTACTCTTGCTGAGCCTGGGTTGTACATACTTTTGCTGTAACCTGCTCCTCCTGAGCTCCCTCTCCTACTTAATTTTTAGGCACCCTCAGCTTACCCAGGTATATAACATCTGGTACAGGATCATCAACACCCAGTTTCTTGTTGATGATGAGTTTTCCTAAATGAGGTGACTGAGTTTGAAAGCCATCACTGTTGTTCAAAGAGTCAGGTTTAGTTTTATTAGGTTATAGACCTACCCCCTTGTATGTGATTGCTCATATAGGACACTGAGAGTAGCTTTTGAGGTATGTTTATTGGGAGCAATCCCACTCTACCGCCATGGAAAAAAAATGCCATTGGCTTCCACCAGAACTTGAGGGGTGGCCTATATAGAGTCACATGTCAATGCATTATCCTCCACCCAGGAAAAGCGAACATTATCCATGTCCCTCAAGCTCCAAGTGGTACACATGCCTTTAACTGAGCTTGAGTCACCCGGGTCATAGTCAGAGTTTTAGCTCTCTATGAAAACAGAGCTGAAAACACCTACAGATTCTAATAATGAACTATATTTTTGCCAAATTATGCATTATTCAGCTTTGGTAGGTATTAGAAAAACATGCTATTACATATTTTTATAACATGACACAAAATGAAAGAATATCTTTGAAATAACTACAAGTAAATAATCAGTTTTCATAAAGAAAGATGAAAAAATGTACAAGGTAGAAATTATAGACGTTGAAGCCTGTAATCAATTTGTGTTATAAATGCTAGATGAATATGAAAATATATGCACATATTATGATAAAAGAAATTAAAGGAACTGAAAATAACATGAGTGGCATTCTTTTAGAAGTAAATTACACCTATCGCATATTACAGTGAAAAGTTGGTGGTTTTATATTTGGTGAATACACTAATTATGTAAAACATTAAGAAACTTCCTTTTTAATCTTTTCCTATGGGAAAAGGTTGAGACACTGCACATTTTGTTATAGGTATAGATAATGTGCTAAAATTAAATGTGGAAACAAATGAAAGTTATGTTACAGCCATTGGTCATTTTTAGATATCATTAGATATTTTAGGATACAAAATTTGTCATACATCTGCTCTGTATTTTGTAGTTATTGACATGAAATTGCTAAACATTCTTAGAAGGCCATTAGTGGTATATTAACTGATGAGCAAAATGTAAGCTTATAAACTATAGCTGATTTGTACATTCTTAGAGGCTATTTTAAATAATAATATAGTTATATGTAATAAGAGGAGATATAAACAATTCATAGACCAAACCAAACTGCGTGTGGGGGGGGGGGGGCACTGCTACTGGCATGGCAACAGTTATATTAACATTTTTATGCCTATATGGGAAAATGTACGTTTTTAACAAAGACCACCAAGGTAGGCATGATAAAGCATTTCATATTTGTTTTATTGGTTACATTTTTCTTATGGTCTACTAATTTGATAAGCAAAACAAGAGTGCAGGTACTCCACGACAATCGAAGCCAACCAGTCTGTATAAAAATAAATCCTTTATTTTGAGAACAGTAAGCTCTTTCACGTCTACAAAGGATGCTTCATCAGACTTAAATGAAAACTTAGAAAACAATCTCATTAAAATACTCAAAGACCTGATCACATGGGCCAATGACTGCAGAGTTACTAACATATATGTAAATCACCTGAGAAATATATATTATGTATATTACAAGAATGAAGTAATGTGAACACTTAAGTTATTATAAATCTCTATAAAGATAAAATACTATTAGAAAATGTATATAAAAATATATTATAAAATCATATAAAAACCATTGTAAAAAACAACACAAAAAACTCATTAGTTATTTTTGAGTGCACGGTCCTTAAGGAAAGGTTTTAAAGTAACTCTTTCATTAAGGCCATGTCCAACATCTGCCTGCAGTCTGATGATCCATTTATTCTCTTCCTTCTCTGTAAAATTGCCAGTGTACCCTAATCTCATAGATGTTGGACATGGCCTTAATGAAAGAGTTACTTTAAAACCTTTCCTTAAAGACCGTGCAATGGTTTTTACGTGCCGAGTTGTCAGCCCTGATGCACAACCTTCAACGAAGGTATGCCCATTCATGCATGTCTCCACACAAAAGACACTCTAACTGAGAATGAACGGGACAACGTCTTACTGTGAGGTGACAATGCTACCGCAACACCACCACCAAGATTAATAAACAAATATACATTTGCAGTGGACCATGTATCATTTGAGGCATAATTTTAATTTTATACTTTCAATTTCAATGTATTCATGGCTTCAGCATCGATTTCATATAGTATATATTTAAGCCATTAAAAGTCACTGGTTTCATAAAGGAGAACTATGTCATACTATAATCAATATTATGACTAAGATTCAAAAAGTTGCATGCATATTAATATAATTCTTTCTTTGACTTCTTGCTTTTGTTATCTACAGTTTATTTTCTTCCTGGTCTTTGCATATTAAAGAGAATAATATTTTTATATGCATACAATCAACTAAAGGAATATCATTTGACTTGTGATAGCTAAAAATCTCTTACATTGCTTTTATTTCTTCAATGATTATATAAGAGACATTTACTATATGGGAGGTCTCTCCTTTTTCTTCCATACCACCTGGGCAATCACTGATTACAACACAACTGCTTACCATGCAAAATGACTTTTTCCATTATGAATATTATAATGATATTTAATATAAACTGGTTTAGGAATCTGCTGCCTATAACAAGGATTCAGAAAAGTGACAGAAAATCGTATTTCTCTTATTATATCCTGGTGATGTTCATGTGTTATCCAAATCATAATTCTTTTTAAATAAAATACATATTCTTCACTCAAAATGATCTTTGTTAGGTAATTATACCATTTTTTCAAACCAAATAACCCAGAATTTGTTTTTGTTGTTGGTTCTCTTTAATTATAAAACTATACCTCTTCCACTGCTAATAATTCATTTCCTAGATCAAGTCTTAGTTAGATGTCAGAATGTCTTTTTTTGGCAAAAACAAGGCTTATATTAACTTCAATAAGCTTCTTGGACTATTGTTATTCTAATATATCTGAAACATATGAGATTAGTGGATAAAACTTTGTACAGCAACATTCTTTCAAAGACAGAAGTTTCATTATGACTAAATATTGTATATCCTGAATAGTGCGCAAAAGACTCTATGATGTTTTACCTTCAGATATTTAATATGTGAGATACAAGCTGTATTAGCTGAAATACTTGCTGTAGTTATGTTTGTGAGATCATTATTTCCAAAAAATAACTTTTTACTTTTACATATCTTTAACATTATAAATCACCAACTTCAAATCATTTTGATTAATATTCAGGTGATGATGTCACATAAACCTTTCAGCACAGGCTGTTTATCTTCCTGGGGCTCCTTAAGATGATGCAGGTATGACAAAGTCACCAACAAAGCCTGGTCTTGGGTACTTTTGTCGTTTTCTTTTTTGGGGTAATCTTGACTTATATTAAAATCTGATAACTATTACAGTACTTATACACATCCCTGTCTGATATTATTTTTCAGTTTCCATTAATCTGTCAAATGGCCTTTCCTGATGATTTTAATTCTAATCCATGTCAATCTATACAGTGATACTATAATATTAATCAAGAAAGTAGAAAAGCCTTATCCCTTCACCAAGTTCCAAAATTTAATTCTACTGATATCATCAAATGCAGAGTTCAAATCTATCAATAAGATATGTGAGGTGTGTTTACTTACCTGGGTATATACACCTATCAGATTGTTTGATATAGTGTAAGCATTAGTCTGTTCTGTTAGACATGAAAGCTCCTTATGCCTGATGTAATGGAATTTACTCAAATTGTTCATTGAATTCCTTTAACATTATCATCAAAACCAATTTTATATAATTATCAATTAATGTGATAGGCTGATGCATTAACAGATCATCCCATCTTCTCTTCCCTTCCCTTCTATACTAGGATAGTTAAGCCCGCTTTACAGGAGTCAGAAGAATTTTGCTTCAATAAATAAGTTGCATTCACAGTAACTTTACCTGTATGTCTACATCAGCAAGGTACAACTCATTGCAAATCTTATCGTGACCCATCTCCTTCCACCTCCTAATTTTAACAATGCATTCTTTCATTTCTTCCATAGTTATTTTCCCATCTAAACTCATCCCACTAGCTTAAAGATCCAAAGTATATGCTCATTCCCAGTTTCGGCTAACAGCATATTTTTCATCAAAGAAATTTTAGAGTACATTTCCTTCTATGTGGACTTAACTAAAACACCTAATAATCTCCTTTCAACATAGGAAAATGCAACACACCAACTAGAGAAAATAAAATCACCAAAACAGAGAACTCTGGTTAAAACACCAGGTACACCACCAACCACACAGGGGTAAAAAATAATAAATATTTTAATGAAGGATATAATAACAATAGTTGAGTGCCTTTGTCCCTAATAGTATAGGGCTTCATCAGAACAAACCGAACATTACAAAACTCAACTATTTAAACAACCAAAGGTGGGAAATACTCCTTTAATTAATGAACAATTGTAATTTAAAGGTCCAGACATGCATTACATAAATAAAGCAGTGAGATGTCAACATTAAAATATTTTAACACCAATAATCAAATCAATAAATGAATAAAAAATGACTGTGGCATAGATAAACCAAAAACATAATAAACAGAGTCTATTCTCTATGAAAAATTAGTCTGTACTCTATAAAAATGACCGTGCTCTATGAAGCATTACTCTACAAGAATTGCATTGTCAAAGCACTAGTAATAGAAATACAGTCAGATGAGATCAGCCTTATCACTCTCATCGAGGCACAACTGCCATAACAGTTATTTTTATTCTATCCAAATACCCCAGGTACCACCTCTAGGATTTTGAGGTATTTGTTCCAAAACAAAAAATAAAAATGTTTGGTGTTTTATGCAAGCAGTCTTATGCTTGTACCAGGCATTATTCTCATTTTGTGGGGGCATCAACTTTCAAATTATAATAAAACGTTTAGAATATGTGGGCTTTCGATAAAGACCAGATATAAAGTTTTACATGAATAATCCCTTTCCAACAGAATGTCCTGACAGTTGATTTTGTCAACAGAAAAAAATATATCTGAAGGACAAGGATTTGGTACTGCTGTTCAAATAATCAATAAACTCTGTAAGTTTAATTTCTCTGCCTTTCCAGATGACAAAAATATCAGCAAGGTATCTAATATAGGCAAAGGTACAGGTCAAAACATAATTATTTTCCCAGTAGCACATACTATCAGTATATAGGGGAACATATGTGGCTCCCATTTTTACATTGCTTTTCTGTTTGTAATACTCCCTTCAAAAAAGCCAAAATTGTTTTTCGAAACAAGGCTAATGAAATCACAAATTATAGAGACCTCACCATTATCAAAAGTGCTTACAAAATAATGAAACCACTCTAATTCCACATCATGTGGTATGCAGGAAAACAAATCTCTTACATCAATTGTAATCAAGTATCATTCTTCGTGAAAATATTCTTGCTTAATGTTGCTAAGAAAATCCCATGAGTGTTTTAATATGTAGTGGTGGGATGTCCTGAGCCCTTTAAAAGTGTGATCAAAGTAAAGAGCCAAATGGTGGGTTTTGTAATCAGCAGCTGCCAGAATGGGCCAGAAAGGAGGATCCAAAACATATTTGTGAATTTTTGGTATTTCAAACATGTTTGGCACTACAGGAAAATCTACCTTTAAAAACATGTACTCCTGAGTGTCAAGTCTCCCTACCATGAGTAAATCATAAAAAAAGAGTTGATCCTGGCATAAGCCACGTGAATCTCATGTTTGGAGACACTATCATATTGGTCCTCATTGTGCAGAAAATAAAACATTTTACTTGAATAATGGATAGTTTCCATGATAACTATTCCCCCACCCTTATCAGGTTTTATAAAATGCAGGTCTTTATTGTCCATAATTTCCTGGAACAAAGTTGTCTCTGCATTGGATAAATTGGTTTTGTGTTTATGAAGTTTAGTGGCATACCACTGGTGTAAATCCCTAATATATATAATTTCAAAAAGATGTATAGTGGGATGTAGAGGAGGCCTAAAATACTTTTCCTATGCAGTGGGCACTACTGATAGAATCACTCACTTTAGAGTTAGCAAAATGTAATCCCAAATTCAATTTCCTAACAAAGAGTTTAAAATCTAAAATAATTCCACCTATATCAAGCTGAGGAGAAGGCACAAAGGGAAAACCCATCTTAAATAGACTGAAGCATTTTTAATCAATATAAAGGTGCTGTAATTGAATATTTTAAACCCTTGGGATGTGTGTACTGTATTGTTTTTTACTAATACCTGTTCCAAACTACAATCAATAGAGAAGTAGAAGTCAGGCACCCAGGGAACTACTTTTAATATTTCTTCCACCCCCTGACACTTCCTCTCTTCCTCTGATGGGAGGCCACTGAGACCGACTCCTGTTACTGAACAAGTCATCTCTGTCTCTGGGCTGTTCTCTGGGACCAGCTCAGAGAGAGATGGGGGAGCCTAAAAAACTTTCATTGTCAGAATATCTATTATTGTCCCCAGGTCCAGAATCCCCACCTACCTCTTGGTCTACCCTGCAAAATTTAGGCAAATGATAAGCAATCCCATTTAAATAATCATTCTCATCTCTACACTTCTTTTTAACATTTCTAGCCATGGTCTCAGCCATAACCTTATCTACATACTTAAAAACCTGTAAATATTTATCTTACTAAACATCAAGAAATCAATTTCATTTAATTCTTTAACTAAAGACGCCAAAAACAAATCATTGTCTTTGATCATAACTTCATTATTTTTCAAACCATGGTCATCAAAAATATCAATTAAGTCTTTAATCATCATGTTTCAGAATTTCCACAGTCTGAGCCCTCTCAGTACTCTCCTAACAACTTAACAGCCCTTCAAAAAGAAATTATCCACCTGTAGGGTTTTAAATTTCACCAATTTTTGTTGGAAAACTTTAAAAGAGCCTCAAAGGTCAACCCGGATCCTTTGTCAAGCTGCAAAGTAGTAACACTACCTGGAAGGTCCTGCAACCAGTTCTCAAAGTTAAATGCCATGCTGGTGCCATCATGATCATGACCAGTAGCTGTAAAATGTCCAACAACAGTACTCCCTGCTTCAAGATCATCTATGCCTTGAAAAACATGAGGAGGTGACTTAGAAACATGAGGATGAGCAGCTGTACAATCACTTGAAACATTCCTTGCAGGTAAACCATGCCAGGTGTTCCCTGTACTATTATAACCTTTGATGTCACTTCTCAATCTGCATGGAAGCTCAAAGGAGTCAAAATGCTCAAGAGTATTTACATTGCGATGAACAAGAGTGTCACCAGCTCCTGCAATGTCACTGGCAATGGAATCCAAGCACTGAGTCAACAGATTAATCAACTGTGTTAAATCACTCAAGGTTTTAAATAGACAGGAAACACCACAGTCTAAAACTCCTTGATAAGTGGAAATGAAATCACGCCCCTCAACAGGCTGGGAAAACAACCCAATGCTGGCCATAGTGTGTAAAATAAAACTAAGAAAATGCAACACACCAACTAGAGGAAATAAAACCACCAAAACAGAGAACCCTGGTTAAAAAGCCAGCTTGGGTATACCACCAACCACACAGGGGTAAAAAATAACTATTTAAATGAAAGATATAACATAGTTGACCACTTTCATCCCTAGTAGTACAGGACTTCATCAGAACAAACAGAACATTACAAAACTCAGCTATTTAAATAACCAAAGGCAGGAAACACTCACCTAATTAATGAACAATTGTAATTTAAAAGTACAGACATGCATTACATTAATAAACAGAGAGATGTCAACATTAAAATATTTTTAACATCAAAAATCAAAACAATAAATGAATAAAAAATGACTGTGTCATAAATGAACCAAAAACTTAATAAACAGAGTCTATTCTCTATGAAAAATGTGTCTATTTTCTATAAAAATGATCATGCTCTATTAAACATTACTATACAAGAATTGTTCCAAGTTTCAAAGCATTAGTAATAGAAATACAATCATTGAGACCAAGCTTATCACTCGCAAGTTCTTTGTATTCTATCCAAATACCCCAGGGGCCACCTCTAAGATTCCGAGATACTTGTTCCAAAACAAATAAAAAAAATGCTTTTACAAGACATTATTCCAATTTTTTTTAAACATTGTAAAGATGTTTGCAAATTATCCTATGGAGGGGGCATTCAGTTTTTCCAATCTAAAAGGTAAAGCAGGCATCACAAAATGCTAAATAAATGATTCCTGATGTGTTGCAATTATAACTTTGCTTAAACCAAAAAACAAAGTTGATGGTGGGTAAATCAATAATATCCCCCTCACATATAAAACTGCATTGCTGACAAGCTTCACACTTTCTTGTACCTAGGAGGCCACCATGTGGTACTGTATAGCGTTTAATGCTCTCTCTGTTCTTTAATGTTACTACTCTTCTTAAAAGTAGACTGAGGCACATCACCTACAAGCTCCACAATTGCTGAATCACCCCCTAGTATTTCCAGTTAGACATGAGTTTCTAATAATACCACTGTCCTGGGAAAACCTAAAAACATATTCCTAGAAAAATGTATCTTTTCCCTCTTTTCATTATTGCCACTAGTGGTACCTTTAAGATTGTTAGGCATCACATTAACCAAAATGAGAAGATATTTGGAACATCTTCCACTCATAATTTCTTGATGGAAATCTTCTAATAAATAGTCTGGGTAGCCCTTTTCATGGAACATGGACTTTAAATTTTCCATTTCAATAGCCAAGTCAGCATTATCAGAAATCAATCTAGCTAACTGGATCATTTGCCCCTTTACTAAACTGCATTTTTGCCTTTGGGGGTGTCAATTGTCAGAGTGAAAATAACTGTTGCAATATATGGGTTTTTAATAAAGGGATGAAAGTGCTCAACTATTTTTATTATATCTTTCATTAGAATATTTATTATTTTTTACCCCTGTGTGGTTATTGTACCCAAGCTGGGTTTTTAAGCAGTGTTCTTTGTTTTGATGCTCCTTTCAAAATAAGTTTAATTTCCCAACTGTTAATAATTCTTAACATTTCCCCTATTTCTGATTTTCATAATTAATTTTCTTCTTTCTCTTTTACTGTGAGCCTACATTTCCTCCTTGCCTATTTCATTTGTGCATATGCTGTTTGAGAATTTTCCTTCAACTACCTCTTTAAACCATCTTGATAATTGTATTTCAAAGTTTGACAGTTCTCACCAAACCATGCATTACTGGGTTTAATCCTTATTTCAACATTTTACAGTTCTCACCAAACCATGAATTACTGGGTTTGATCCTTCCCTTAGATACACACTCATTTTTTTCTGAATGTACTTTCCACATATTTTCCTATTACATTCTCAGTTAAAACGTTGAACTTCTATAACTATTAACAAGGTTTTCCATAAGTTTTCAATATTATGAGACATTATATTTGAAATGGATAATACTCATTAATAATATACATCAATCCATTATTAAATATAATTTCTAATTTCCATACGTATTCCTCCCTTGTATCAGACATAAATTGTTAGTTGCTCCTGCACTTATGAAGTTAATATAGCTTTAAAGCACAAAATCATTTCTATCACTATGGTTTCCTGTAGATTTATAACTTGAGACTTCTCCAAGTATTCTGTTAAGTTCTTGGGCCAGATTTACGAAGGCTTGCATGGAGTCTAAGAGTAGTGTAAGACTCCAGACAGCCAATATGTCTGCCGAGCGATCCAGGAACAGCCGGCAGGGGCGTGCATGAGAGCTACTAAAACGACTCTTGCACGGACAGTGTTAGGTTATGCAAATTACCTAATTTGCTGCTGAAAGCTATGCAAATGAGGTAAATTTGTGATCCAGGAAACACTAACCTGTCCGAGTAAGAGTAGTGTTATTTGCAGAAATGTACTCAGTTGGTAACTGAGTACCATTGTGCAAATAGCAAAATGGAGCAATGACAGCTCCAAATAAAAGATGCATCCAGTTGAGGAAGCATGCCAATGGCCAAATATAAGGCCATTGTCATTTATATGTGTTGCAAAATAATAAAAAATAAAAAAATATTTTTTTCCCTGATCCCCGATGTTTAAGCATAGCGTAGCATCATGCAAATGTGCGGCACTCTAAAAACCGAAAAAAAAAAGCCAAAAATAGGCATTTTATTACAAATATCCATCTGCCATGCAAGTGAATGGCAGGCTGAAGACAACATGGGTACTGAGTAGTGGTTGCTAAGGGGGAAGCTCAGTGTGAGAGATGTAATCAAGCATTAGTAGGCAATCCTATGCAAATGAGTATAAGGATAGTGAATCTCAATTTTCCCTGCCATGTGAGCCATGTCCCTAGAGTGTAAGAGTAGGATTAGGGGAGTATCAGAGTAGTAGATAGGTGACATCATGAGGGGGGTATGTATGAAAGACTGTAAGCTTTTTGGAGCAGAGTGGCATGTGTTTGCTGTGAGTTACACAGGACTGGAAGAGGCGTGTCTACAGGTGTCTGAACTGAAACCAAGAAACCAAAGGCGTACGCTGTGGCTACAACAAAAGTTTCTTGCAAAGATGCTTACACTGTGTGCGCACATGTGCATGCCTGTACACCCATCTAAGCCTGTGTGTGCACCCGTGTAAGCCTGTGTAAGGCTGTGTGCATGTGTGCTCGTGTGCGCGTGTTTGTGCTTGTTTGCATGGCACCACCCCCTGTGGAAACAGAAAAGGGAAAAGGAAGGAAAAGTAGTAGTAGGAAGTTAACCAAGGAGAACTAGCAGAGCTGCCAGGTGAAATCAATCAGAATCAGCCAATTACACAGGTAGTACACTAGCCCAGCCCAGCTCAGCACTTAAAACTCTGTAAACAACATTCCCCCATGTTTTACTCAGAAACACTGCAACACTGCAGTATACAAAGAGAAGTGAAAAATTAAAAAGCTTAACTGAGAAAAAAAAATGTTAGGGGCTGCCATTGCCATTATAAGGCAACATGTGCAAGATGCTGAGGGTGGTGCCATTGCGGATGTTGCTGAGCAACCCACAGTGAGGAGACAGAGAAGAGTTTACAGACCCAAGGTAACCTACCAGGGGCTAAATGAGCTGGAGATTGTGGAGCGCTATAGAGTGGACAGAGAGCTCCTGCAGCAAATTGTTGAGCTGTGCAGGCCATGCCTCACACACAGAACCGACAGAGGGGAACCCATCCCAGTGGAAACCAAAGTATGTATTGGCCTAAGAATACTAGCAACAGGTTCCTTCCAGAGACCAACTGGTGATATGATGGGGATTTCACAGGCATCAGCATCCAGGGTACTGCACCAGTTCCTGAATGCCATGTCAGCACATGTCAGTGATCATGTATATTTCCCCAATTCCCGTGAGGTATTGGCCAGCAATATGCGTTTCTTCCAGCAAATATCGGAATACCCTGTGGTAGTGGGTGCAATTGACTGCACACACATACACATCAAAGCACCAGCCGTTGAGCAGGGTAGGGCCTACATCAACAGCAAGGGCTTCCACTCCATCAACTGCCAGGTCGTGTGCTATGCCCAGGGCATAATACTGAATGTGTGTGCTGGCTGCCCTGGAAGCTACCATGATTCCCATATCTGGCATCTGACGCAGCTGTACCAGACATTTGCCAGTGGGGACATCCCTGACTGTCACCTAGTGGGGGATACTGGATACGCACTGGAGCCATGGCTGATGACACCCATCAGAAATGCACATACACCTGAACAAGAACTCCATAATGAGGCACACGCACAAACACGAAATGTAATCGAGCGTGTGTTTGGGATGCTCAAGTCACAGATCCAGTGCCTGGACACATCCGGTGGAGCCTTGCAGTACTCACCAACTACATGTACCCAAATTGTCATGGTATGTGCCATTCTACACAATATGATCCTGCAAAAACAGCTGCAGCAGGAACAGCATGGAGCAGGGCCAAACAGCCCCCCACCATTGCCAAGGCCTGTACAGGGACAGCGTGACTCGGAGGAGGAACAACCTGAGCTTGCCCCAGTAGGCAGAAGGAGGCGTGCCCAGTATGCCTTGGCCTTGGCAAAGAGGCAATGCATAGCACATACACTGACTCAGTAGGAACCTTGGAAATGATACCTCTCTCTGACTCACATATAAAATAAAAGGGATGCCTAATGACATTACCTGTTTCCAAACATGTATAGGGAGTGTAGTATGTGCATCCAACATAGGCAGCCCTGCAGCACCACCGGAGGCATGATTGCCATGTTTTAAGCACTATAAAGCAGTGCTAAGCAGCATCTACCAATATTTAGTATATGTAAACAAAATTGACAGTGCTAACTAGCGCAATGTTGGGCAACATTGAGCAATGTTGGGAAAGGTTGGCCAAAGTCGAGCAAAGTTGAGCAAAGTCAGGTAAACATGCTCATATTTGCTTTACTGTTCCTTAAGCAATCTGCTCTGCCCAGCATGAAAATAAAAAGCAGTGACAAGGCTCGAACCCAGGATACTGTGCACTATAGTCACAGTACTGAACCACTAAGCCATGATAGCATTTCAGTGGCACACACACAGCAGGACAATTTTACAGTAATGCAAACACAAAGAAATGCTGTATCATGTCCCTAAAGAGGCATATGGGTAACCTCACCCACAGGCCTATGCAGACAGAGAACATCAGGCCAGGTGGTGTGATGTGGGTTGTGTAGGCTATGAAGTCACAATCTAATATATGTGACATTGGACGCTAGGATCTGTAGCACAGTAGTATGCCTCAAGCCAGTATGATAGGCAACAGTACAGACTGAAATGGTGTATGGTACATAGCAGTGCAGGCATAGCAAATGTGTATAAGTGTCAGGTGAAAACCCTCATTCTATGTATACCCAAAGTAACAATCAAGTGTGCCCCTGGGTAGAAATGTACGAAGAATAGCTGTCCCCCCTGTATGTAGAAATGTTGATAAGTCTATGCAAAGTGTCTCATGGAGGCCCTGCAGGCACAGCATGATCCATGTTGATCTATGACACAAAGGTGAGCCCTGCTGTAAAGATACAGCTTGACTTTCCATACACATATAGTATAAATGGCTATACTGGGCATGCTCACACACTCCAACAAATGTAGTGGATTTCATTCAGCATCACACTGAAAGGTCATACTGGGCATGCTCACACACTTAGAAAATGAAGCAAATGTCAGACAACAACATACTAAAAGGTCATACTGGGCATACTCACACACTTATGCCAAATACGGAGGTGATAATAAGGGATCTATGGACGAACGTGGATAGACATCTCTATTTCCAGAAACACATTCACAAAGTTGTCAGAAAATCATGCTATGTGTTCACATAAACTGCCAAGGTCTGTGCATGTAGGTCAAAGGAGGTTCCCAGTACTTATCAGTCATCAGACCCATCAGAGAGTACCACAACACACTTGTGATGAATCAGACTAGGCACGTTCAACAGCCAGAAAGACCACTGAAGTACCCTAACGAGAGGATTACTGGCCTCAAACAGTTGCCCCATGCAACAAGACTGAATGTAACCCAATCTGTACTCTGTTGCATACTGTCTACTCAGGGGATCTCTGCCCAACAGACAGGTCCATGTCATGGCTACACTCAGATCTGTACTGAGTTACAGCTCAATGGCACTAAATATACAGACCCAACTGATATTGCCAACATCCTGGCAGATGGGATCACTGTTAACTGTACCCCCCTCTCACCCATGAAAGAACACACCTCTATAATGGAAGACTGCAAGGTTGCTGTCATCACAGCTGCACAGGTAAAAAACACTCTCCAAAGCCAGTATCACAGCAGCCATGGGACCAGATAACTTCACAGGCTGTGTTTCACACAAACCGCAGAACTAACAGGCACCACAATGACGTACCATGTGCAGTCATAGCCTCACCTCATGCTTTGTGCCTGTTGAATGGTGCACAGTGATGGTTATCCCACTATACAATGGTGGAGACACCACGGACCCCAGGAACTAGTGCCCCATCAGCCTGACGAGCCCGCTCTTCAAGGCCATGGAATGTATCATCATACAACATTTAAACAATTACATTTGTAATCCCCAAACCCTGGACCACAACCATGTTGGATTTGTAAAATGCAGATCATGTCACCTAAACCTGATAGATGACATTGAAGCAGTCAACATAACCTTTGACAAGGGTAAGGTGGTTCACACAGCCTATGTTGATCCTGACATGGCTTACAACACCACCCCACACTCTGGAAATATAGATAAACCCACTAAACTAGGTATACATTGCTATGTCACAAGTTGGGTTGCCAACAGGCTTACTGACAGAACAAACACTGTGAAAGTAGCTGACTCCAAGTATGACTTTGGACCAGTGATTAGTGCAGTACCACAAGGTCCAGTCCTGTGTCTTGTCCTGTTTAGTATCTACTTCCCTGAAGTAAACTTTAACATGGAAGGTCTGTGGCTACAGAAGTCATGAGAGTACTGCAAACTAGGAGCCATAATTGTAAACACTAAAGATGTGGACATCCTATAAAAGAGCCTCACTGAGACAGATGGCTGTTGTCAAAGCCATGGGCTCTAGCTTAATGACAAAAGGTGCATTGTCATCCCCTTTGTCCATACCTCTATAGCCAAGAACTACAACATAGGTGGTAGTATACCTAACACTGAAAGTGTGACAAGGGACCTTGGCTCACAGCTGTACACTGGACACAAGTGTGATAATCACATCCCCACAGTAGTCAGGAAACCCTGCTATGTGGCACACCTCATTACACAATGTGTCTCATGCAGGATAGACGAGGGCATTGTTCCCCACTACTCATCACTCACTAGAACTATAACAGAGTACAACGCCACTTTTGCTATGTACCTCACAAGACAACTACAACAACTGGAAAGCCTGTAGCAATACCTCACAAAGAGCATTAGTGGCCAGAAATACATACCATACACAGACCATCTCAAAATGCTCCATCTGTACTCCCTTGCATATCACCTACTCAGATGTGTTCACTACCTAACATACAAAGCTATGTCAAACGCAGAGCTGTTGGACATGCTCCACGTAAAATACTCACAATCCCCCTGACCTTCGGACCCAAAACCATGAGTGAAATACAAAAGGAAGGGGTGTACCCATTTACCATATGGATACCCACACCTTCAGGTTAGTGGCACAGCATGAGGCCATGGAGACCATGCAAGTGCGACTAACATTGGGCAAAGATGCTCATCAGATTGTAGCCTGCTACAGATTACCTACCTTGTCACAGGAACCTCACTCAGTATTCCTGAGAACAGTGGAAAATATAGAGGCCCTATCAAACACCATTATATGAGGTGATTACAACTACCCAAACAGTGAGTTTGAGAATTACTTGTGTACAACGTCCTTTGCCCAATGTTTCCTAGAGTTTAAAAGCTCTAACACCCTGGAACAGCTGGTCACCATGCCCACTAGAGGTGACACCATACTGGACATGATCATCACCAACATGGGGTACCAGTGTTCCACAACAGAGATAAAGGCCTCGCTGTTAATATCATATCATAAAGTAGTCACACTGGACATCCACATCCCACCCCCTCACCCAGTCAGTGAAACCACCATGAAGACGTTTTCAAAAGCAAACTGCACACATCCCAAGGCAAAAGTGGAAAGTTCCAAAGACCTCTTGCTGTAGGATAATGGTATACAATCTGCTGAATCAGTTACAAGTGAATCCTATGAGCATCTACAGGGATGCATGGATCGAGACATCACAAATAAAACCAAGATGCACTTCTCCAAAAATAAGAAAACAATCTGGAGGTCATTGCCCATAAACAAGCTAGACAACAGAAGGAGGAAACGTAACACCTGACAGAGCCAACTTCACTAAAGGAAAGGCATCACTGATCATTATTAGGAAGAAGCAATGATCGCTCTTAAAATAATTCAAGGACACTTTCAAAAGACAAATTGCCAAGGACTGTAAGAATGACAATCACAAAGCCTGCAGTAGCTATACCACACATGTAGGTGTCAACTTCCAAATATGCTGTCAGCTACTGACAAATTGCAAGGAATACACTGAATCAACTTTCATTGTCCACATCCTGGGGGACAGGTTCAGTGCAAATTTCCCCCCATCACCCCCAAAATGGCCTGTGTCCATCACAGAAGGATGCAGAGCCCCAGACATCATGGACATGCAGGTAAGGACAGTCCTCTCCAAAGCCAAGAACACAGCATCAATGGGAGTGGATGGTGTCCCAGGCTGCGTCTTACACTAGGCACAAAAGGAGCCACACCCTCACCTACATTCACTGGCCAGACTCAATCCTACCACAGGGTATGTACCCAAAGAATGGCATACACCAACAATCATCCAGCCCCACAAAGGGGGTGCCGCAACAGAACCTGGAAACCATTGCCCTATACGTCTACTCAGCCTGGTCTATAAAGCTATTGAGCAAAATGTCATGGAACCCATAAACAGTGACATTGGGGACTTCCAGACACTGGACTCTACACAACCCCACTTTGTTAAAGGCAGACCCTGCCTCCTAAACATAGTTGACTTACTACAAACAGTTACTAAGGACATAGATGGAGGTGAAAGTAGTCCACACAGCCCACCTGGACCTCACTAAGGACTTTTTACACCATTCCCCACTCTGTCATCATGGACATGCTTACCAGCCTGAACATTAACAGCTATGTCACAGGATGTGTGGCCAAGTGGCTCACAGATCCAACACACATGTTCAGAGTTGCGGGTGCCATGTCCGACTCTAAGACAGTCACAAATGGCATCCCACATGTCCTGGCCCTGGGACCCCACCTGTTCAGTAGACACTGCTCAGAGGTACAGGCAAGCATGGAAGGAGTATGGCTGAACAGGTTTGCAGATGACTGCTAACTGTGGTCCATAATCGACTCTATGGCTGACACACACATCCTCCAGAAGGGGCTTACAGAGACAGATACCTGGTGTCAAAACAATGCCCCAAGAAGAATGGCAAAGAATGCATAGTCATCCCCTTTGGCTAAAACAAAGTGCAAACAAATTACCACATAGGTGGTACTCCAGTATGCATGGAGAAAGTCATGAAGGCCCTGGGGACACAGTTAGATAGCACACTCTTCTTTGATGACCACATGGCCAAAGTGTTTAAATACTCCTTCTATGTAGCCAACCCAATGTCACCTAATGTAACCCACTTTGTCTAGTCTGATGATGTCACCAACCTACAAATATACCTGTGGAAAACAGCATTCACAGTAATGTGTATAGCGCATTGTGTAAATGTGTACTCCTGTAGTATCATAAGGCAGTTAGGTAGGGGTTTGAATCCTGCACTTGACAAGTTTGTGTGTGATCTCCTTGGAGAAGAGCACCCTTTTTGGAGAGTACTCATAGACCTTAAAAGTGGTATACTAATCTTTGTCAGGTCTGATGATGTCACCATCCTTCAAACATACCTGTGGAAAAGAACACTCGCAGTAATGTGTATAGTGTGTCGTGTAGATGCGTACTCCTGTAGTATCATAAACCAGTTAGGTAGGGGTTTGAATCCTGCACTTAACAAGTGTGTGTGTCTGTTTGTGTGTGATCTCCTTGGAGAGGAGCAACCTTTTTGGGGAGTACTCATACACCTTAAAAGTGGTATACTAATCTTTGTCAGGTCTGATGATGTCTCCATCCTTCAAACATACCTGTGGAAAAGAAAACTCACAGTAATGTGTATATCATGCTGTGTTAATGCGTACTGCACTAGTATCATGAAGTAGTTAGGTAGGGGTTTGAGTCCTGCACTCGGTGAGTATGTGTGTAGCACTGTTGGTCAATGTGTCGTGGGTTTTGCTTTTACTACTGTATGACATGTCAGTATGAATTGCACATGTGAGGTAGCTGTGTGGCAAATACATATATGTACATGTTACCTCAATTATTGCATGTGTGTGAACCCTGCTGTCTCCAAGGACACAACTGTCATCTTTGCCAGACTGTGTTGCTGCTTCCCAGACATTAGGTCACATCTGTATGCTTGTGACAAGGCCAGCCACTGCAGTTATCCCTGGCCTACATCATCCATGTCACACACACTCATTACGGTTACCATTGAATTATGTGAGTGAGGGTTTATGGCCGAGGTATATGTTAGACCGGTTCTAACACAGCAAAGTCTGTCAATGATGGCTGTTCATTATAGGTGTACAACAACCTTTGTGGATATGCATGCAAACCCCTTATTGCTTATGTGATCCACCGAGGTATTTCAAAAAACCTTAGGAAATGTGATTATTAAAGGAGAGATGATGTAACACTTGGTTGCATGTACACATCGGTACCTGTTCATCATGTTGGTGGCTACCACCTATGTGGTACTGTGGGGATACGATGTTCCGTAAAGGTGGATGACTATGCTTAGTTTGGATAATAGCTTTACAGCATGGATTTGACAACAGTTATCTGTCTATATGGTACCCATGTGGAGGATGTGTGTGTCATCTGGAGAATGCATTATAGGCCACAGTATGCATTACCAGATGTGGATGGACATATCCCTACTGTGATTGCTTGTACCTAAGAGAGCTATATGCCAGACAGGAGTGGTCTCAGTAATGGGTGCAGGTGAATACCACTGGTTACTGGCATAGTATAGTACCTGAAGGATGCAAACTTTGCTGTGTGTCCTACAGCTGTGTGTCAGTCATGAAGACATCGTCTAACGATTGGTTATGGTCAGGCTGTTGAAGTTATGTATACTACCAGCATGCAGAACAATGAGAGATGGTAACAGTATCACCCACAGCACAGTGTTAAACCATGTCATACACACATGTGTAGTCAGGTTCTGAAATGTGTGTAGTACAATGCATACTGGCCACCAATAGAAACTATGTAGTGTTACTGTGTAATACAGGGCATGTCACTCTGCCCATGTGTCCACTATGCACGTACATGTAGACAGTGCACCTCCACCATGTTCACAAATGTACACCTGCAAATCTGTGCTACACACATCCCACACATACTGTCCACTCTCTAACACATGCTGCCAATACTACACACATCAGCCAAGTGGCACATGGGCAGACAATACACTATTTTAACTAACACTGGTGTATACAATACTACAATGACAATCATAGCTTTAATGCATCATGCCTGCTCAGCTACACCTTCAAGCATATCATTACACTCTACTGCTGACAACATGGTAACATTGCTGTACTGCTATAAAGTCACCCTGTGCATCAGCACCATGGTAGTCTGTTCCTGCATCGATGTTACAGATGACAGGAGGTGGCACAGGTTTCATCATATGCACAGGGTGTGTTGTTGGTTTGCCAGAGGCCTACAGTGAGCCATCCAATCGACATGTATTTGTGTGTGTGTGTGTGTGTGTGTGTGTGTGTGTGTGTGTGTGTGTGTGTGTGTGAGGGGCAAGAGTACTGCTTTGGGCCAATGTTGATGCAATCTGTGCAGCTATGTGTTAGCCCTAGGTGCCTGGTTCCTGTGTGTGTGTGTGTGTGTGTGTCTGCATGCACACAGTTCCACCATGTGGCTGCCATATACGGGTATTTGTGGGACAGCCACAGACTGTACCTGCCAGGCTTTACAGATCACCGTCTCTGGCCACGGATATGGTACCTGTGTCTGGCAGGGGTGCTACTGACACTATCAGGTACTAAGCCAGACTGGGTACTATCCCCAGAGGTAGATGGATGTACACTGGACCCAGGTCCCTACTGGAACTGTCCAGAGCCACGTGCACATGGTCTTCTAGGACATTCTATCGACAGCCCACCCTCAACATTGCTGGGGCTGGTACTGGCACTACGGGAGCAGCTGTGACTTGTGGGATGTCCGTGGTGACTGCCAACTGCTGATGTTGCTAGCATGCATCCACATTGACGATTCAACCATCCCGCACTGTCCTGACACATGGACATGACATTGCAGAGGACATCTAATGTCTCTCCCCAATGTCTATCTGTGACCTCAGTGTAATGACGGATGGCACCTGCTAGGTCATGGACACTGTCAATTACGGCAGTGTTATGTGCCCTCTGTGCCCTTAGTCCCTGTGTGGTGTACCGTTCCATACGTGCCTGTGCCTCCATGACAGCCTGGAACATGCGTGACATTGTCAGATCTGTGGCACATCTGCCAGTGGCATGATGAGCAGCAGTGCTCTGGCGAGAACCCCTGGACATCTGCCTATGTGGTACCCTTCCAGACATCTGGGTATGGCTGCTGTGTTGGGATGCATGTGCCATGGATAACACACTGCCCTGGCCAATGCTGACTGTATGCTGTCCCTCAGCTAAGGGCATTGGTGATGGATGTATTGGCAGTATGACTGTGTGCATGGATGGGGTGGACACTTGTGTACTGTCGATTGGTGGCCCAACGACAGACCCTGCCAAGCATGCCTGTGCCTCAACACACCTATCATCACTATTTTGCTCAGTGACATTGGTTTGCCCGCTGCATTGAACCAGCCCAAAGTCAGCACCTGTGAGAGGAAGACAGGAAACACACTTTACGACCTGTACATGATGTCGGCACACATGAACACATGCACACATGAACACATGCACACATGCACGCATGCACACAAATGCACTCCTCACTAAAACAGACACACACACACACACACATACACACACACACACACACACACACACACACACACACACACACACCACCAGCAATCCAGAACATACTCAATAGCGGGTGATGGTGGGGTACAGTATCACAAGGCAAACAGTTATATCACACGTGTCAGCATGCAGGACGTGTGTTGCTCAAAAGCATGCAGTGCGGGTGTAGACAGCCCTTGCTAATAACAGTATACATGGCTTTGATGCATGTGTGTTGTTGCTCAGTGATCGGCCTCACCCTGGAACGCAATGGGTACATGGACACAACATTGCTGTGCAAGTCTTAAAAGCTCTGCAATGTCTTGTACACCATTACTCACAGGTATACATACCATGGCTAGATGTGTATCTGTGTGTCACATAGATATCAATTTCTGATTAGTACGTCTGTGTCTTTAGCAGATGATTGTGGACACAGGTTTAGCATATGCATGCTATGTATACACACAGAAGAGTGGTGCATGTATACCTGATGGAATACCATTGCTCAACATAGCCATTGTACAGTGGTTATGGTGAGTGTAGGACATATTGTGGACATGCCAGTGCCAGTCATGACATGGCATGCTACAACACAACTGCAACGTTAAACTTCACACATACACAGTGTGTGTCATGTGACCTATGCACTCAATAGCATTACATGACATATATGTGTCACTTTGTACAAATGGTGATTGCTATGCATAATGTGTATCAGTGCATATGTTTGCACACACACAAACTTGAGGTGCATAGCAGTTAATGCTATGTGTGGTACTGTGGTCACTGTAACTGGTTGGGGTGTAGTACCATGAGCCATCATCATGCAGCATCATGTGGTCACACAAGGCTACTAATGTGTGCCAGACCGGCACATACCATGCTGTACCGGAACTGCAGTACCATGGCTACATTCACCATTTCACAGCCACTTGTTACATGGGTTTGTAAGGTGCCCTATAGGGAGCATTGCCTAACATGAATGTGTTGCGTGTTGGAGAGTGCCGCACTGCCCCTTGATAGGCCTCTACCCCTCAGGTATATGATGTGTGCTGTGTGGATGACATTTGTGATACTGGAGTGTGACCTTACAGCATGTGTCTGAATATGCCATGTGTAGCATATTAACATGTACTGCGTATGACGGAGTTGTGTATGTCATGTGCATGTGTATCGACTGCCTATCCAATGTCCAGTGTAGTGTAGCCACAATTGTTTGGGATGCTCTGTGTATTGCATGTGTTTGAGGCAGCCACTCACGTTACTGAGATGTGCATAGTCTCACAGCAAACATGCACAGCATGCATTATGCATAGGTGTGTTACATGTGTACATGGCCTACACCTCACGTATGACATGCACATTTTATTAGCAATATTAAGTGTAGAACACACTCACCGGTATGGGTCTGCTGCCTTGCTGTCACACCAGAGGGCCCTACAAGGATATGAAACAGTTTGTCAGTGGCAACAACTGTGGCATTGCTACTGTGGCTTTGCAATCTTACAGTAGCACAATGGATGACAGTCACAGGTCTACACATCATGTTCCAAATTATCAGTATTGAACAACACCAGGCTCCACATCTTCTAACTACACAGTACACATCTCACATATTCATGATCTAACAATAGAGGTAACAGTAGTCTACAGGTATGCCAACTTACCTGCACGCTCCATGTGAACTTGCTGGGGGGGCTCCGGCCTCCATGATGATGCATGTGTGCTGTTGTTGTTGTTGTTGTTGTTGGCCAGGAGCCCCCAGGCTCAGGAGCAGCTCCTCCACTCTGGTGAAGGGTGGATGGGTGGCAACCCCACCACCTGTGGCAAGCTGTTGCCTACGGACATCAGACGCACGCTGCCGGACATGTCTAAGTAAATGAACAATTCGCCTTCAAAGGATCACAGTTCAATAGATTTCAGCATCAACCTTATATACCATTTAAACATCAATTATTCAATTAATCAAGTGATGCAATTTCTATTAAGAAATAAATTTCACCTTAAAGTGATCTCTAAAACAAAATATATACATACTTTCAGAATGTTTTAAACAAACTTCATTTGAAATAATTAAATCCAACAATAATTATAACAGCTTATGATAGTTGAAATAAATATTATTATAATACATAAATAAATATATAAAAAATTATAAACATATAAAGTAAATATAAATATGTAAATAAATATATTTAATATTTAATATTTAAATATATTATAAAGCCAGTTCTTGATTCAATCCATAAGGCTTCAAAGTGTTGAATTTAATAATCATTCTAGTCTCCAGTTCCAAAAGTTTACCTACAACATCATCTCCTCTAGAAATAAAAGGTCTTCCTAGTACACTGAATGTTAAACTATCACCACACCCCCCCATGATGATCAATAAAATGCTTTGCCACAGGACTGGAAAGGTTGACATTTCTTATATCCTTAAGATGTTCAAGCACCCTAATTCTAACCATTCTTTTGGTTTGTCCAACATACCAAACATTTGAACAAGAACACCCCAAAATGTACACTACACATGTGGACCTGCAGTTAAAGTATTCCCTATGAATATGTTTGATATTGTTAAAACTATCTACATTCAAAACCCTAGAACAAACACTACAAGATCCACATGCAAAGGTGCCTGTTCTGATAGAAAATATATAACCCTTTTGTTTAGATTTAAAATTGAAATTCAAAATTTCTTTTACATTCTTTCCCCTTTTAAAAGAAAAATTAACAGTATTAGGAAATAACTTGCCAATTACTTCATCCTGACAAATTAAATACCAAAATTTTCTAATAGTAGTAGTCATTATTTTGTGAAAAGGGGTGAATTTCATTACAAAGAATACTTTCTTAACATCAGTTTTCTCAGCAACATTATTAATAACCAAATGTTTGGTATCTTCTACTAGACTCGGAGCCCTAGTATGCTCACTTGCCTGTCCATCACGACACCGTAATAAGTGATTATAATCATATCCCCTTTCCAACAACCTGGAAAGTACTGTATTCAATTCCTTATCCAGCTCTTCTTTAACACTCGTATGACTACGGATTCTTTGAAACTCCCCTGAAGGCAAAGCATTAATCAAATGCTGGGGATGCATACTGGTGGAATGTAAAAACATGTTAACTGATGTTTGTTTCCTATAAGGTCTGAAATGTATTTTATTGTCCATTTCAAAAAGAGTTAAGTCAAGAAAATTAATCTCACTCCTATTAAGCTCATAGGAAAATTGTAATTTATGTTCATTGTCATTCAATATAGTAAAAAAATCTAAAAACTCGCAAATTTCCCCTTTACAGATGAAAATTAAATCATCTATGTATCGCTTATACATAATCACATTATTTTTGAAAAATTCACTCGAATATATGAATTTTCTTTCAAAAAAATCCATATAAATAACGGCATATGATGCGCATATGCCACACCCATTGCCCAAATAATGACTACTACTATTAAAAAAAAAAAAAAAAAATATTTTGGTATTTAATTTGTCAGGATGAAGTAATTGGCAAGTTATTTCCTAATACTGTTAATTTTTCTTTTAAAAGGGGAAAGAATTTAAAAGAAATTTTGAATTTCAATTTTAAATCTAAACAAAAGGGTTATATATTTTCTATCAGAACAGGCACCTTTGCATGTGGATCTTTTAGTGTTTGTTCTAGGGTTTTGAATGTAGATAGTTTTAACAATATCAAACATATTCATAGGGAATACTTTAACTGCAGGTCCACATGTGTAGTGTACATTTTGGGGTGTTCTTGTTCAAATGTTTGGTATGTTGGACAAACCAAAAGAATGGTTAGAATTAGGGTGCTTGAACATCTTAAGGATATAAGAAATGTCAACCTTTCCAGTCCTGTGGCAAAGCATTTTATTGATCATCATGGGGGGTGTGGTGATAGTTTAACATTCAGTGTACTAGGAAGACCTTTTATTTCTAGAGGAGATGATGTTGTAGGTAAACTTTTGGAACTGGAGACTAGAATGATTATTAAATTCAACACTTTGAAGCCTTATGGGTTGAATCAGGAACTGGCTTTATAATATATTTAAATATTAAATATTAAGTATATTTATTTACATATTTATATTTATTTCATATGTTTATAATTTTTATATATTTATTTATGTATTATAATAATATTTATTTCAACTATCATAAGCTGTTATAATTATTGTTGGATTTAATTGTTTTAAATGAAGTTTGTTTAAAACATTCTGAAAGTATGTATATATTTTGTTTTAGAGATCACTTTAAGGTGAAATTTATTTCTTAATAGAAATTGCATCACTTGATTAATTGAATAATTGATGTTTAAATGGTATATAAGGTTGATGCTGAAATCTATTGAACTGTGATCCTTTGAAGGCGAATTGCCGAGGTACCAGATCGTTCATTAAATTTCCAGTGGAAGAAGCTACTTTGTGTGTCTTTTTCGTTTTTTGGTTTTCACGTATGTTGCAGATGTCTAAGTAAATCACTGCAGTGATGTTGTACCTGCTCATAAGTCCGGTTATGTGTGCCTATGTCATTTATCCTACGGACAACATCTTGCCACAGCGCAGTCCGCTCATGCTGGTCCTGGCTGGTTCTTGAAAATAGCAGGTTGTACTGTTCGATGAGACAGTTGACCAGTATCTCATCCTCTGCACGTCTGTATGCAGGATTGCGATGGTGGGACATGGCCCTGGAAGACAAGAAAACAATATGTGTGAGCAAGTCATGTGGCACACTTAACATTCTACAGTACAGATATCACTGAACTGACATAAATAGCAAACTATTGCCTGTCAGAAGATACACACTTTCAATACCACATATCAGTGCTCAACCCACAACTGCCTGACACTGCCTGACATGCTCTATATATTAAAACATTTTCTGCACAGCAACAAAGATAAACCACTATGTAAGACTATGCAACAGTACATGGCACACTGTATGCGACACAATGCACCACCCAGCTACAGTAGGTATATATCCAGCTAACGCATAATGATATATGTAATCCATTGCAATGATTGTAAAGTCCAGTTACAGTATTACCAGTATACCACACTAGTTGTTGATGGAAAACACCTGCCTACAATATGTACACATTAGTGAATATAGGAGGCATACTGCTGTATTAGACTATACATGTTGCTAGATACCCATTTATATCCTGTAACACACATATGACCGGGGCATGTTACAGGCATACCCACACACACATCAGATATACATACAGGACACAGAGGTATGGCAACCCAGATGAGCTTTACGTGTGTACCATACAGTACTGTGTGTCAGTACTTACAAACCCTTATGCCTGAGGTATGTAATCTGTGAGGACTACAGGGAACACACAGAACAGTGTTTCCAAGCAATGTGGACGTACACCATACTGTGCTGATTAGGCCTACAGCTTCAGGTAGTACTACAATTAATACAGGTGTTTGATTCACCAGCAGTACTAATCAATGAGCATACATGTACTGCTTTATCCTCCCATGGCACACCCCAGTTAACACAAAGGGACTACTTTGGACCGTATGCCATACTGCTTTTTCTGGCTAGCAATAGCATACACATCTTTTGCTGGAATCAGGGCTAGGACACATAATACCATGACAGAAACAATTTCCCACTAAGCTATCCCACATGTACACAACTGTAACACATTCACCAACATATTCACCATCACACTCAGGCAACCTCACATAGCAATTATTGCAACAAGTACATGTGGATGTGTATTGGTTCATAGGTAGGTTATAGGCTATTGGCCCTAGGGCCTATAGAAGCCTAGCCAGACGGTACCCTGGCCTTTGACACCCAAGTAATTTAGTTCCATGTGTCCCTGTCAAGCAGAGCCACAGAGGTGATTCCCGGGGTGTAATTCCTATCTCACATCCAATCATCAGGACTATTCATGACGGGTGCTACTGAGGAGCTTTGTTTGCTATTGCTAGGTAGTTTGTTCCACAGTGTGGAATGTCTCTGAGATAGGAATCTATCCCTCCAGCATGTTCTGTCTATTGTGGAGACAAGGTTTAGGTCCCTAGAGCGTGTAGCTAGTAGGGATAGTGATCTGTTTACATGGAGCATGTCCAACAGCTCTGGGTTTGACATAGCTTTGTATATTAGGCAGGGGTCACCTCTGGGTTGCCGGTATGCAACACAGTGTAGCTGTGGTTTGGTGAGACGGTATGCATAGGGCACCTGTTTGAGGACAGTATTGATCTTTGTGAGATATGTCTGTGGCCTTTCCAGTTGCTGTAGATGTCTTGTGAGGTACATACCAGAAGGGGCATTGTACTCTATAATGGGTTTTGTGAGTGATGAGTAGAGGGGAACACTGACCTCTTTTTCCCTGGATGACACAGCTTTTGTGATAAGGTGTGCCATGTAGACATATTACATGACTAGTGTAGCACTGTGATTATCAAGGGTGAGACTACTGTCCACCTGTGTCCCATGGTCTCTTATCACACTGTCGGTGTTAAGTTGACTACCAGCTATGTGGTAGTTCATGGGTACAGAGTTTTTAGCAAAAGGGATGCGAATGTATTTCAGACATTGAGCTTGAGGCCATGGCTTTGTCACCAGGCATCTGTCGCAGTAAATGTGACTCTGTCTCTCCCTGCCTCTCTCTCTCTATATATATATATATATATATATATATATATATATATATATATATATATATATATATATATATATATATATATACATATATACATATATATATATATATGTATATATATTTATATATATATATTTATATATATATATATATATATATATATATATATATATATATATATATATATATATATATACACACACACACACACACATATATATATATATATATATATATATATATATATATACACATACATATAAATATCCATTGCTGTACATATAGATATACATATAGGCACATATACAGTTCACCTGTCATGGTGGGAATATCAATTATGCGAAGTATGGGAGGTATACAGTTATGTAATGATATTGAACAGTCTTGTGCGAAATCATTGAAGGTGTTCTCAGCCCATGTGGCTTTAGCAGGCCTCACTGGCTGTGACACTGCAAACCTAACAAATCACACCCACAGCGTTTAACCACCACATGTCATATACCAGTAAACAGCCATTGTCCACACTACTGTACAGAACACAGATTACATGGTTCAGATGTTTGACATTTAATGCTGAGCTACATATATCACAGTTATGTCCCACTGCACACAGCTACACACTGATTTGTCCATGGCAGTAGTTATGCAGGGCATCTGTGCATAGATATGTACTGCTGCCACATATTGATGTTTCAAAGTATGTAAAGTAGTCTTCAAATACATCTACTACATGCCAGTAAATACATATCTCTTACATACCTTTCCTTTGTATGTATTTGTAGTTTCACTTTGCTGTATCTTTGGCTTTATTTTAGATTTTTATTGTTTTTATTTATTTATTTTTTTCCACTGGTGTGGGTGGGGGTGTGCAGCTCTCTCTCTGTCTCTGTCTCTGTTTCTGTCTGTCTCTCTCTCTCTCTCAGCATCTCCAATGGGATGATTGCATGTGTGGCCAGCAGGTACAGCCTGCTTTTATAGGTATCTGCACATGTGCATGTGATGGCCTCTGCACCAATTGGTGGCCACCATTTGGTAATTGCATGCAGCCTGCTGTGTGGTAATTGCAGTACTCACTGTCATGGCAACCCAATGCTATAAATTGATATGTCAGGTAGGCATAACCCTTTCAGCTTTCCAAAGTGGGGCCCATTCTTGTTTGCTGTGGACACTGTTGTGTAAGTCAGAAGGTTGGTATATTTCTTATATGTGAAGCTAGGGGTGTAGCCAGAGATTTAAATGTTGTACTCAGACCTGAATGTTGCCACTTCCACTACACAGTTGTCAGTGTAGATTTGTAATCTCCCCTACAAATACTAACGCAAGATACATGGGTGTATGTAGTTTTTTTTCTACTTATACAATTAACTGCCATGCAAAAGTAGTTATTGAGATGTATTCATTTGGCACATGAACTGTTTGTGAAGTGCTATACTGTGAATATTAATTTACCCACTTTTGAACAGTTTTTGCTTTTTTATTGTTGACATTAGCACAGGCTGCTCAAGAAAACCGGACAAATTTCAGTACTGAGTATGCCTACCTACATCCTTGGTAGACCCTGAACACACAGGTTTATTGTACATTTGGGTAGGGGTGCAGAAGGACAGAGAGCATTATGTATTAATGTGTGAACTTTATCTTGCTGGACTTAAAGAGTTGCTGTGTACCTGTTAGTTTACCAAGGCAAGTAGTCTGTCGGCGTAGCTCCCAAATGTGGACCTATCCAGATGGTAGCCAGAGGTTAGCCTGTTATTCTTTTTCTGTGCACCACACTGGTCTTTTCAGCACTGGAACAATGGCATTGTCATAGTTGGTTGCTACCAGTACATGGCTACATCCCTTGATATTTCACTGTTGTACTCCTACATAAGGGTATGCTTCTGGAACTCCTTCCAAAGCTATTTGCACAGTGTGTAACAGCAGAATAGCTGATATGCCTGTGTGTTTCTGCCTCTGCCAGGCCTCTCAAACACTCAGGTACATATTTGAACAGACTCAGGGAAAAGTAGGTAGAAGTGAGGTACATCTTTACAATATTAGAGACATTAAGTTGGGACTTTGAGAGAAACAGAGCCCATGGATTAATACACATTTCCTGAAGTACAAGCGGTGTCCAACTCTTACTTATTATCATTATTCATTAAGTGTAATTCACCACCTTTCTGCCCAACATGTCCAACTCTTACTTATTATCATTATTCATTAAGTGTAATTCACCACCTTTCTGCCTAATGTCAGTAGCTTTCAGAGGGATTCAGAGTGACACAGCTAAAACCTGTCTTAAAATCAGGGACATGCCTGAAATTTAGTCACATTTACGAAGTATGGCCTCTACCCTAATCAGATATGCTAGTGTTTGTCCTACTATGATACTGTGTGGGGGTTGTAAAGTGCAGCTGTAACATTATTTCCTGCTAGTATGGCTGGTTCTCTTTTCACAGTCATGTAATGCAATTCCACAAGAACTGCTGGTAAGGATCCACAGAACAGGATTTGTGTTATGGCATTCCTATTTGTCCTTTGCATTCACTCATTCTGATGCATGATATATTGATTGCAGCACCAATTTGTTGCATGTTTACCATGGCTCAGTGGTACTTCATGCAGTCTAGTGTGTACAAGGTCCAGGGTTCGAGACTGACAGAGATATTTTATTTTGCTGCTGAGCAGAACAAGGGCCCTGACATACAGAGTGACTAAGGCACTTTTAAGCAGTTGTAAGCGGGTTTGCGTGGGTTTGCGCGATGCTTAGCAATACTTAGCTAAGCGCACACAGGTGCACACTCGCGCAAACCCACTAACTACTGCTTAAAAGTGGTTACTCCCGCTAATCCCGGCGCTCATTTCTTTGAAAGAAAAGAAAATGGGGAGATAGGAAAGTGGTGAAAAAGGGGCACAAAGAGGGAAAGACAGTAGGGAAAACAGCTCGGGATGTGCAGGACGGGTGTAGGGAAGGTCCATAGCTGACAATTTCTTTAACAGCAACAGCTGTGCATATACTAATAACTTGGATGGAAATTTGAAACCTTCCACCCCTGAGAGAGGGGTGAGGACAAAGAAGTATGTTGTACTGCCAATTAAATTTCAGTTTATGTGTCCAGCGGACATGTGTGCAAAATGGGCAGCTATGTATGGGGCGTAATTTTTTTGTGGGAGCAGATTGCCCATTTTGTTTTTCAGGTGAGAGTGGAATGTGGGGTAGGGAAAGTAGGTATATTTGGGGAGGTTGGTTGGGGAGGTAAACAGACAAGACAAACAAGACACATACAGGGGCGGAATATGACACATGGGGTGGGTGAACCCCATTGACGGGGAAGGGTGTTTGGAAATCGCAAACCCATGAGCCCACAGATGGCAACAGTGGAACTGAGATCCCCACCCATGGGCAGTCACCACTGCACCTTCACAGCCCGGAGGGTGGCTCTGCTGAGGGATGCATAGGAGTGGCCGGATCACCTGTGAGTCATGCCACTCTTGCCTCGAGCTGGCGTAGAGGATCAGCGACTGAACGCTCAATCTCCCTATGCACCACAGCCCGGACCATTTGGAGGGTGATAGGTGGCCCTCCTCCGGCCATGCTTGCACGGGGGGATTAGCCCCATCCCCTGCAGTGCTTCCACACGAAGGTGGCACAGGACCAATGGAGGAGGGGATCCCGGGCTGGGCACTGGACCTGCTGGTGCCAGGTGCCATAGCCAGCTGAGGTTGGACAGGTGGGTCCGCTGGGACCGGCCTTCCCATGCATTCTATGTTTAGGAGGATTTAATGATAATATGGGTTAGTAATAGCCAACAGCATTCCAGTTTAGTTGTAACAGCATACAGTAGTATTCCCATTAACCCAACACACCAGAGTTCCAACAGTTGATCAGCAAGCATAACACATGCATATATAGAACAACAGTGGACATTCCAACAGCATGCAGGATTGATTGATGGCAACAGGCCACCAATATTGTGGTATGTGAACAGGGCCCATGCATCAAAGTAAATGCAGATATTTGTCCCAACAAATGTTATGAGATTAGACATACCCACTGAGGTGTGGAATTGCATTGTTTAGGCACATACAGTAGGGTGTAAAAACATACCTCCATTAACAACTTATATATACTTGTAGTTTACACTACATTCCTATTGACTGCAGTTATATATCCCCTACATGTATTATTACACTGGGCAATGTCTGTTAAATTGTAAAATGGGTTTTGCTAGTTCTTGATATACCTGACCTGTATCTGACATACAAACTGTCCTGGATGCATATGTTACTGCTACATATTTATATATTTCATTTATATTTAAATATCTACATGCCTGTATGTGCTCAGGTGACATTATCAGGTATATGTTGACAGCCCCCTACATTTCTAGCAGCACACTGACATTTCTGAGGCGCAGAATAACAAGCTACTCATATGCCAGATTAACCTGTACATGCCGGCCATGAACCGACAGTTGAGGACTGTATATATGCTTAACAGCTACTGGCACTCCCTTCATCCACTTTATATGGGCCTACCCATGTGTGGGTTGACTGCGCTTACTACAACAGTACTATTTCTATAATGCAAGGGTACAACAACATATCGAAGAAAATGACACGGACACACTGCAGGAATTATACCTTTATTTATTACATTACACACTTTTCTAGTGGCTCTCTCATTTATTTGATATATCAGTGCATGCAGAGGTCTTTTATTCAAGACATATTATACCTTTATTAATGGGTTACAACACCTTTTCATGTTGTCTCACTTATTTTATATAACAATACATGCAGAGAAGTTATTCAACACTCATTATACCTTTATTAATGGGTTACAGCACTCTTTTTCAGGCTCTCTCACTTCGTTTATATGACAACACATGCAGAATAATTACTAACCTGCCTGGTGGCGCAGCCTTGCAGCCTATCTGCATAGGCTTGCTGATTCGCAGCACGGACACCTGCAGCTGTAAAGTAAATGAAGGGATATTGAGACATACCTACCCATAACATGGACTACTATAGCAATTCTTACATACTTCATTCCATGGCTACATACTCAGTAGTGGGGCATTTTCCATTTGACGGGCCTCCTGTATCCACTGGTTCAGTCGGTCCTTCTTGCGTCTCTTCAGGTCTGAGAAGTGGTGTCTGACCTGCTCACTAGTATGAGGGACACCTGTGGCACTGGTGAGATCATGTGCTAGATGGTTCCAGGCTTTTGCTTTGTATTCAGTGCCCTGAAACTGACCCTGCAGGAGTCTTGCATTATGATGATGGGCAAGGAGCCAAACCATTACTTTTGACTCCTCAATGCCCCACCATTGTGCTCGAAAACAAGAGCCCTCTCCAACACCGGCCATACTGTCTGCAGATGGGAGCTACAACCAGTTATGGCAATTATTCCCACCTATGGAGCTTAAATATGCCTCATTTCCCGCAGTTATTTGTGATTGGCTGGTTTTGAAAATTCTCAGCTAAGAGCAAACCTGCTTAGCAATGGGTAAACTTCCATTGATATATATGAGTGTTTTGGAAATGCATCCATATTTAAAGCTGTCATGGCGTAGTGGTTTAGTACTGTGCTTATGGTGCACAGTATCCCGGGTTCGAGGCCTGCCATTGCTTTTTATTTTACTACTGGCCAGACTGGCTTGGAGGTGTGGCTGTGTTTAGTCGACTTTGCTCAACTTTGCCCAACGTTGCTCGACGTTGCTCTACATTGCTCTACGTTGATCTACGCTGCCCGACGTTGCCCGATGTTGTGCTGGTTAGCGCGGTGCGCAGCTCCGCGCGAACATGTTTTGTTTGTGCTAGTTGGCGTGATGCGCAGCTCCGCACAAAACTATTGCGCTAGTTATAGCAGTGCTAAGCTATGAGCAGTTGTACTGAGCTGTGCTTAATACTAGTAAACTTTGCTTAGTAGTACTTCACATTGCTTAAGATACGTTACTTATGCATTTATCAGTATGCATGACCATTCCACATGCTTATATATATATATATATATATATATATATATATATATATATATATATATATATATTAAATATCATTCACTACCACATAGGCCATTTCAATGCATTTTACTGAGATTTAAAAGGTAAATGTCAGGAATTCTTTTTATGCACATATTTCCGACAGAAAATAGGTAGGTGAGTGGCGGGACTTGAACCAGGAATGCCTCCTCTTTGTGCGAGGGCTCTACCACTATGCTATTGCTATTTGGCTTAATTTGCATATAAATAGTTTATTATCCTCTTTGATGTCTACACTGCTAACTGTAGCTAAGCAATGGGCAAACCCACACATGCACGTGCAAATGCGAGCAGCTATATCGGGAATAATTAAAAAAAAAAGGAAACCTTTACATTTTAAACTTGTACAGGGATTTAGAATGTGGGGGAGTGTAGTATTGGGTATGTGGACATTTGAGCGTACTCGCTCATTTCAGTTGACATTTGCAGTTTAGCACTTGCAGGGGCGTGGATATTTGGACTGCTCGGCAGTCTGACATGCCCCCTGCACTCATGCACACTCCGTGTAAGCCTTAGAGTTGAGTCAGCGCCCCCTCATGAATATGCATGATGCTCTGACATCATACCCTTACACTGCAGTTTCCGTGTAAGACTTAGTTAGACTTACATGGAGGACTAGTGAATCCCGGCCCTTATCTCCTAATGTTGCAAGAAATCCTGAAATATTAAAAGACGTCAGGAAAGTCTTCTCTTTCTTTTTAATATAATTGAGGAAGACTACTTCTCACTCCAAGTTCACTTATGAATTCTTCATTTACAACTTTTTACCCTATATAACAATAATACACAGCACTTTATTGTATCACATATCAACTTGTCTGTATCATCTGGCTCAGTTTATCCATTTGATATATTTTATTATTTTTTCCATAACCACTCATAACATACACAATGCTTTTCTATATCTAAAGGAGTTTCATTCTCCATTATTGGTATACTAACAAGAAAAAAAAAACAGATCTTCTTCTATTCTACTTATCTTCAGTAAGCCTGTTCCCCTATTACCTTGTAGATCCATAAGTGACACTGCCTGACCTTTCAGTTTAAATGCTTTACTTTATATCCATACATAGTTAAAGAGATTCTTAGAGACAAATTCCATCACCTATCCCATTATGTTTTCCTTACTTCCTATAGCTTTAATGTCCATACTTTCTAGAATATTTCTTAATACTAGATTATGAAGTTTTCAAAAGCATGGCATAATTATCTTCATCTATCAGACATTTAATATCAGGGTCTATTTTCAAAATCACTCACCTCCAACATCCTTATCTGGTGCAGACTCTTGGTATTTCTTCCTGCATCATGTGTTACATTCTTCCTCTTCCTCATTAAAAAAGACTGTCATCCTCACTTCCCTTCCTACAATATTACGCACTTCCTCTTGATGTTGTAGCAATTATTGTCATCTGTTTGATTTTATTTAAATTCTATTCAAGATTTACATTTCTACCCTTTCAGGGTGCTACGTTATAACCTTCTTTCTGTATATTCAGCCTTTTTTCAATATTCACCATAAAGTCATTTTTGCTGTATTTATTTTCCTTCTTCTGCATACTTTACATACTTTACCCTTTCATCCCTACTGCACATATTTCTTTTTCTCATTACTGTTAACTCATGTACATTCATTTTCCTTTATTTTCCTTTTTCGTAGACTTTCTAAGCCATGTTTTTATATCTCTATTCACTCTTCAGTTGAACATCTAACTTCTGCATCTTCATATTCAGGGGTTACTTCAACTCCTACAGTCACCTCAGTCTCCTCATTCTTTTCTTTTCCAGAACATTTCAATGGTTCTTCACTCCTACATTACTCCTTTCAATCTTTCTTTATTTCTTCCATTAATTTAGCCTCTCTGTTGTTGAGGTTCTGTTCTTCCCTGTATACCTCAACGTTTCATTAGTGTTTAAATAAGGATTATCAGTTATCAGCTAAGGAGAAGCCACTCCTGAAGAAGTATGATGACAGTTAAGGAAAATGAAGTCAAGCAACGTGGCAGGATCAAATGAAATAATGGCAGAAATTATCAAGATATTGGTTGCATTATTAGAGAAATGGTTCATGAGGATGCAACTCATAGTATGGAAAGCATCAATCTCAGTTGACTGGCGAATAAACACTCTAGCACCAGTGTACATGAACATAGTGGATAGTCACAATAGTGGGAAGTGCGGAGTTGTCAAACTCTTATCACACTGCATGCCGGACAGGCAGATTGATGACAAACAACCAGAATAATACAAGGTATGATGGGAGATGAACAGTGCTGATTCAGATTGAGTTGCGATAAAACTGGCCTTATGTTTGCAGTGAGTCCTAGACTTGGAAAAAGTTTGTGTCTAGGCCACAATAAAGCTGATTTGAGGCAGTCCTGTAATGGTTCAAGGTCCTATGAACATTGGTAGAATTAGTGCAGAATATGTACAAAAACCCAGTTGCAGTAGTATAAACAGTGTCTGGACACATTAAGCGGAGTCTAGTGGGAGAGAGTATGCATCAGTGTTCAGCTCTGAGCTGATACTTCTTTGTAATGGTGATCGCTTATATCAGAAAATAGGTTGGAGAGGTCAGGTAAACAAAAATGCAATATATATATATATAAACAATGTGGCACTGCAATTAGACCTTGAAGACAAACTTTAAAATTTGACAAGAGACTGGAAGGCACATAAGATGAAACTCAGTTCAACCAAGGCAGTAATGATGGAAGCAAATGGGGGAAATGAGAAGAAACTGAAAACCAAGATAGAAAAGGAAAATTATGGAACATTTTAACAACTTAAGAGTATCTCAGATGTCCACCAAGGCTGGCAAAAAACTTGAGACAAATGGATTAGCTTGATAAATCTTTGCTCTTTGGTTTTGTCAAAATCAGACTTCTTCAGAACAAACTTCACATCAATTTTGTTCCCTTATAAGTGTGCCAATAAAAACATACTAACAGTTATTTAATCAATTAGATTCACTTAAATAAAAAACTTTCTTAAAATTCACTGAACACGTCTTAATCGACACAGTAATATTGACTTGTCTAAAATCCAAATGGCTCACTCAGCTGTACAGAAAAAAAAACACACTTTCAAACCCTAGAAGGTGGGGGGTTCACCCCACACACACACACACACACACACACACACACACACACCCACAGCCCCCCACACCCCCCTAACTAAAATATACCAACTGTGAGATTGCACTACAGTGTGGAAAAGGCCAAATCCCAGATGATGGCTGAGTGATTTTTTCCCCTTGGGAAAAAATTCCCTGACTCGTCATTTGGGTTTTAGTCAAGTCAATATTACTGTGTTGATTAAGACATATTCAATGAACATGTCTTTCGACACTGTAATATAGACACGTAAAATCAGACATCCAACACTATTAAAACATATAGCTTCTATAAAAACATTTTATATAAACCTAATTGTAAACTTTCAGTCCTCTTTCTTTTAAAAATATTTAGTATTAATAGAATCATTTATTCCTGGTAGTTTATCAGCCCCCAGTTTGAACTGCCATAATGTTTCCTTCTGTTCTATTGTGTTTTTGTGTTCTCCTCCTTAAAATATTTTGGTTCTTGCTCTAGAATAGAAAACTAGAAGAATATTTGTAATGGCACAGGATGTACAAGTTAGTTACAATCAAATATATACCATGTTATACGAATATCTGATGGAGGGTTATACTGATTTAGATTTGTATAATTTCATGAAAGTTAATAATCTAGTGTTGGGTTCCCTGTTTGGAATACCCAAGATTCACAAGAATTCCACTGACCCACCTTTTTGGCCAATAATTTCAGCCCCTAATTACATTATGGAAGGGATTTCCCTGTTTTTAGATAAGATATTAAACCCAATTGTTCAAAAGCTACAGTCGTATATTACAAACGCCTGGGATTTTAAAAACAAGTTTAGAAAATTTAATGAAACGTGGCATTTTTGATACTAAAAATAAATTTATTTTCACTGTTGATATTTGCTCTTTGTTCAGGAGCACACCCCAAGAAACAGGGGTGGAATATGTTAGAAACTATTTATTTAAAATAGAAGAGTTTTCTAATGATGATATCTATTTGTATTATAGTCTGTTAGATATTATGTTGAAAAATAACTTTTTCTTGTTTAACAACAAAATCTACAAACAATTAAGATGGGGTAGTGATGGGGTCGGCTGCTGCACCAGCTTTTGCTAACATTATTTTAGGCTGGTGGGAACATCTTATATTAGCCCCCTTTTAAATACTTATAAAGCTGTATTTTATGGCAGATTTGTAGATGATTTGTTTTTCATCATAGAAGGGAATGCTAAAGATGCTGACACCTTATTACATACTCTTAATGAGAAGTCTGACTTTTTGAGATTTACTATGGGAGATAAAGGGTCAGCTGCGAATTTATTAGATATACGTGTTATTTGGAATGAAATAGAACACAGATTTTAAAGTGAAACATATAGAAAAGATACGTTTTGGAATAATTACCTCCATTTCGATAGTAATCATCCCTAGCATACAGAGAGGGACATACTGAGAGGACAATTCATTAGGGCCTCAAGGATGACAGCCAGTGACATCAGGTTTGAAGAAGAAATAGAATTATTAATAGCTATGTTCACACAAATACGGTATGGAAAGGATATTTTGTTAAAGACAGCTGATGAGATGAAAAACAAGAGAGGTACTGATTTCAACCAATTCTAGTTCAGCCATTACAAACAAAAGGTGAAAAAGGTAACGAGATGATAGATAACACCACAATCTGCTGTGTAGATATAACCATTGACAGTAAAGAGATTTGTTCTATAATTAAGAAAAAGTGGAAAATATTGGAGGGGGACCTTGACTTGATAAATGTGATAGATGACTATCCAAAGTCTGTTTATAAGAATAATAATAACATTAAAAGGTTACTGCAGAATGATAGTAGCAAAATTACATCCATAGGTGAAATATCTGATAGACATAAAGGTATGCATAAATGTGGAGGCTGTTCAGTGTGTAGGTGTGCAGTGAATTTAAAACATTTAGATAGAATGCTAGTTATATCAGGGGTATATAACTGTAAGACTAGTGGAATAGTATATATTAGTCTCTGTTTAAGCTGTGAATGTTTTTACATAGGGATGTCTACAAGATGCTTGGAAAAATGTATTAAAGAGCATCTGTATGCTCCAAAAAACTAAAGACATGAAAAAAGCCTTATATAAGCACACACTTGTATGTAAAGAATACAAAAAGTTTTTGTTTTCTACTGTTTATCTTCTGGATGCCATAAAAAGCTATGGGTGTTAACAGGAAGTATATAAAAAGGGACTTGGATGAGTTTTTACTTCAGGTTCACACCTTCCAACCCCCACAGGCAAGGTGTTTTATTTGTACCATGCACCTCCCTTCTGCCGTACTGCATAGGTGTATATATCTACACATGGATTCACTTTATAATCTCGAATTTCAGTATCCCAAGACTATAAAGCCGAGCAGTCACAATACTGAAACCCCAAAAGCATGAAATTCAAAATCGTGACTTTAAAATAAAGCCTCCACCACACAAACAAACATACACACACCTTCCTCCCCACACTACAACAAACCAATAAAACACACATATATGCAAGAACACAAATACACACACCTAACCTACATATAAGCAGGGTGGCAAGCTCCTCTGCACCCCCCCCCCATATGCAGGACTGCGCCCCCACCGTCACCCCTGCTACTTATATATATATATATATATATATATATATATATATATATATATATATATTATATATATATATATATATATATATATATATATATATATATATATATATATTATATATATACTAACTCCAAGGTTGCACTAAAAAGACAAAGACACTAAATCCACCACTACATACTCTATATTTCCCTTGCACAAACACACATCACATACTTACAAACACCACCACTCTCAAAAGTTACACACTCACACCCTTACCTACCTACCCTAACCTACACCTAAAACTTCCCAACATACTCACATACACTCAAACCCCTACCCAAAACTCAGAACTTACTTGAATCTTCAGACATATCCACACAATGGCAGGCAAACCATATCCCATATATGTGTGTGTGTGTGTGTGTGTGTGTGTGTGTGTGTGTGTGTGTGTGTGTGTGTGTGTGTGTGTGTGTGTGTGTGTGGTGTCACTCAGCTGTCTTAAGCTTCACTTATTCAAACATTTTGAAGACTGACAAAAGAAAGTGATCAAATATAAGAAGATCACAAATTGCCAGTCTTATCAAGTAAGTAAAATACAAGACTATTTTCCAGAATGTTAGAGCCCTTGTCATGCAAATAAAAAAAACAACATAAAACTTAATAAAACCCAAAGGCAATCACAAGGCATTTTTAAGTTATAGTCATAATCTTAAAAGAACAATGCAGCACTGTGCTGACCTGATTGAGAATTATGTTACCTACTAGGGCGGCTCGTGGCATCGGACTGCCGGACTGCAGCCCCCTCAGTTGTTTTTGGTAGTGTGTATATGTTTAATTTAATGTAAAAAAAAAATAAATCTTTTTTTTTTGTAGTTTAAATTTCGAGTCCGCGACTCGAAAGTACGCGCATGCGCATTGCGCACCTTAACCGCGGTTGTAAACAGCGTTTTTTTTTGTTTACATTGCAGCCCAGAGGAGCAATTAAGGCATCACTGTGATGCCCAGAAGTCTATGTGGCAGCAGTTCTAAACCGCATAGACTTGGAAGGGGCTCGGACTGCGACGTCCGCAGGCACGTCAGTCATGACGTGCCTGCTGGGTTAAAGCCTAAATGCTGCTGATTGGTTGTCGCTCTCTTCCCGGGCTTTGTGCTGGGAAAAGAGCGAGAGTCAAACAGTCAGTAAGTCAGTTGTGGATTAATTCGATCGTGACTGAGGCAGTCACACAGAAGGATTTAAATTAATGCCATTGGATGTTTATTTTTTTTATTTTTATTATTTTTTTTTTTTTTTGGGAGGCCTATATTTTACTGAAGAAAGAAGAAGAACTGAAGAAAGAAAAGTAGTAGAAGAAGAAAGAAGTTAGAAGAAGAAGAACAGTGACGGTGCAGAAGACCAGAAGTATACCAAGTAAGTAGGATTGGAAGGGTAAGCTAAGGGTAAGTTATATGTATCCCTGAACACTGTTAACATGTTATCAGAAACCCTCTAAACTGATTATCCAAACACCCTATTATCAGAATTAATAATTTTGGGCCTGGGGTTTTCAGGTAACTGGGGTTGGCTTTTAGCCAATGACCTGTCTGTACATATATATATTTCTGATTCAGCTGCTAATCTCTGAATGCAACTTGAGCTCCATTTAGAAACAGTAAACATCAAACAGTTACAAACACGACAGTCCTGGTAACAAAGAAGAATAAAACCAGATTGCTGGAGTTCAACTAGCAGTCTAGCGACTGAGAGGCTGGTAGGGGAGGACAGGCAGCACCTACCCCCAGATGGAGGTTGGTGGCTCCCAACTGACTGTATCTGCCACTCTGATGTAATGTGATGGACTTGCACATAATACCAAAAGCAGCAGTAGCTAGCAAAGGAGTGACCTTGGACTGCCAAAGCCAATAAGGGTAACACCCTGTCTCTCGTGCAAAATAATGCATATGTGGAAATATTGGGGACTACAGGTTGCACCAGTGGTTATGCAGATGGGCAGGTCATCACCAGATGGTGAGGCTAAGGCTAAAAGTATAAATGCTGTGATGGCCAGGAAGCAGGTGAGAAAAGAAGGAGAATCTAACATCTGCTTGGATGACAGCCCCCTGCCCAAGACTTTCTGGCAGATCTAAAAGTGCAATGATCTCTACCATGAAAGAATCAGATCCTGTGTGCAACTCGGGAGGCTCAAGGGTCAATGGGCAGAAGAAAAAATATACATAAAAGAGGCCACAAACAGTACAGATGATTCATTCATTCTTTCATTCAGTGCTGACTTTTGTTAAAACTGACATAGTTGCGTAACTGTTGTACCATATCTGCACATGGTCCTATCTGACATTCAGTCCTGCAGATTCCTGTATTCCATGTTGAAATCTATTATTTTCCATATAGCCATCTAGTCTGCTTTTAAAAGTAGTTCATTTTTGGATTGTTTGACTTTTAATGGTGACTTACTCCACAATCTTGGGATTTGTTGTGTTACACATGTATATCTTCTTTGAGTCTTATGTTTTATTTTATCAGTCTATCTCCTTTCTCTTATACCATGAAGTGGTATGACCAAATCCAAACCTAATTGATTGGCATTGTTGTCCATGATTAAATGCTCGGCTATCTGTGTACGTGTGCGCTTTTTTTTTTTTTTTAATGTTGATGACTGTTAACTTTGCAGCTTGCAGCAAATGTGATGCACTTCATACATTTCTCATCTGTTTGTAAAGGTTTATGTTCTGCCACTATAAATCATGCACCATAGAAAATATATGACAGTTAAGACCTATAGAATGGACTATGTTAGGAATGCAAAAACAAAGATGGAGTTGAAAACAGGACTACCCCATGTGATGAGAGGGGGAAAAGAAAATTGAACAGGGTATAATCAGAACTAGGGTGGAGACTAAACTGGGCTAACTGGACTCCTTGCAGGAGAATGGGGTACTGAGGATGGAAGATTTTATAGGATGTTTTGGTAGGTATGTGGGAAAGTCAAAGGGACAGTACTAGTGTGGGGTACAAAGACAGTATTACCTAGATGATACAAATTCCCAGTCAAGCTTAACCAGACACTGTTTAGGGACAACTGGACATTTGGTCTAGGCTCCTCAATAGTGCTTTGGACTTCTAGAGTAGTAACTACCTATGGGAGCTGTATACACCTGTAGCTAAAAGCAATTTGGGGCTGCCTGATGTGCATTGGATGGACTTCATTACTTGTTTTTTGATAAGCACTGCTAAACGGTGGCATCAGGGAGATAAAGATAAAGTGTAACCTGAGAAGTGTTATGAAATTAGAAGAAGCCGACAGATTTAGATAGGCATTACAGAAGATTAAAGTAATAAAGGAAACATTTCTTAACAAGGCTGAAACTAGCATGTGCTTGTATGTTAGATGAAGACTACGTTTGTGTGCCACTGTGAGTGTATGTGTGACATTGCTGTGGACATGAATGAAAAAAGTTTATATCTATACAGAGTACCTTAGATTTATATCACCATTCTGCATGATTCTATTATGATTGCTGTAATACTGGATGGTGTGGATCCATTATGTAATAGTCTTAATAAAAAGATAAAAAAAATACTTGCATAGATCTGAAGTAACTGATAAAAGAAAGATAACATTTTTGAACTTTATATAATCTACACTAGCTTTATGACTAGGGTCATTTCTAAAGGTCAAGTAGTAACAATTTTTTTCTGATGTGTACTTTATTAATTCTTTGAAGTGAATTTTTGTTGAATATACCTACATATCTACGTTTCACCAGAAGCAGTTCATGAACATATTATTTAATTATGTTCTTCAAATTATAGTTATCAATGTGTTGTGCAGTAGCAGTTAAGACTGACATAATTTCTCATTGTCTTTACATACTCTTCATATTTTTTCTTATAGTTACCGTCAACATCTAATTTCTTTTTTATTTCTTCAGTTTATGATCCATTGTAGTCTGGCTGGTTGTAATCTATTTTCATTGGCAGTCTGGTGTGTAAAACTCCAGATCAACATAGCACACAACACACAACATAATAGCAGCAACAAAAACACATATTAGGCCTGAGTCATGACTAGCGCATTATGATCTCAAGAAATGGATGTTAAGAAATTCACCTTGAGAGCAAGAGCTGGAACCTGTAGTTATAGACACAAACGCACACATACAATTCCAGCTGCATTTGAGCCAAAGTGTTCAGCACACTGAAATGCCCATCACTGGCCTTTAAAGCTACAGCAACACCAACAGGCTTCCACTAGGATGCAGTTCCACCATATGCCAGACTGCCACCCTCCTTCTGGATGGCCACTCAGTTCCACACCAACCTTTAGGCTGGTTCTTGTACAACCTGACTCTTAGCTAAACCTAAAGGTCAAGGCTCCATCAATATGTCCTATACCGAATGCATAGAGTTCCATAATTGTGATGGCACGAATGCTTTTGTAACAAAGCACATTTTTCTTAATATATATTTTAACAAATATGAAATAATATCTAGAATTTCCTCTTGGTTCAAAGCTTTCTTCAGCACATATTTAACAATTATTTGCTATTCTTATGCAGAATTTCACTGTACAAATAACATAACTAGACCAGAGGTAGGCCTGGGAGACATGAGATTAAGTTCTAGAGCTCTAAGTCATTCATGGGTTACAAAAATTCCCTTGTGTCCTGTGCTAATGACCATAATAATAATATTAATACTACTATTAATTATAATAATAATAGTATGTCCAGGAATTTCAGTATTTTATACACATATTTGTACATTTATATGTGTTTCTTAATCCTGAAACTATGGGTCACCCTTATGTAGCTTTGGTACAAAAAATGAACACTTGTGTCAGTAGCTCGGTAAGTAATGGATGTACATTGACAATTTGTAGCCTACAAACTCCATCCCCACAACAGAAGCAGTAAGTCTCTGGTACTGACAATACAGGACAGCATGAATGAGGTGCTACAGCACTTTTAAGGAGCCATCCTTATGTGGATATAAGGGGTCCATGATTCTTACAAAAAGGAGTAGTGGATGTTTACCAGTGTACTAATGAACTTTCTTCAAGTTATTATCAGTACTACTACCTTTAGTCTTCCCTCAGCACTGGTCATGTGTAGTGGAACTAACTTGGTCAGCAGGAGTAAATAAATAATTAAACAATCTTAAAAGAGTATTTATCACAAGCATTTTACCTTTTTTTCAAGTATTGCAGTCTTGCAAAGCATACTGCAAGTATTTGAAATGAACTTTCAGACCTTTTAAATAAAAGCTAATATAGTGTTTTGTCTTTTATTCTTCAATTGTCATTTTACCTCAAACAAACAGAACAGCATGTCAGAGTATTACTGTTCTAAATTGTGTTTTTTGACAAATTAGTGACAAATCACTAAAGACTGAAGTTAGAAAATGACAGACATTTGAGTTTCAGATTTTATACCCTTCAGATTTTATACCCTTCAGAAAATTCATACTAATGCAAGACCTATTCTATTATCTTTCTAAGTTTATTAGAGCAATATTTAAAAATTGTCCTTATTTTTGGGCCTTTGTCCCATTTCTGTGTATGGCTTTGTCCAGATTTCTTGCTCTTGAGGTTGAGAGGTATGACAAATGTGTCAGGGCCATCACAGTCAGCCAGAGACATTTCAAATTGTGACATACTTGTTGCACCCCACTCCCCCATGTAGTGACTCTGGATGTGTCCAAGCAAGGCAAGGAGTAGTTATGCAGTGCCCCCCCAAGGTAGACACAAGTACTACAGTGGCTTTTCATCTGTCCTTGATTTTGCAGAATGGTCTGGTTTCTGTCATATTTTTGTACTGTTGATTTATGCTTATTACTCAGATTTATGCTTATTAGTCAAAGTGCTTGTTACTCTGTGTTTAAGTAGCAATGCTTTAATGACCATAAGGTAAGCTTGTCTGAGATCGTAAGATGCAAGTAAGCTTTAATAAGCATACTGTTAAAGAATTGCCAACATTGAAAGCCTTTCTGTTGTTGCCATGCAGAGAATACTTGACTAGATAATGTATAAGCCTTGGGTATTAAAGGACAGGATTCCATTATTTTAAAAAGCTCATTACATTTGTTGGAGACTTCCAGTCATCTCTACAGACTTTACCCGTAAACTAAACAAAATGCCAATCATGTGTGGTCCATAACCTGCACAGTAATCCTTTAAGCAGTGTATCTTGAGCTTGTTTCTTGTTTGCTTTTCATTTTTTACTTTGATCATGTTTTCCCCATGAAACATGTTGTCAGGCAGCAGGTCTTTTTTGGATAAGAAACATTTTTACAAGTGGGGGCATCACAGAGATTTCTACTTTCAGCATGTTACTTGGTACTTTAATAAAGCTGAATATATTATAATTAGAACTGCAGTGCAAGGAGAAGGGGTTTGAGTTGAGTGCTTCTGTTTTTTCTTATACTTGATTTTGACTGGCATTCCAGTAATGTATTTAAAAAGTAATTTATTTTTTCATGCATCACAACCTTTTGTTTCCATCTAGATATTAAGTAAGCTGTCATGCAGCCAATGCATTGAAATATTTTTATTCTTCTACACTTATTTTTGTCTTGATTGGACTTTCATAATGATGGTTTGCCACCCAGGGCAGCGTATTTAATTCAAGTTAGTTTTTGTGGTTTTGAGCATAGCTCCTCCCCTTTCTAGTCGACCACGCCCCTTCTCATTGGCCCCTCCCATTCAGCTGTCTCCTGCAGCCCCCCTGTGATTTGAAGTCACCAGCCGCCACTGTTACCTACACTGAAGCTGAAGGTATAGTAGACCTACTGGCAAATAAAGTTAGCACTAACTTTACCCTTCTCTCTCTTCAGTTTATCCTTCATGATATACCTGAAACTGGCTCACCTCGAAAAATCACACAAGACCAAGTCCTAAAAGTACTATCAAAAGCTAAAAAAACTGCAAGGATGGGGCCTGACAAAATCCTTGGATGCATCTAAAATAGCAGGAAGCAGGAGTTAAGTTACATCCCTAACACTGTTCAATCTCAGCCTCCATACAAGTTTTGTGGCAATAGAGGACAAGTACAATCATTCCCCCACATAAGGGAGGACCATCCACAGACCAAGGCAATTACAAACCCATAAAACTGGACAGCCTCATATGCAAAGCCATGAAAAGACTTATCATGGAATTAACCAATCAGGATAAAGGAAAACTCCAAACACTGAATGGATGAAAGCAGAATGGTACACACTGTACACCTTGACCTGGCCAAAGCTTTTGTCACAATCCCCCAATGAGGCATAGCAGAAAAGTTAAAAAAATGGGAATAAACCCCTTTGCCACCTGCTAGATTGCCAACTGGCTCACAGATAATGAAAAAAAGGGGAAGTTACCTCTACAAAGAGACCAGTGACTAGTGGAGTCCCCTGGGGTTCTGTGCTGGGACTTCTCCTGTTTGGCATCTACTTTTCTGAAATAAAAGCCAATGCGAAAGGGCTCTGGCTGACTGTTTGAAGATGACTGTAAGGTATAAGCAGTAATTGAATCACCAAATGACTCAACGATCCTGCAGGAAGCTTTGCCTCAAATAAATAACTGTTGTCAAAATCATGGTTTGAAACTAAATGCCAAAAATAGCATTATTGTATCCTTTGGGAAGTCATCTACTCCAGGGAGCTACCACATTGACAGTACGCCAATAACATTTGACCCAGCTGTATAGGATTTGGGAACATATGTAGACAGTGACCTAACTTTTGACCAACATGTGTCTATTGTTGTAAGAAAGTCCTTGTTTACTGCACAGCTTATAAACAAATGGATTGTGTCTAGATCTAGGGATGTTATTGCTCTCCCTTACTCAGCCCTCAATAGGCCATTTGTTGTATATAAATCCTCCTTTGGCATGTATCTGTCCAGTCACATGCAACAACTGGAACACCCACAAATATACCTAACTAAAAGGATACAAGGCCTAAACACCATGTACTACATGGACGAACTCAATGTTCTGTCACTATACTTGGTATACTGATGAAAAACAAGAACGCAGAGCTCAGGTGAGACTTAACAACTTTAATAAAATAGCAAACAAAATAAAAGAAAATGAAACAAATGTAAAAAAACAAATGTGTGCTTTCAGTCAGCTGTTAGCTCTCACCAAACTACAGAATATGGACAATTTAACCATATCTCCTGTAGATAAAGGTGGATCCATTGTGTTTATGGACATGGATCATTATCTTGTTAGTATGCATGATCTGTTGTCTGACACCTGTACTTGTATTGAGATCACACATGACAAATTGAGAACCCTTATTTCAAGGATGTAGAATGGCTTACATGATTGTTATATCAGTCAGTGTATTACCAAAGATTTTTACAATTATGCAAAGGTGGATGCTCCACTTGTCCCAGTTTTATATGGCCTTCCAAAAATACACAAACACTCAACAAATCCACAGATGAGACCTATAGTTTTGGGCAGAAGATGGCTGACTGGGATATTCTCTATTTACATTGAGAAAATGATTAGACCTTTCTTGGATACTATCTTGACAGTATTGAAAGATACCAAAAAGTTCCTGTCATCATTGTCTGAGTGTGTTTGGAATTTATGTGATCTAAGTGATGTGTTGTTAGTAACACTGAATGTTAGGTCATTATTAACTGTGATTTCCATTGATATAGGGATTGCGCTAACAAACTAATTTCTTATTGATAATACTTGATTTTAAATTTTAAAACAGAGAAGGTTGTCATAATATGTTTCTTTATTGAATTGGTGTTAGACAACAATGTATTTATTTTTTATAATAAGTATTACCTACAGAGGTCAGGGGTTGAGATGGGTACCTCATGTGCCAACAGCTATGCTAATGCTGTTATGGCACAATGGGAAAATAATAGGGTTTTTATTAACAATGAGTTTCACTGGTGTATTTTTTATTACAAATGATTTGGTGATGATGTTTTCCTTCTATGGTCTGGGC